>NC_088847.1:22705489-23280489 GCF_904066995.2 Poecilia reticulata | reverse complement strand
ATGAGCTAAAACCAACCAAAAGACACTATTTAAATGCAGATAAACTGCATTTTAAAAAGATTGTGAACTTAAAGTATGACCTCAACTCATCAAGCCCCTAAATCATCATAATTTAGAAGAAGTTTTCAATATTAGCTGCAAAAACTTCAGTGTTTGTTTACATGATGTCATCCGGTTAAAGCAAAAAGACAGAATGGGCCGTAAATAAACACAAAAACTCAACTTTTTGCTTTTGTAAGACGAGAATCACTTGCCCTACAAAATAAAAGTTTCCTCTGGCAGCCAGTCTCTAACATGACTTCCTGTTTGTTATTGTATCAGGAAGTTTCTTTGTTGTAAAACCTTCACAACTTTATTGAAACTTACTCTTTAAAAACAAACCAAATCATTTCCTGTTTCAACTTAACCAGGGGTTTAAACAAAACGTCAATGCAGAGTTTCCAAATAAAATCCTTTAACTTGTGTCGAGAGACGCTGATCAGCGCAGAGAGCAGCAGCGAATGAGCGAAACATTCAAACACATAGGGTGCGTTCACACTGCAGCCTGAAGTGACCCAATTCCGATTTTTTGGCAATTCCGATTTTTTTGCCGGGGTCGTTCACACTGCCAGTAAATGTGACCTGTATGTGTTCTGCAGTGTGAACGGGCAAACGACCTGAAAGTGTCCCGCATGCGCAGTAGAGGGCGCAATAGCGTCAGCGTTCTCAGTGTTCTGCCAACTGTCATAAATAGAAGAAGAAGAGCTCAGTGTTTGCGGAAGTAAACATGGAGGCTAACGGTGGAGCTTAGCTTATATATTTGAAGTTGTTGTCCAACCGGAGCAGCAAATTAACAACTTAATCCTCATATCATCCGTCATGGTTGTTGTTTTTCTTCCCACTTGCGCTTATCAGGAAGCAGAAGAGTGAGATTTGTTGAGAATCAGTGACGTTCAGTTCAGATGAATGCGACCTGAACGTTATGGTCGCATTTGAATCGGATACGTATCAGACAGATATGCATCACATTCGAAAAAGAATCTGACCTGTGCTGTTCACACTGCCATGAAAAGATCGGATACAGGTCGCATTACGTCATAAAAATCGGAATTGGGTCACTTCAGGCTGCAGTGTAAACGCACCCACACATTGATTTCAACCTCATGTCTGCATTAAGCTGCGAGAGTCTGAGGATTAAACAGCCAAATGCGGCTCCATAAACTCAGTTCATCAGTTTATCACAGATTATTTTACTGTTTTAAGTCTTAAAAGAAAGTGACATAAAACTCAATGCTGCTTGGGATGGTTTTGGATTTTCCCAGATGGAAAAACATTTCCTGAATAAGTTCCGACGCAATGAAATTTTACATCTGTGCCTTACCAGAGGCACGAAACTCAGAGTCGGAAAGTCTAACCGTAGCCTGGTAGGTGGAAACACCTAATTCACATTTTCTTGGTTTTTCTTTATTCGCTCAAAATGTTTAAGGAATCCAAGATGCTTTAAATGACATAAATGTAATTTAAATTTAATTCCAGCTCCAATTCGTCACTTTGCGTCAAGCTAAGTTTTTATTAGCCCCGTTTTTCTTTGTTATACACAAGTCCCTCCAGTTTTTCATAAATCTGCAAAATTCACACAAAATCAACAAAATCCCCACATTTGTTTCTGGTTTTATTGAATATTTTTCTGTAAATTGGTCAAAGCGTTGGGTTTTAGCAACTGCTGCCTCGGCTGATGTCAAGTTGCAGCCTGTGATCGATCCGGCGATTAATAAAAAGTCACATTTAAAATCACTCATTAGTGCAAATATCATGAACATTCCTGACAAATATTTCTAATTTAGCACCAGAAAATGCTACCAAAATCCTGGAGGGACGGCTGTTTGCTAATATTTTAGTGGGTTTTATTAACTTGTCCTGGCTCAACTGGCCCTTTAAGACCACCCAGATTTTTGATTTGGCCCAAAATGAAACCGAGTTTGAAGCTCCTGATCTTTCTCTGCTGCTTCCTGGTTAAACTAAAGTCGTTTTCCAGCATTTATCCCGTCTTTGCACCAGGAGCGCTGGTTTTGCTGGACATCCCTACACCTCCTTTCTTTCTTCCATCCATCTCCTCCTCCACTTCCCCCACCTCTCTGCTTTCTGTCTGCCCACATCTCTCAGCCGTCATAAATCGTGTCAGCGACTTGCATCCTCCCTCCCTGTGTGTCTTTACTCTTTGTTTGCCGCAGAAGAACAATCTATTCTTTTTAAAGAGACACCAGAGAAATGGGATATATGTCAGTCCACACACACAATCACACGGAGAGGCATCATAATCATGGACGCTCACGGACTCATGAGAAAGAGGGAGAGAGAGATGGATGTTTACTTTCCTCTGAGCTTCCGCCTCTTTGATTGGACAGATGAATGACTTCATTGTGTCTGTGTTTCCTCCTCTCTCTCTCTCTCTCTCTCTCTCTCTCTGTTCCTCTTTTCAACATGGAGATGGAAAATAAAGACGGACAGAGAGACAGAGGAAGGGTGAGGTAAGCAATAATAAGTATTGATTGATAAGGGAAGTAGAGCGGGAATAATAAAGGAGGAGGGGAAAAAAATCACCTTAAAACACAGAATGGAGGGAAACAGAGAAACGTATTGATTAGTTGGTGACACCTTTCTTCTTCTTTTCATCCCTCCTTCTTCGTCCTCTTCTTCTCCCCCTATTATCTACGACTATTCATCTTCTTAGTTTCTCACTTTTGCCTAAAATTTATCTCCTTATTTCAATCCATTCCAATTGTTTTCTTTTTATCTGTATATCTATTTTTTCTTGTTTTTTATCCATTCATTATTAATTTGAAGCAACATTCTGTCACATTTCTATCATTTCTCAATGAAATGCATCAACAGTAGTTTAGTCTCTCAGAGTAACAATTATCTATAAATCTATATATATTTTTATATTTTAAAGCAGATTTTGTTAAAATTTGAGGCAAAACAGATCAAAGAAAAAACATTTTTTGGATTTTTTTCAACAAGGTTGGAAGTGAATATTAAGTTTCCCCATTAATTCTGAACCAGTGAAACTCTGGAACCATGAAGAAAGTCCCACCTACCAAGATGGCGGTTCGGAGTTCCGTGCCTCTGGTAAGGCACAGACCTGACCAGAGGTGGATGGGAGAACTCAGATTTTACGTCTTTCCATCTTCTGGTTTGGAGCAAATCAACCAGGCTGGGTAAAGTGTTCATTTTGTCAGGTTTTGATGTTGTGTAAGCAAAACTAGAATGGAGTTACAAATCTAAAAAATACAATAAACAGAGAGGTGTAGACTTTGAAATTTTTTCAAATTTCATGCTTCTTCATCTGCTTAATTTTTTTCTAAAATTACATTTTGAATAATTCTTTGTTTTTTTTTTTTCATTTATTTAAGATAAAGCCAGGTAGACAAGTTAACGTAATTCTAGTAATTTAAGTTGCATAACTTTATACACAAACCTATTTTGTTTAAACTGATGCAGTTGGATACAGTAGCAACATTGCAGAATTGTTTTAAATAAACGTTAAATTTTTGTTCACACTGTTTTTCCTCTTAATGAAACGATTTAAACAGAACATCCAGTTGGTTTGAATAGAAAAATCGGTTTTTAATTTTAAAATAATTTAACCAAATTGAAAAACACTGAAAGATTTAAAACTTTTAACTGAAGTGGACTTGATTGACTGCCCAAAAAAATGATTAAATTATTTAAAAACTAGCCTTTAAAACTGAATACAGAAAATCAAATGTCATTCGTTCCCAATAAATAGGCGTGAACAGAAATGATTTTTAAAGAATTGATCATGATTTAAAACACATCGCACCTCAAGATTCATGGAAAACTTTCCAGTTTGTATGAAACGCCTCTCCATCCGTCCCCACCTCCCTCCTTCTCTCTGCAGAGGAACAGGTGTGCAACGGGACAAGAGACAAAAACACTCCTGCATTTTTAACCAGCAGCCATTAAATATTAAAAGCTGCTGGCGCGCACGGCGACACACAATCGCTGACGAGACAAGTTATACAGGTCGATGGGCTAACGCGTGTCTGCATGTCTGTGTGAGCGCGCGCCAGTGTGTTATGGCTTT
The DNA here is from genome assembly GCF_904066995.2 of Poecilia reticulata. Classification (NCBI taxonomy): domain Eukaryota; kingdom Metazoa; phylum Chordata; class Actinopteri; order Cyprinodontiformes; family Poeciliidae; genus Poecilia; species Poecilia reticulata. The sequence goes on along the minus strand of NC_088847.1, from coordinate 23,276,402 downwards.
AAGCGTCATTACCTTACTTCCTTGGCATGTGGGCAAACACACACACACACACACACATGGAGAAACGAGGATAATTCATACAAGCGTTCACGGTGCTCTCACATGTTAGCATTTAAGAGGTAAAACTATAACAGACGGCATGTTTTCTCTCCGTCCGTCTCCTCCCTGCCTGCCTCTCGGCTCTTTGAAGTTCTCCATAACAAACTATAACAACAGGAAGTTTTCAATGCGCCACATTGAGAAGGAATGTCACATGTGGTACGAGCGAGGCACTGGGGGAATTAGGGAGGATTAAAGGCGAGATAAAGGGATTGTGTTGACAGGATAAAGTCAAATGGTTTCCTTTTGCCAGCATGAAAATATGAATTTTTTTAAAGAAAAACGGCCATTTTGAACGACATAATTTGCCTCTGGTTGAAACGATTAATCGTGATTAATCGAAATAATCGTCAACTCATTTGTTGTTCTTATTCAATTTCTAAAAGTGAAGTAATTAAGTGATGCGTGGAGGACTGTAAGAATAACTTTGATGGATTCAGGTCCTATGCACCACAAATCTGGAATAAACTTCCAGAAAACTTCAAAACAACCGAAACACTGAGTTCCTTTAAATCCAGGCTAAAATCCACCTGCTTAGTTTCTTTTAAACCAAAATACATGAAACACCAACCAACACTTTGATGATTAATGACACAATGGAATGTTTCTATTGTTGAAATGCACTTTGAACTGTGTTGTTGCTGAAATGTGCAATACAAATAAACTTGATTGATTGATTGATTGATTGATTGATTGGATGCAACTAAATGTAAATCCTAAATAAACAAAAATATTTGCTCCATAAACACAAAATTATTAAAGTTTTATGCCATTAGGTTGACAAAAAACACATTTAGTTTTCTATTTTAAGGGGTTGAAACGATTAATTCTGATTAATCGATCAACTAAGTTAGTTATCAATTAACCACAAACTGAAATATTCAGACTCAAAATCGCCACTTACTGAGAAAAAAACCAAAACACATTCAGAGTAGTAATTAAGCCAAAATTACACAAACTTGTAAAAAACATTTTCACACCACGAGTCATGTGATCGATAATCGAATGTTACTACTGGTGGAAATGATGAAGAAGACGACAGGAAGTTGTAGGAGGATGATCACTTTTAATAACTCATTGTGTGAACAAACATTCACGTGTGATTTTAATTTACCTTCTTATTTAATGGAAACGCAGCAATTGTGAAAGACTAGGCTTTTGTTTTTTAGATTAGCGGAATATCAACTTTGTTTTACGCACATTTGTAACGTGAACTGCTGTTACGGAGCAAAGCTAACACGAACATGAACAGCGTCTCCAGCTGCGTTTCTATGAAACATAAAACTGCACAAATAGAAATTAAAAAAGAACATTTGCTCAATAAAAACATTTTTACGCTTGTATGGCGACGTTTTTCTGCAATGGAAACACTTTTTTCGCATCACGCGGGTCACATGATCAACAACCGGATGCTACTACTGGCGGAAACAACAAAGAAGACGACAGGAAGTTGTAGGAGGAAACGAATGCGTGTGTGATTTTAACGGAATTTTTTTATTTAATGGAAACACAGTAATTGCAAAATATCATCTTTTTGTTTTGGATAAGTGGAACATCAACAAATTTTTCTGCACATTTGTAATGGAAACGCAGCTCTGGCCGACACCAACCGGACCGACTGCTGGGACCCAAAGTTTAAAAATAAATCCCAAAGAGGGGAAACGTCTCAAAGAAACGGAGAGAACGGATGACGGTAACGAGAGGAGAGCTGAACGGAGAGAGAGAGAGAGAGAGAGAGAGAGACCGAACCATCAGATCAACAGATTCTTCGTTTCCCACCATCTCTCCTCAACTGGAGTTAATTTTCTCCTCCTCCGCCTCACCCAGTCCATCCCTCACTCCCAACTTCTTTTATCTGTCCTCTCCTTCCTCCTCCTCCTCCTCTATCAATCTCTTTCTCCTGCCTCCATCCCTCCATCCCTCTCTGCAGTTAAGTCAGTGTAATGTAAATGATGTGCCATCGATCGCCTCTGACAGTGCAAGGACGCTCACCTCTCCTCCTCCTCCTCTTCATCGTCTTGTCATCTCTCTCTCCTTTCACACCCCTCCTTCACTCCCTCTCTCTTCCGCTGCTCTTTCCTCCACCTCTCATCTTTTATATCTCTCTCTCTCTCTTTTGCCGTCTTCCCATGCCTGTCATCTTTCATCTGTCCCTCTCCCTTCATTTTCCTCCCTCTTTCGGCGGCCATCATTTATATCCCTCTATTCCTCCATTGTTCTTTGGGAGCATCTGCTCTCTCTTCCTGCCTCGGCCATCTTTTATCTCGGCCTCTCTTCATTTTCCTCCTGTCTTTCGCTCTGCTGTCTCTGCAGTCCATCTTTAACCTGCTAGCCTCGCTTAAAGGAGCACCGACCAGCAACGCACCTGCACAGTCACTTTTTCCCACAGTAACATTTAAAATTACCAGGAAGATTCAAACTTTTCCGACTCCAAACTTTGGAGATAAAAAAAACAAAACGGAAAGAAGACGGTTTTAATTTGCTCTTTGATGTATAATTTATTGCTGTTATTGATATTTTTAGTCATCTTTTTCTACATTCCGGGACAAGGAAACCTAAAATATAAGTTTTATTTATTTTGAAACATCTGACTGATTCAAAAACAAACACAGCAATAAATCTATTAATCAATTAATCGCATTATATATTAAAACAAACTCAACAATAATAATTGATAAAAGTTTTCAGTTATTGTTTTGGTCTCAATTAATCACTTTTTAAGGACAATTTTGCTTACAGAGACTTTATAGTTCATTTAATTTATTCTGAATATTTAAAGTGTCTTCTCGTTTCAGTGTTAAATCTTCGACACAATTTATCGTTTATTGATCTTTGAGAATGTCGTTTTTCGCACCCTTTATCGCGACAACAGTTTGGTTTCTGCCACAACACAGGACTAAACTAATTTTTCCTTTGTATTGGGACAATTTATTTAATTTTCCATAATTGCTGCTGTAGGAGACAAAGTTTGATAATATTTAATACTATTTAACCATCATCATCATCACTTTTATTAAGGACACAAGTTCACACAGGAAGAAATTAAACAAAAATTTAAAAATAATTGTAACAACTTAAGACATGCAACTATGGATGCAGTGTACTAGAAAATACCAAAACTTACAACCAAATTCACATGAATAGTGATTTATTGGACGATGCTACAGATGTAAAAGGGTTGAGTGTAGAAATAAGTCCATACTTTTCTACATTTGCTCTTGCTTTAGGCTTATTTTGTTTGCATACAACTTATTTGAAAACTACTTTCAATACAGTCAACACTAAGCGAAACTAAAACGCGACTAAATAAAACAAAAATAAACCTGATTTGCTGATTAGTCCAGTTTGTGTCGTTTATTCAACTTTCAGAAACGAGAAATGGAAAATAAGAAGAACAAGTCTAAACCGCTCATACTTTCTTTTTTTTTTACTTTTCCTGCTTTCTGCGCACCCGTTACCGTGGCAACCGACTTCACAACAGCCCCACTAGCACAGAAGAGTTCAGATTACGCTCAGGCGCCTCAGGAACAAAAACACTTTTAAAACACGCCGACACTCTGCTGTTTGACTCCTCCTTGGTTTTGTTTCGCGATCTGCTGCTGAGTAATTGTCGGGTTTCGTGTTGTTCGGCCGCCGAAGCGTCGGCGGCGCGTCGCGCAGCCAATGACGACGTCTATGTGCTTATTTGAACGTCTGCAGGACTGCGGGGTTAAACGGCAGTGACAAATCGTCCGTCATATTCCTGTGAGCCAAGAAATGAATCTTAATATTCGGCGGCAGTTTGTCGCTACTCCAGGGAGCCGTAGATGTGATTGTGAATAATGTGAAGAAAATAAAATCAAAGCTTTTTCTTTTTCCAGAAAAGCCGTCTTTTCGACGCTTTCTGCTGGGAACTAAAACCCTCGAGCGCAGCGTTTACAGCATGGTTTTTGTTTAGTCTGAATGCAGATCGAGTCGTCGCTTCCTGCTGCTTGTCAGACTGTAAAACACTCAGGATTGATAAATCCCTTTTACAGCCGCAGACATAAATTTCGACCTCCCGTATGAATATTCTCCACACCAGACATCGAAGGACTCTGTGGGTCAAACGGTTCTTCACATTTAAATACAAAATGATAATAAGTGCTTGAACAGAAGCCAGATTAACGTTTTACTTATTTTTGAAAATGTTTCAACACTTCTTCATCTCTGAAATATATATAAACTTGAAATACATCACCTAAAATATGTCTAATCAGAATGAGAATAGTGATTTGATTGTTATTTAACCTTTATTATAGAAGAAAATTAAGTATTTACTCACTTTTGCGAGAGTAAAGTAACACTAAGAACGCAACAATATGAAAATTTGGGACGATATAATGGCCAATTATCAATATTTATGGGCTTTATAGATAAATAATGTAACAAACAGTTCACTTCCTCAAACACAAACATTAACAACGTTGAATTAAATATCGGTTGTTAATATGGACCCAGTTTTACTTATCGGACCGACACCAATATGTTAAGAAAAATGAGTAAAAATCTCTTTCCAGTTATTATCCAGTTTTCTTACAGCTACATTTTACCAGATTAAAAAGTAAAAGATAAATAAATAAATAAAATTTATGCACTTTATTCCAAATTATGAACCATTTTCTGATTTACTACAGTTTGTGGTTCTTCTCTTTTGATTACGGGCGCAATAAGAAATGGTTGTTTAATGAGTTTTGTTTCTGTTGTTCATATAGCATCTAGAAAAGGCTTTTAAAAGCAGCTGGCTCGTCTCTGGTCATTTTTCCATATTAATATTAATCACCTCATTCTACAAAATTGTTTTTCTTTTGTAACAGAAGATTCATTTTGTTGTAAAATTTGAAAAAAGAAAAAGAAATCATCTAAGAAACTGAATTTCTGTTTTTTTCCCCATAATATTGAACAAAAATAAAACATTTGCATCAATTGAGTGTAGGGCTGAAACGATTAATCGTGATTAATCGATTATTGAAATAATCATCAACTAATTTAGTAATTGATTAATCGTTAACTAAAGGATACAGATTCAGAGAAGTAATTAAAACAAAATTGTAGAAAAAAATATAAAAAGCTTGAATTAAAAATCTGCAAAATGTGCCAATTTTTAAAAAAATGACTAATCGACTATATACTAGAATAGTCATTTAACCATCAGAAAAGTAGATTAATTATCAGAGTAGTTCATTGATCGTCTAAATTGTTGATTAATCTCATTATTTGTTGATTTATCAACAACTAAAATCGTTAATTGCATGTAATGAATCTATATATTAGATAAGATGAACCTTTTAGTCATTAATCAACACTTCTTCTTCAAAGATAGCGGTTCTCAACGTGGGCGGTACCGCCCCCCAGGGGGCGCTGGCGGACATTTTTACCAAAGGGGGGCGCTGGGATGCCTTTGGAGGGTGTTTGTTCGAAGGTAAACTTTACACCTTAAATGCACAACAATATCAGTTTAGACTTTGAGCAACTTGGTAAAACTGTCTTGTGTAACATTAAATCATGTTTGGCTGCAACGGTGTCGATGGCAGCTCTTCTTCTTCTTCTATTCAGTGTTTGTTAGCTTCTGTTAGCTTCTTGGCGCAGCTCCGCTCTCCTGCTACTGGTAGCTAAAATCACGATACCCTCACTGTGTATCCCTCTGAAAAATGAACCTATTTAACTAAAGAAATCCCTCCATGGGTGATACCTCGATAGAGAGCGATCATTTTATAGCGTTAACACTGGTGCTGTAAGTGGTCCGGTATGAAACGGGGGTGATTGAACAACACAGCACTTTTAAATTTCAATAATCAGAATGCAGAAATTGTTTCCGTTGTTTTAAAATGTTTATGTCAGTCTGTCTTTTCCCCATCGATACGCTTCCCCACCGCCCTGCACCTTAGGGGCTTAAAAAAAAACATGCGCACATTGTGCAAAACTCTGAAACAGGAGAAGCGGGACATAAAACGGAGCCACAAACTAGATGTAAATTATGGCATAAAAACAGAGAATCCGACGCTGAACAGTGAAAAATCAACACATGATGTGAAACACATGACGATTAGGCGGCGCAGCAGGTGATGAGTGAAGATTACTGATGGTCAATAAACGATAAAATAAATCTAGCAACAGGAAAGAAACTAAAGTGGACATAGCAATAAACCAAGAGAGGATAAAACTAATCTAATGAAACTAAATGGAAATGAATGAAGAACAAAATGCAAGAATAAACTAAGAAACTAAAGTAAATACAGAGGAATAAACTGGTATGGCAAGACCTTTCGAGCAATAATTAATACAGAGACTGTATGTCAAGAATAAACAGACACTATTTCCAGATAAAAGGTAAAATAATATTGTTGAAGTGCCATGGGCTTGTTGAGACCACATCTAGTACTGAGAATAAATATATCTTACAGACCATAACAGTAAAGAACTGATCACTTATTTATGTTTTTAATTAGATTTGATACATTTATTTCTTCAATATTATTTTTCATGTCAGTGTTAATGTCATGAGGCTGACGACTCCATGACACTTTGAATTTGACTCATTAGGATTTGATTAAGAACCAGATTTGTTCTTTGTAATTCCTGTCCAGTAAAACTATTAATCTATAATCAATAGACAGGTCTATATAAAGATATAATCCATGTTTCTGTCTCATATTTGTATGGCATTAAAATGATCTGGAACTTTAGTTTTTCCACTGAAAGCTCTGGTTTGCACAATAAATGCCATGTGGGTGAAGTTTTATGGATGATACACTGATGTCCCATTCTCCTGAAGGCAGCACAGAGCTGCACCACCAGAAACTGACAAACACTGAAGAGAAGAAGAGCTATGATTAATGTAGTTACAGTTCTATCCATGTTTTAATGCTGCAGAGCTCAGTCGTTTTGCAAATGGTTCAAAGTTTAAACTGGCATGTTGAACATCTTTTATCTGCTCATTTTGTGGAATATTTAAAAACTAGAAAATGACAGAATAAATGTGTTTCCACTCTGACTGGCTGCTGTTATTCCTACCGATTTTAACTTGAATGTTCGATGCATTTTTTGTAGACGCCTGTGAAAATAATTTCTATTCCCATGACTTTTTTGTTCTCTGGGAAATTATTTTTGATGATATTTACAGAAACAAGCATAAAAACCAAAACATCTACAATAGTGATGGTAATATTAATGATAAAATAATAGTCAGTGCAAAGTAGCCTACAAATTCTTTGGTGGGGGGCGGTGAGGGACCTGGATAAAGGCTGGGGGGCGCTGGCCCAAAAAAGGTTGAGAAACACTGATCTACAGTGTAATTTGCAATCTCTCATCTCTCTTGTCCTCCTTTCATTCTTTCCTTCGTCACTTCGCTTCCTGCTTTTATTCTCCTTATTTAAATAGAGGACACAGACAATCCAATAAACACCCACCGTCCCAACAGCTGGAGTGTGCGTGTGTGTGTGTGTGTGTGCGCGCACGTGTGTGTGAGAGCATCAGAAAAGCATAGAGTCAGCAGAAAACTAGGATGACACTCTGAGCGCTGGACAGGAATGTGACCAGGGGAAAAAAAAAAGGAGAAGAAGAAGAGAGATGAAGAAATAAAGAAAGAGAAGGAGATGGGACAGGAAAGACAGATGGGACAGAGAGAGGAGAGGAAGAAGAGATGAAGAAAACTCTGGGGACACAGAATGACACATGCAGTATTACTCACCGTCCCCATACATCACACACACACACAACACACACACACACACACACACACACGCACACACACACACGCAACAGCAACACAAGGACACCAAAAGACAAACAGTCTCAATTTCTCTCTCCGTCCCTCCAACAGCAGCAGCGTTTAACAGCTTCAGAGACGTTTCCGAGTCCAGAGATAAAAAACGTTTGTCCTGCTTCTGCGTCACGCCAGGCGAAAATGGAGGTCCGGCCCAGCTGGAGCCCGATTGCTCACAGTTGGACCTCCCGTCCTGGTCGGATGAGAAGGTGATGCAGCGTGGTGTCGTGGCTCCTGGTCGCGGTTTCTGATTTCGGACGCAACGTTTCCATCTCAGACGCCGTTTTTACTCATTTTCTACCCAATTTCTGCTTTTAATCATCTCATCTGCGACACAAGCTAAAGTTTCACATGCTGGTCTCTGAAGAACCTTCATTCAGTTTGGATTTATTGAGGAATTCATTTAAAATATTGAGTTTAATTCAATCGTTATCATCACTCAGCTCTTGAATCTGCCTGGAAATTGTGTACATTCACAGTAAAATTTTCTTGAAAAAACACGGATACCTTGGAGTTTCAAAAGTCGAAAATGTTTGACTCTTTAAACTCAAACTCAGACATTTACAGGTTTTTGTTCTAAAGGATCTCTGAGATTAAGCTCAAAATTTACGTTTGTTTTTTCTAGTAATTTTTTGGCTTTTCAAACTCAGAAATTTCAAAAAAAAAAATTTTACATTTCTGAGATCAATCTCAAAATTTCATGGGCGAATGGGGGGGAAGAAGTTTGAAACTTCCAGCAAATTTTCAAACTCAGAAATTTCCGTTTTTTTTCTAGAAAATTTTACACTTTTCAAACTCAGAATGTTGTTTTTTTTATAGAAAATTTCTGAAATTTATCTCAAAATGTCAAGTTTTTTTTTATTTTTTATTTGGACTTTTTCTTTCAAAACTTCTGAAATCAACCTAAAAATCTTTGAGTTTTTTCGAGCAAATGTTTTGCTTTTTTCTAGTTTTTTGGCAGAAATTTACACCTCTTTGCTTCTTTACCTACACTGACCAAAATACGGCGTCATAGTTTCTTGCTGTTGAAATTAATGAACAAAAACGTGGATCTATGTAAACATGAAAACTTTTAAAAGAATTTAAAATGCGCTTTTGCTTGTAATGATAGAGGTTTTGCTGTCTTTAGCTCTCTAAAAGTTAGCTTTTAAGATTAGCTTATAAGATACAATAAGCATTGACAAAGAAATCTACATGCGTTTCTTCAGAAAAACGTGACCACACGGGGGCAGTAGTGAGCCCAGTTGGTCGTTTGGCAGCAGAACAAGAAAAATCAACCATCTTTCCTCTTGATTTTCAAGCATGAAACGTTTAAAATGAAGGAGAAAAGCCCCGGTGTGACGCGTAAAGCGGGTTTTAAAATCCACCCACGCTCACACGCAGACACACTCCAACTACAAACACATGAGAAAACAGTCGCAGAGTCAGAAGGTAAGCCTAGATCCTACAATAAGTCCAGTTTTATGACTAGTACATAACACCAACAGCTGAATCAATATTAGTTTACACTGGTCAGGGTGGACACACACACACACACACACATAGAGCTCAGTTCTTCTATAAACACACACAGTGAATCTTCCAGAATATAGTATTATTGCAGACACACACACACAGATTAGTGCTTATTCTATTACGCCCTCGCGGTGGGTCGGCGCGGTCACACACACGGAGAAAAACAGAGAGCCATTACAGAGCTGATAACAGCACTGTAATAAATAACACACATGGAGCTGGTTATTATAAAAATGATAAGCACTGAAAGAGTTGTAAAGTTTTTACAATGATGAACTAACACATCAACTTTATTAACAACTGACTGTCGTCGTTCTCAGGCTGCAGCTTCGCTTTAGCACACCCAGTTAAACCGTTTTAATTCCCCTTTTTTACACCTTATAACAACTAATCTGGAGTCGGAAACATTAAACTGCTTCATGGCGACAAAGTGACTTTAGCTGCAGGACTTTCACAGCAACTCTGACCAGATTTAAAAAAAAAAGAGAAGTCGTATTTTCCGCTGATAATCACACGAAACAGATGGTTTATCTGTGACAAACTGAAACATTTGGCATCATTTACAGAAAATCAACCATCAGGAACATATGAGGGAAATCTTTCCCTTATCCTGTCAGCTGAAAGTCATGCCAAGAACAATTATTCTGTGTTTTTTCCATACTTACCTCAAATAGATCAGATTTTAGAAGCATCTGTCTTCACAAAGATGCAACAACTTGACGTTTTTCATTTGTTTTCTGGCTCTGGTGGCCTTTATTCGCCGTAATCAAACAGGAAACGGGGAGGTTAAAGGTCACCAAACAAATTCAGAGTTCATTAACGCAACCTGGATCCTTTATGCTTTTAATTATCAAGAAAGTGCCATCATTTCCATTCTGACTTTGTTTAGAGAAATGTGGTAATCCACTTATTCATGGTTTCTATTGTTTCATTTGGGATGTTTAAAATGTCTTCCAATTCCAGTAAAAATTAAAGTTTATTGGTCTCACAGAATAATTTATGTGAAAATGTTGTCGAAACAATGTTATCGTTGATCCCCAAAACTTCTGGGACACTTTATTAGTTTATTACCCAACAAAATTTGTAATTGTGATGAATAAAAATCCAATGTAGCAAACACTTAGACCAATAAACACTTTTCAGACACGCAAGGGGATTTTTAAAGCCATACTAAGGCAACTAAATTGGTCATGAAGTGGCATTTTTTTAAATAAAACACAAATTATTCACACAAAAAAACAACTGAAAATTTAAATATTGTACTATAATCGTAAGGGTTTGAATGTTTAGATTCCTTAAAACACAGCATACAGGTAAGCCTGTTGCAATATCATTATAACGTGTGATACTATCAAAACAAACGATATTATCGTTTATCGCAATCATTTCTGGGACAATTTATCGTCTGCTGCACGCATCGTCGGTTGTCATTTTTAGAAATAGATGTTTTTGACTAAATAGGTTTTGAAGTGACATTTTTAAAAAGAAATACAAATAATTCACACAAAAAACACAGAATTGAAATATTGTAATATAATTGGATAAATGAGCAGCAATTTGAAGCATTTTGAGATGGACAGGTAAACCTGTCGCCATTATCAATGAATCAATTAGTCTCATAATAGATTTATCAATCTCAGTAATTACCATTTACATTATTTATTGTTTTTCTTTTTCTCTGTATTTCTACTAAAATCTGGACGACCAAAGTTTTCAGTTTGGTGTTTTGGTCTCAACCGTCTCTTTTCTTTGAAGGACAGTTTTGTTTTCAAAAGCTTCACGATTAATCTTATTTGTTGTTTCTGTTGTTTTATTTATTTTTCATATTTTAAACACCTTCCAGTTTCAGTGTTAAATGTTTATTATAAGTTAAAGTTTATTAATCTTTGAGAATATGTTATGATAAATTTTGCAGGATGATGAATTGTCTCAGAAATTATCGCAATAAACGATAATATTGCTGTTATGAGACCATTGTCAAGTAATATAATGCCATATTAATGAAAGAACACATTCTTGAATTATTATTATAGTTATAAAGTCTTTATAAACAAAATTATCCTTCAGAAAAAGGTTTAGTTGAGACAAAAAAACCAGACTGCAGACCTTTACCATCCAGTTTTTTGTAGAAAGAGAGCAAATGGAAATTGTTGAGCTAATTTAAATTTATTATACGATTAATTTATTTATTGCTTATTGCAGCAGCTCCATTCTCGTGTCATTTATTCCTTTACTATTATATTACTTGAAAATGGTCTCAAAACATCAATATTATCATTAATCGCAATAACTTCTGGGACAATTTATTGTTGCTTATTGGTGCTACGTTGCTTTTTTTATTATATTGTTTGCTTTTTTTGTCTTTCCCAATACAAACCAGCGCGTCTCCAACACCACCACCAGAGTTCATCTGTATAAATATAATCTGACATGAAGCTCTTTATTAAAAGGTTATCAAGTGTCACTGGTAGCTCTGTGTGTTTTCCAAATGAGCCGACTGTTCCTGACAGTAACAAGCACCGCAATATTTCCTCCAGCTACGGTGGCCCAGAGATGACACAAACAATAACACTTTCCCAGCAGAGAAGAGTAATCTGGTTAATTAGAGCAAGGTTTGAGGAGAAACGTCCAGTGAGGAGGCAATATATCACCCTGCTAACTACCGGAACAATAAAACTGCTTTATCATTTGCTTTTTTTGGCCTTCCTCCATCCCTCCTAGGTTAAATATTCAGCTTTGTTTTGTTGCTGGTTATGTGCAGCTGGAGGGCGAATCCAGCTTTTAAAAACGGAAAGAAACGCCTCGAAAGCAGCAGCTGGTGAAGCAATTACCAACCTGCTCACATTGATCAGCTTTCTCCAGAGACAGAAACCTGGACGCGTTTTTCAGACGCTCAACGTTGAGCGGAGAAATACTACGGCGTTCTGCGGCGTGATTTTCCCCAGATCCGATCAGACTGTGGGACTCCGTCGGAGGAAGTCTGCAGCTGTAGCTGTGTCCTAATTTACGGGGCTGTCAATAGCATCTGATTACACACAAACTGCAGCACTTTATAAGGCAGTTAACTCTGTTATCAGTCCGTCAATGGAAACCAGAGAGCGCTGCTTCATTATTACAGTTACGCTGGAGTCAGGCTAATGTTTCAGAGCGAAACATTACGGCCAGCTGTAGCCACAAATTAAACATAAACCAATAAAACGTCATTTATTTGGTAGCTTTGCTTAAAAGAAACAGATTTTTCTCTAATCAGCATTTAAAGTGGAATGCTGTTAGTCCTAAAATGTAAAGAGGAATGTTCATAAAATAGTCAGAGAAATTTTCAAAGTGTTATTTGTATATTTAAAACACAGTATTGGGCCAAGGCTTTTTAATTACAACAATAAAGTTGTGCAATTATGAAGTTGAAATAGTATCACTAAGTCATAATATTACCTGGATAAAGTTAAAATAATACAAAAATAAAGTCATAATATTTTGAGAATAAAAGTTGTAGAACAAACAAAATGTAAATATAAAAATTGTTGTAATAACACAAGAATAAAGTCATAATAATACCAGAATATGGTCGTAATAACATGTGAAAAAAGCTGCAGTAATACAAGAACAAAGTCATAATATTTTGAGAATAAAAGTTGTACAAGAAAAATTCTAAATAATACGAAAATAATGTCGTAACATTTTGAGACTTAAGTTGTATGAAAATAAAGTTGAATAAAATTGTAATATTCGTAATATTTTTTGCGCAGTTTAACGATACGAAAAATAAAATTAAGCTCAAATAGAAAAAGCATCCTGTTCTTATTATCTATTATTTGCTACAATGCAGATCTATGATTAAATCACAAGCAAAAACCGAGAAAAATCCATGATTTTGTGGGATTTTTTGTTGTTTTGTGATGTTTTTCTACTACTACGAGAACAAGATGCATAAAAATATGTGCAAGAAACCTTCATCAAATGAATAAACACATAAATATCCAATAAAGACGTGTTTATCTTTTATTTATTACCAATCTGGATTCTGAAATGCCTGGTGTTTCTGAGCTAATCAGAGAAGGAATCAGTAAATATCAGAGTCCTCTGCAGGCTCTCGTTGCAGCGGGTGCATCAGCTCAGTAATGCAACGCTTGGTTTTTTTTGCAGCCACCCAGGAACATTATGCTCCAAAACACAATCTATTTAATGCAAAATGACACCGTTTGAGCCGTCAGGGGATGCAAGCAGGTCTCCCAACCAGCAGACGTGTCATTCTGCATTAAAGGGCTGAAGGTGAGCCGGAGCACTTTGGCGAGAGGAAATGAACATGCTCCAATAGCGAGCCGGCCACAGTTGGAAATATCCCAGCATAATCATTTTATCAGACAGCGTAATTATATCCGAGACAGAAACGGGTATTTAACAGAGCTGGAGTCGAGTACCAACCCGGATGCTGCTGGATTTTAACAACAAATCAAAGCTTTGGTGGAGTCTGTGGAGATATCTGGCAGTTTTTATAAAAGCTTTGAAATTTAGGAGAAAATCACAGAGCTTAAGAGAAATCAGTTAAACAGCATGTGTTAAAGTATATCTGGTGTTTAAAATGAGCAACTAAACCCAAAATCAGCTATTTTTCCAGAAAAACTGTCCACATTGCTTCTTAATGGTTACTATGATTATGATATTTTTGTCACAATAAGCAATAAATAAATGAATAGCATTATAAATTAAAACAAACTCAATTTCCATGTGTTTATCACTTTTCTCTCTTCTCCGTCTTACTACCAAACACCGGATGATAAAACTCCTCAGTCTGATCTCTACTCTTTAATTGAAGGACAATTTTGTTTACAGAGACTTAAGTATCTATTTTATCTGTTGTTTTCTTTATTTTTAATATTTAAGATATCTTTCAGGTCAAGTGTTAAATATTCATTAGAATTAAAATTTTCTTCATCTTTGAGAATACATTCTTGCATTATTATTATTATTATTATTATTGATAGTGGTTTCAAATAATCAATGTTAACATTTATCACAATAACTTCTGGGAATATTTATCATCCAGTGAAATTTATCATAACAGGCCAAAATATGATCAATTCTGCATTATTTATCTTGAAACCGTCTCAGTGCTGCCCTCTTTGGGTTGAAAGGTGGCTACTGCAGTTATATTCTCCTGTTGGTTACAACACTCTCATCCTGTCCAGCACCAAATTACTCCTGTTGGCAAAAACATCGTTCTTTGACTCAGCCAACTTTAACCTCTTAGTCATATTTTCAATAATTTCACTGAACTCCGATCCAGAACCGCACGGCATTCTGGGGGAATTAGGCTTTAGCCGCTCAACCTCTCACAGCTACATAAGCTAGTTTGGTGGAATCCACTCGCTCTTTGGTTACCTAGCAACTCACTTATTCTGTGGTTACCTAGCAACAACCTGCTTAGTAACTGCTGCGGTTTAAGGTTCCGCCACTGAGCCTCATAACTACTTAAAAGTAAAAGTAACGACGTGGAGCGAAAACTGGATAAAACAGGTAAGGTCATGTCACTAGTGTGGCAGGATTTAAAATATTTAAAACAAAAAATAACCCCAGAAAACGTAATAATTATTAACTAATAATCATTTTTCAGTCAGTGATAAATACATAGAGACTTTTAACAGATTTACTTTGTATCAGATCTGAAAGTACAAACCAAAACCTCGTCCTAACCCCATTTATAACAGTTTTGGATTTTTTTTATTTATTTATTAAAGTTTACTTTTATTTTGGTTATCTAAATCAGTTAGCTTTAAACTAATGAGTGCGTTTGCTAGCTCTTTTAAGTTATAGTAGTTTTAGTTTTTTCATATTTTTATGTGCGGAATTCAAAAAGGCTAAAGTACTGTGATTACGTTTACATCGATGGGGTAATTAAGACTCAACAGATAATAAAAGTTTTTAAAAATTGTGTTCAATTCGTATTGGAACAACCAACAGACATGGAGCGACGCAATTTGGCGACATCAGTTCAAAAGGCTAATATTATATCTATAATTTCAGTATGCTTTAGTTAGTTTTATAAATGCATGACATAGTTCCAGTCGGTTAAAGTTCTTCCCCATTTATCAACAAAACAGTTTTCTTCTCAGTTTCTGTTAGTTGTAGCTAACTGCAGAAAGGTGATCCTGATACAGGCGGATATTTCCGTCGGTCCTCGCGTCTGATTGAGTCTGTAATTGTATCTCCAGATGAATAAATCCTCCTCCTGCCTCAGTGAGTCAGCAGGACAAACCTCGGAGTAAAACCCAGACCTGCTGTGACACACCGGCTCTCTGATTCCTTTTCCTGTAAAAGAGCGTGACTCTCTCTGTCTGCTTGGATTTCACAGACAGCACACAACTTTGCTTTTTTTTTTTTTTTTTAACTGCTTTTCTTCTTCTTCTTTTTTTTTTTAAAATAAACTGGGTTGTTATTGCCCTCATTACGCTGTCCTGGTCTAGTTAATCTGTTTTCCGGGAGTCCAGTGCGCTCGCTGAACAACGCTGACTCAGCCCTAACCGCCACTTTAATGGAGTCAGCATTAGTTGTCTATTAATTACAGCTGACTGATGATTTTCCCGTTCTTTTTCTTTTTGTGTTGCGACACCGAGTAAACGGCTGAGCAAATTAAACATTAAGCAGTGTTTGTCCTGTAAATATTGTCCCATGTTTGACACTTGAAGCTTTAAAGCGTCTCATCGCAGTAAAAGCTCAGAGGAACAAAATGAAATCACTTGAAATGATAATGAAACAGTCGTGGCCGATGCGTTCACGTGGTAAGAGTGAGATCACGGTTATGACTTAATCCCAGCGTTACAAAAGGTTTTCTGCAAATTATTTAAAAGCCCCTGAACTGCGTGAGTCAGATTTCCAGGAAATAAAACTTGACTGAAACTGATACCGGGACGACTGGACCGAGTTTTAACCGTCAAAAACGTAATTATGAAACAAAATGAACATAAACAATAGACTCAAGGTAGAGCAAAACATTTTTATGATTATTGTACCAGTTTCTTTTTAAACAGAAACCTTAAAAATAAGATTAAATGCTTAATAATTTATGAGGAATTGCTGTTACTATTGCTGTAATGAGGTGGTAATTAAACTAGAAGCATTTCAGACAATAATGAGCTGCAGCTTCCTGCTCAAAAGAGTTTAATTGATTACTAATATTTTATTAGGACCATTGTAGATAAAAAAAAGAAGAAGCAAGTTTCTGCCAGAAAACTTTCTAGAAAAAAATACAAGAAAATTATGACATTAATCTAAAACATTTTCTACAAAAATATGAAAATGTTTTGACTTTAAAAAGTCAAAAACCTTTAATTTTTTAAGTCTAAACAGTTGAAAATGTTCGATTTTTGAAATTTCCAGGGTTTTTCTAGAACATTTCTGAGATTAATTTCATATTTCCAGACTATTTTCCGAGCAAATGTTCAACTTTTCAACCTCAGACATTTCCAAATCCGATTTTTTTCATGACAGTCTGAGCAGCGATCCGATCCGATTCCAATCTTTTTAACCCCCCAACAAAAAAAATCCAATTTATGCCGCTTCCACCAAGTCAAAAACATTACAAAAGCAATTATGTCGCATTTTATTCGACTTTACGTAATTAATGTGAGACATGCAACATAAATCTATACCAGAAGAAGCCAAACCTGATAAAGACGTAAACAATGACTCAGCAACCGCTGATGACACATAACTTTATTTTTTCTTAGCTTCCTTCGTCTTGTTATGATTCTGTGACAATACTGTCTGATTCACAAGTTTGAAATCGATCTGTAAACATCTCAGCCCATCATTACTTCTGTAAACAACGTGCAGCTGTGTGACGTCAACGTTCTTTTTCATGTGAGTCGCTTTGGGGTCGTAAAACGTTCACACAGAAGCCTGACTGCAATCACATTTAATTAGCAGGACGAAGCCGCTAAAATAAATAAGAAAATATCAGCAGCAAATGGGAATCAGGCGTCAAGAACTGGTGTGTAAATGAATCCCATCTCCAGCTCTGATGCCAGTGGAATCAGAGAAAGATAATTTGATGTTTAGTTTGTCGTCTAAAGGAAGTAGAAAGGTAAAAAAAACAAAAAGTATCTTTATCTACTTTAACGGTGTTTTCACACGATAGTCCAGTAGATTCAGTTCAATTGGGAACAAAAATTGCAACATCAGTAAAGTTTTCAGCTGCTGTGGTTCACTTTCACTCTGCATCGATTCAAGCTAACTGAAATTCCCTTTCTCCTCCTCGCCTGCGGGGGCGCTGCACCAAGAATAAAAGGAGGAAACGACATAAAAAATTCAGAAGACGACACTGAGCGCAACTTCCTTCTTCACAAAATGTAAACAAGAATGGAGTACCAGCAAATTTTTGCGATTTACCCAGAATGCCGTGTGCTCCAATCCACTTCCTGCTTTTGGAGCAGTCGCTGGTCCACTTGGATTCACATGTGCATTCAAACTGTGCCACTTCAACCTAATAGAAACAGAGGTTTGTAGGCGGACCAGAGTTCACTCTTTTGGTTTTTTTTAGCATGTTCACATCATCATAAATGAAACAGATTTTCTAGACAAAACTAGATTTGGATTAAAGCGAACTAAACATTGCTGGTGTGAACGCAACCCGGATGATTTGAACTTTCTGTTAAACTTGATATGTTAAGAGAATTACAAATATGAACTGGGGTTAATTTTAACATATTGTTGTGTAACATGATCCATTTCCTCATAAATGTTTGTTTGTTGCCTTTAGTGTAAAGTTCAGTAAAGCTGAGAAAACAATTTGATCTGTTGTTTTCTACTTTTCACCAGATGTCTGTATGAGGCCTAAAACACGTTAAACTTGGTTTATTGAGCAGAGCTGATTTAGGACGCGACACAAAAACTGTCCAGAGCTCATCTGTTCAGATCAAGAAGAAAACAAAACACACATGAAAGACTTTGCCTTTTGTCTCAGTATAATTGATTTCAAGCTTTAACTTTAGCTCTTATTTCACTAAATATGACATTTTTATGATAAAACACAAGCTGCATCGTTTAAATCCCGACCCTCCTGGATGATTTAGCCTTTTTACAGCTAAAGCTTTGGCTCACTTTGAAAGGGAATTCCCAAAACAAATCTAATGAAGTTGACGCAGGTGTAGCGGGCAAAAAAGTTGCTGAGTTGAACCAAAGCAACCTAATATTGCTCAGTAAACCTTATTTACAGCAAGAGAAACCACAAACTCAACAAGCTCATTAAATGAAGATTATTTGATCTTTTCAGAGAGTTTGGAGGAGTAAATGTGAGCGTGATGTTCGACGCAGCGACATTTACCTTCAAACATTTTGGTTTTGCCTCATTTGCTGCTGTGCGGATCAGGACTTTCCATTAAAAAAGAAAAACTTTTTTTTTTAAACGATTTGTTTGGGGTTGACGGTGAGCTAGCCTGGTTAAAAATGTCGCTGGTGTCATGAAGCAGAGGAATGTCGGGTCTTTTTTTTTTAGGTCATTCTAAACAAAGCGCACGAGAACAAACCGCCAAACTCTTACACACAGGAGGCTGGCAACTAATCTACAAGCACTGCATTAGGAAAACACACACAGGTGCCCATGTTGCCGCTGACACACACCATGAAGAAAGCATTCACACAAACGCTGGAGCCTGTGGTATTTGTTGGCCTCAAGTGGGTCAGTCACACACACACACACACACACACACACACACACACACACACACACACACACACACACACACAGGACAAATAATCATGCAGCTTTCATCCTCAGAGGCAGGAAATGCTGCTTTTAAGCTCTGTGTGTTTGAGTTAAAAAGACCCTCAGACACACACACACGCACACACACACACACACATACACACACACACACACACAGCTGAAACTCATAATGAAAAGTCGTCTCACAAACTCGTAAAGCTGCGTTCAGGATGTTGATTTATTTTAAAACACGTTTATTCTCTCTTTACGCTCCAATATGTGAACAGAAGGCTCTAAAAACTACAAACATGGCTGGGATTTGGACGAAATCCTGAAGGAATCCAAACAACAACAGAGCAAAGATTTGATAATCCAAACACAGGAGAAATGGATAAAAGTTTTAAAACATAACAAAAAGGGGAAAAAAGTTGGGAATTTATTTTGTGTTTTCAACAGAACTTAAACTATCTGGTCCGTTTATTTCATACAACTCCACTGTGGGGAACAAAACTGGACCGTTTGATAAATTGTGTCCATTATCCTCAACCAGTCCAGAATGCAACCAGAAACAGTCAAATAAAACCAACACAGAATTAGCTTTAGAGTTTATTCACATCGTTTATGGCTTAAAAACGACTGTGAAGAAATGTGTAACCAGAACAAAGTGTTAACAGGAGAGAAAGCAACAGATTTCCAATTTTGAAAAGAAAAAGCTGAAAATTTTAGGGTAAATTCACACCAGTCATGTTTAAAACGCTTTAATGGAAATACATTTTTATTGCATAGAAAGTTTGATTCGTTTATGGAGGTTCAAATATTCAACCAAACTCCAAGAAGCGACTCTGATCGGCCTAAAAATCAAGGTTTCTATTGGGTTGAAGAGAATTCTGGTGCAGTTTCAATGCATATGTGAACGCCAAGTGGACCAGAGACTGCTCCAAAAGCAGGAAGTGGACTACAGCGCAAGGAATCCTGGGTAAATTCAACCAAAACAAAGAGTGTAGCGCTAGCAGGAGAAACGTCTCCTGGTCTGTAGCCAAAGACGAAAGAGAAATCCTACAACTGCTGAAATCTGATGTTTGTTTAGATTTTGTGACGAAGGTTCAGTGTCTTCTCCAGAGGTTTTTAGGTTGTTTCCTACAGTAGCTCTTGTTGCAGCGCCCCCACAGGCGAGGAGGGTAACAGGGTTACCAAAGAGTTTGGTTCGATTGACACAGTGTGAACCATAGCAGATAAAAATGTAACAAATGTTTTAACTTTGGTCCCCAATCGAACCAACTCTACTGGACACACATGCAGCAGCAGCAACCTTTCATAGTTCGGACACTCCAGGATTTTATGATTGTTTTTGTGATTTTTTTCCACACAAATTTGCTGATGTTCCTCACTTCAAAAGTCTGCAAGTAGCAGAAAAGCTATGAGGACAAAAACAACAAGCAAACGAATCTTTATAGTGATCGTCATGTCGATCACAAACTATAACTTGACATCAAGAAAGGCTGAGGCAGCAGTTAGAAACACTGCCACCTGCAGGTGGAAGTTAGAATCACATGATCCCAGGATTTTTGAACAATTTTCCACAAAATTTCCAATAAACTCGCAAAAAAAAAAAAAAGTAGAAACTTGTTGGTTTCACGTACATTTCTGCAATTGCAGAATCGAGAAAAACTGGAGGGACTGACAAACGCTGAAAGCAAAAATCTATGCTTCATTTATTCCACATCTCCAGTCAGATTAGCTGATTTTATTACTATAAAACATTTAAAATTTCTATTTTAATATTCTGTCTGCAAGCAACAACAAAAAAACACACTCCAATAATGTCATTTAAAGTAAATATCAATGTTACTGCTTTCCTAATTTGGCCATTTTGCGTATATTAGAGTAAAAGAAACACCGGGAAAGGTTTAAATTGTGGAAAAACAGCTAGAAAGAAGAAATTAGTTAAAAAGATTGGATGAAAAAGAAACAGAATAAACAGAATAAATAAAATGAAGAAAGCAGAAAAATGAAAGAAGACATCAGAAGAAGATTCACTACAGCAGGAACTGCCCTGTCTTTAAAAGAAGACGACAAGATTTTATCATAAATCTGTCTCCAGGTTCTCCTGCTTTCTTTCTCTAAGGCCAAAGGTCACCAGTGTTGAGGTAAAAAAAATCCCGTCTCGTGGAAACATCAAACGCAAACTCATCTGTGTTCAATATAACACTCAGACTCTGTCATCTCAACGAGGAAGCCGCCCCACCCTGTTGACTTTATGAAGCGCTCTCACTCACATCTATATATAAAATATCTATATATTGGATTAATTTTCCTCTGGTGAGCCAGATAATGTCGGCCGTGTTTTTGCTGGACGGTATTTAGGTACAAAAAGAAAATAAAGAAGTAAAATCCAAAGTAAGTGAACATATCTGGGTTTAAATAAAAGCGGCGGACTTTATCTGGACTCGCTGAACAGTTTCAGGCTCCAGCTAAAGAAAACAGTCCCAGAAGATGGATAGATTCATTTTAGGCTCGTGAGCCACACGCTGAGAACCACAACAAGCTACTTCAGGCTAAAGCAAAACAACTGATTATCTATAATAAACCACCTAATTCTTCGGAGGTCGCTTGGTTTTTTGCAGGTAGATGAAAACACTCTGCTGTACGTTTGTGCTAAGAGAAAAACAGAAACTACCAAACGAACATTTTGGTTTTAAAAGATAAAAATGACGCATTCAGACTGCTTTTAATCTTCTAATTTACCTGGAGTTGTTTTTATTTTCAGCCTGTCACGATAACAGATGTTACTGGATGATAAATTGTCCCAGAAGTTATTGCGATAAACGATAATATAGTTGCTTTGAGACCATTTTCATGTAAAATAATGGTAATAATGCAAGAACATTTTCTCACAGATCAATAAACTTGAATTTCTAATGAAAATTTAAAACTGAAACTGGAATAAATTTTAAATATACAAAACAACCAATAAAACGAAGTATGAAGCCTCTGTAAACAAAACTCTCCGTCAAAAACCGGTTTAGTTGAGACCGAAACACTTTTATCATCCAGGTTTTTGGTAGAAATCTTAAATCGTTTGTTTTAATTTATCATGCGATGAATTAAGTTATTGATCACTGTGACAGATCTAGGTTAAATTGTTAATTTAACTGAATATGTATGCTGGTGATGTAAAACTTCCTGGTTAGCGTTGCTTTTGTTATTTCTGGTCAAAAACAGGCAGTTAGATGAAACTGAAACTAAATTTGATCAAGTTTGGCACCAAATACGCAACCAAAAGAAAGAAAAAGCTCAACTAAAAGCGGAGTTTCACCTAATTGAGTATCTATCTTCCTGCCTGTCTGTCCATCAGCGTATGTGTAGCAGCATTGTTGTAGTTAACACAACCTCAGACAGGCTGATAATAGAGCAGCTGGAGCATGAAATCTCTGAGAAAGGAGGATGAGAGAGAAAGAGAAAAAGACGAGCCAGGCCAGGCAGAGACGCAGATAAGAAACAGGAGGATGAAACCAACATCTGAGTACAGAGAGAGAAACCAAAACGCACAAGAACAGAGGAGCGGGGGGTCGCCGTTTGGGCCCAAAGAGTGCGACTCGGGGTCAGAGCGAGAGGGCAAGCAGGATGGGGGCGGGCGGCGAGAAAGAAACAGACACCAAATTCATTGTTTTCATTGTCTAATTCGAAGAGGGAGACGGTTCTGGACGGACGGGGGAGGAAGAGGAGTAAAAGCCATTCGCATGTTCCCACTTCGGAGTTGTGGTTTTAAAACGTGAGACTGGTTCGTCTTCAGAGCAGCTGGATTCCCACAGCTCCAAATGCTCTTTATTTACATTCCTATAATTCAGCTGCTGGGTTTTCTCTTTTTACTGAAACTGTCCACGAATCATCTGATGACCTCCGAGGGTCAGAAGCATTTAGACGTTACAATAAAGTGATAAGAAGAAGGATGAGACCAACATCTGGTGACGAAAACTCAACTTTTAACCCGACTTTGCTTACGTGACTTTTTAGAGAAGATCCTACTGGGACTTAGTTTACTTTATTTAAGGAGGCGATTGTTTTTAGTTGCTATGGGAGATTTTTTATTTCCGCAGAAAGCCCTCCTCTCTGCCAGAAACCTTTTGCCTCAACAATTAGCCTGACATTTTCCATCACAGCTTTTATTAAATAATAAAAAAAAGAAATATACAATGTTTTTAAGATTACAGCTCACTATTAGACCTTCCAACTCAAAGGCAACAGATTCTAGTTTTTAGCATAAAATTAAGAGCCAATCCTCTAAAATATTTGCTCCATAAACATAAAACAGCTCAAACTTAATGCCAATATATGGACAAAATTCATACTTTTAGTGCAATTTTTAAATTTTTTTGGTGCTTCCAAAGCCTGAACAATTAATCATGATTTTTTAAATAACAGTCAACTAATCAAATAATCAATCGTTTGCTGGAGTATACAGACTCAACAACAACACATTTAGTCGTTATTAAACTAAAATTGTACAAAAAGTACATAAATTTTTCACTTAAAATAAAAACATAGTAAGTATGTTCTACAAAAACTCCTCAAGTAGCAGTTTGATCTTCACCTGGTTCAAATTTTGTAAAAAATAAATTAAAAAAAGAAAAGAAAAAGCACCTTTTGCTATTCAATTGTTAATCTGTTAATCCAAAGATTAATCCGTAGAATAATCTACTGAACTGACAGTAAGTCAAGCGGACATTGCTGAACTCTTAGAAATATTTTTGTTGCTACAAATTTACTACAAATGATCAAACTTACACTAAAGGACTGAAGGGAATTCTGGGTAAATTCAACCAAAACAAACACGCTAGTTTAGTGTTAGCGGCAGAACATTTAACAAAAGAGAAATCCTACAACCATTAAAATCTGACGCTACACCATTTTTGTTTACATTTTGTGAAGAAGGAAGTTGCGCTCAAGTGTCTTCTTCAGAGGGTTTTGTGTCGTTTCCTTCAAACAAAGGAGCAGCGCCCCCACAGGCGAGGAGGGGAACAGGTTTCTCAATTAGTTTGGTTTGTTTGACACGGAGCAGTTGAAAAATGTAACAAATGTTGCAATTTTGGTCCCACATCAAACCGGGTCTGCCAGTGTGAAAACAACTTCAGCAATTCTCTGGATTATTCAAAACATTTGATGATTAAGTATCTTGATTTATTAATATCCAGTTGATATTCAGAATAAAACTAATTTGTACTGTAAAATTAGTTTTTTTATGGTCTAGAAACTTGAGGTCCAACTTTTGCAAAAATCCTCTGCAAGTCGCCGGGATTTTGACTTAGACTGAAACATGAGAAAGACGGGATATGATAATTCAGTGTTATTGTGATCCATCATGAATCATGTTAGATTTAATGGAACAGTCTTTTCTGTCTGAATGAGCGGCGTTCATGGGAGTCAGACCCGTACAGACAGGATGTTGCAGCAGTAACTTGTTGCAGAAGAGCTAAAATGCGTCTCTTCTGGTCACATCATGAATGAAGCAAGAAGCTACAGTATGTCATAAAATGTTCATTTTCTGTGTGTTTCCGCTTTTCTCCTGCAATGTTACATAAACTTTTCAGACTGGTGAAGCAACCTGAAAACGGTGAGAAGAGTTTTAGTTAGTTTTGTTGGATTTGATTGCTAAACGGAGTTTAACTTTGCTTCCTGATGACCACAGCGCGCCCCCCGTCTAAATGTCCCAGGCAGAGGCTAAATTTATCCAGTCAGGGGGAAAAAAGGCTAAAAGCCCCTGACATAGTCTGCATAAACACACACCGCCTTTATTTCTGCTCCAAGTGCACTGACTCTTTAAGAATGGCGCTGTATATATATCCAGCAAAATGTTTCACGAACATGTTTACAACTGTTTTTTTTAATGACTTCCTGTTGCACGTTCTCACACTCCCACTCAGGCCCGGCTGGGCTGGGAGGTCGCTGCCTTGCCCACTGGCACGGCGGTGAACCTTACACAACAAGAGGAAGTCTTTCATTTCTACCCTCATTAAGAGAATTAGCTTTGGATTCCACTGCACACCACGGATGTAGGTAATAAACTTATTTTTTCCCACTAAAAGCCAACATTTAAAGCAGAAATTAAACTTTCTTCACTTTTCCACAGAAAACCCATGTCGCAAATGATAAAGCTCTAAAACTAAAAATATAACCATTATCAAGCCCAAAACATTCTTATCACTTAAAGTCTGTAAATTATTGCCAACTATCCCAAAGTTGGATGAATGGAAGAGGCAGAAAATGTAGGTCTGATATGCAAACCAGTGAACTTTTACCACCATAACAACCCTGAAAAAAACAGTCTGTTATTGGAATATCACTGGGAAAGCACTGTATTCATCCAGCTAATGGTTTGCATAATAACCTCTGCAAACAAGCACACAGCACTGCATTTATACTCGGTGACATTGATTAAAAAGAGACAAGATGCAGAAGGTAAAAATCCTTAAAACTCATGTATTGAAGTTTTATTGATGGATGAACATTAGTTTAAAGCAGAAAAGTTTAATTTAGTCCATAATTTCTACATTTGTGTCACTTCAGGAGAAAATTTTCTTTCTAAAATGATTTTTAGAAAAAAAACTGCAGTTCTTCAAATGGCCACAAGGAGCGAAACTCAACTCACCGCCTCCTCTATGGCAAGACGTTTTAACATTTAATAGCCATGCGGGTGGTCTTTAAATCAAAAAGTTAATAATCAATTATTTCTAGTTAGGATTAACAGATATCCAAATGGACATCAATCATCTCCGCAGTGAATATTTCAGTTTTCACCAACATTATTTGTCATTATTTCGCTACAATTATCCACAAATACATTCCACCTGCTTAGAATGAACATCATCATACATATTAAAGTAGAAACTGAATCTTTGCAACAAGAAACTTTCACTCAGTTTGGATTTAAATTGGAATTAGCGATCAGTTTGTTTTTGATTAAATTACAATCAGCTTGCCGTATCTACTTGTTGCTAATGCAGAGTCTTATGTTAGCGACCCAAACAAGCAACTGCATGAGATTTGTTGGGCTTTTTTCAATCACAACTTGACTGGCATGAAGAACAAGTTCTTCCTTTTGGAGCGGTCTCCGGCCCACTTGGCGTTCACATCCAAACCGCACCAGAGTCCACTTCAACCGAACTGATATCTAGATTTTTAGGCGGACCAGAGTTCACTTCAACCGAACCGATATCTAGATTTTCAGGCGGACCAGAGTTCACTTCAACCGAACCGATATCTAGATTTTCAGGTGGACCAGAGTTCACTTCAACCGAACCGATATCTAGATTTTCAGGCGGACCAGAGTTCACTTCAACCGAACCGATATCTAGATTTTTAGGTGGACCAGAGTTCACTTCAACCGAACCGATATCTAGGTTTTTAGGTGGACCAGAGTTCACTTCAACCGAACCCATATCTAGGTTTTCAGGCGGACCAGAGTTCACTTCAACAGAACCGATATCTAGATTTTCAGGCGCACCAGAGTCCACTTCAACCGAACCCATATCTAGGTTTTCAGGCGGACCAGAGTTCACTTCAACCGAACCGATATCTAGATTTTCAGGCGCACCAGAGTCCACTTCAACCGAACCGATATCTAGGTTTTTAGGTGGACCAGAGTTCACTTCAACCGAACCCATATCTAGGTTTTCAGGCGGACCAGAGTTCACTTCAACAGAACCGATATCTAGATTTTCAGGCGGACCAGAGTTCACTTCAACCGAACCGATATCTAGATTTTCAGGCGGACCAGAGTTCACTTCAACCGAACCGATATCTAGATTTTCAGGCGGACCAGAGTTCACTTCAACCGAACCGATATCTAGATTTTCAGGCGGACCAGAGTTCACTTCAACCGAACCGATATCTAGATTTTCAGGCGGACCAGAGTTCACTTCAACCGAACCGATATCTAGATTTTCAGGCGGACCAGAGTTCACTTCAACCGAACCGATATCTAGGTTTTCAGGCGGACCAGAGTTCACTTCAACCGAACCGATATCTAGATTTTCAGGCGGACCAGAGTTCACTTTTTTGGAGCTTTATTACACATTCAATCCTCTCCAAATGAACCGAACTTTCTATAAAGATGCACCGATCCAATATTAATATCGGTACCGATATTGAAAAATATTCTAGATTGAGCATCGATGACATCCATGGGGGCGGATCTGTTCAGTCTAGCTCTATTCGTTGAGCTCTGACTGACGTCACGTTTTATTATTTATTTTAAATTTAAAATTCCTAATTTCACTTTCTGAACCATCTGAAGGAAGATTTGTTGCAGTTTGAACGTGGGAGGCAACCCATTATTTTGATCAGTTTCTGCATCATTTCTTTTGCACTGGTTGCTACTGGGTTGAATGGTTTTAAATGTGTGACCAAGCTTGTGAAGCCACTGGTGTATCTTAGTGTGCTGTAGTGGGGCAGAGTTATCAAACAAACATGTAATTCAGCGTGTTTAAAAAGAGAAAGAAACGTTTTAAGGCAACTTAGCTCTATTTTTCTGTCCCAGATTGGCATCGGACGATACTAAACCTCCGATATCAGAAGCGAAAAAAGCGGAGTCTTACGTTTTAAACAAATAAACTACAGTTCGATTGAAGCGGATTAATCAGAACTGGTGTGAATGCAAGAAGAAGAAAAAAAAACAAAAAAGCTGCTCCTGCTCCAACATTTCAGACCATCTGGCTAAAGATTAATTTGTCTGGAGCGTTTCGGATCCTTTGAGAAAGTTTCCAAATGAAACGGGACGATCCACAGTGAGCAGAACCAAGCTGCACAAACACGGGACACAAAGAACCAGAGGTTACAAACACAAAGCAACAACCACAAAAATAAAAAAAATTAAAGAGAAAGTCAGGCAGAACACACACACGGCTCCCCGCCTCACACACAGATAGTAGTTGTTGCTTACATAGACGCTCTTACCATCCTGTAAACTGCAATAAAGCCAAACACACACACAGACACACCGTAAATCTCACCGTAATACGCCCTCCGAGTGTACGAGTGTGTGTGTGTGTGTGTGTGTGGATGTGTGTTTTATAGGTGTTGTAAATTTGGCTGCCGGCGTTGTTTTTATCAGCATATTCGCAAGCTGTTTAGCCAACGGTGCAGATGTCACTGTTACAGCCACACACACACGCGCACACACACACACACACACACGCACGCACACACACACGCTGTTTGACGCTGTTTATACAGTGTGGTATGTGTGTCTAATCCCATCTAAATTCACCTGGCTGCGTGTGTGTGTGTGTGTGTGTGTGTGTGTAAGCAACATTTGCATCTGCCTGCGTAAGCCCGACTCGTTTTCAAACTTATGCGTGTTCGCAGTGTGAAGGTCAGCGCAGGAGTGTGAGGAGAGTGTGTGCGCGCTCGCCGATGTGTGTGTGAGTGTTATTTGATTAATGCTGAGAACCGTGGAGTGTTTAGAAAGAGGTCGTGACCTTTCAGCTTCCATTCAATCAGACAGCCAGGCAGAGAATACCTCCATCCTCCTCTTTTTTTCCCCTCTTGCCCCTCTCTTTCTTCTGGCTTTTTTTTTTTTTTTTTTGGCCCCTTGAGAATCTGATAAGCCTTAGTCAGCACACACACACACACACACACACACACACACACACACACACACACACACACACACACACACACACACACTTCACAGATATGCTCACACCAAATGCTAATAAAACAGAGACACGTTTACCTGAAGTGCAGGGATGACGCCTAAACGCCCCGGGCTCAAAGGATTTTAGTGTTTCATGTGGAAATCGGGGGAAGATTTTAGTGGTTTGTTGGAGAAAACGAGAATAAACTGAAACATTTTAATTTCTAAATGTTCATGGACGATCACACTGCTACTGTTGGTGACCGATAATGACGAAGCACCTTGATAAAACCAGTCCTGATCAGAGAGGTAAGCGCAATAAACCCTCGGTGATTACCCAGGTTCAGGTTTAGTCCAATTAAGATGAATATCAAACTTTAATTTTGCTACAAACAGTAGAAATAGTGTTGACATAATTAAACACTTGACCCTAACCACGTTTTATCAGATTTTTTTACCCATTAAATGTTTGTTGCTTCATTGGTCAAAGGTCATAATGGTCAAATCGATCAGCAAAGCACATTATTACTGTCAATATAAAATCAATAATCGTCCCTCCAGGAACGTATGATGTTGCAATCACAACTTCTAATCTCAATTCAATTATTATTCACAAGTTTTTCACAGGTTTGCAAACTTTTCACCAGTTATCGCAACGTTTTTGTTTCCGACCAATCACTGAAACTCGGCTGAACTTCGACCAATCACCTTCCAGCTTTACTTCCTGTTTCATGACCTGAAAGTTTAACCTGAAGTATGAACGCATGTTTTGCTTTTGCTGCAAAAAAGCATTTTGAGATGATTTGTAACAAAGTGTAAATATTCATGTTCACTTGGATGACCAATAAAGATTCTTCTTTTGAACTTCAATGTAAATAAAATATCCTGAGGAGTTTTTAAAGTTTCCACTTCAAGAAGGTAAAACATTATTTTAAATTGAATATTAACGGTTTGGGGGCTGCACAGTGGCGCAGTGGCGTTCTGGGTTCGATTCCCGGCCTGGGGTCTTTCTGCATGGAGTTTGCATGTTCTCCCTGTGCATGGTGGGTTTTCTCTGGGTACTCCGGTTTCCTCCCACAGTCCAAAAACATGACTGTCAGGTTAATTGGCTTCTCCAAATTGCCCCTAGGTGTGAGTGTGTGTGTGCATGGTTGTGTGTCCTGTGTGTCTCTGTGTTGCCCTACGACAGACTGGCAACCTGTCCAGGGTGACCCCGCCTCTCGCCTGAAATGTTGGCTGGAGATGGGCACCAGCAACCCTCCCGACCCCACTGAGGGACAAGGGTGCAAGAAAATGGATGGATGGATGGATGGATGGATTAACGGTTCGATTCCTTAAGCTTATGTGCAGCAATTCCTACTTTTCATAAGACCAGATAACGGCAGAAATAGAGCTTAAAAAGAGTTGCAACATTTTGAAAATCAGTAATTTTAGGCCACAACAATGAAAAAACATTGCAACATGTTGGAGGGACTGATAAATGTTCTTTTAGACCATCTAGTCAATTTATTATTAGCTGCTATTTTGTACAAACCCCAGTGTCTTTCTTAAAGATGTATTCCTTTCTGCAGCTGTAAAAAATAAAAATCAATAGTCAGATATTATAGCAATTCCGTTTGATTCTCATCTACCTTCAGCGTTTCTCCCATTGAGCTAAATTTCTCCAGTTGAATTTCAACCACACCAATCAAAGAAAGAGAAGAAGTGAAATTGAAGACACTGAATTTTTAAAAAAGGAAACGTAATTTGCCTGTAGTTGTAGTTTGACGCTGCTGGAAGTGAACAAAGTTATTGAGTTCATGTTGGTCACACTTCCAAATACCGAGCAAATAAAGTCGGAGGCAGAGGAATGCTTGAGACGTTTTATTGCTGGCAAAGGCGTCGTTTGATTGGTCACTTCTGGCTTCGCAGTGGGAGATGATTGAACATGTCTGGTATCCTTCATAGCGTAGATTTCTTCACAATCGATACAAACTTCACAGTCAAACGTTTGCAATTTGGCAAAATTTATACTTCAAATTCAAATTCAAATAATACTTCATTGATTTCACAGGAAAATTAAACTTTTCAGCAAGAAATTGGAGTTTGTTCTAAGTAAATACTTCCTTATTGTCTTGTTTAATCTGCACTTTTTCATGCAAACTAAGTATTTATTGACTTAAACTCTTATATATTGTGCTGAAAAGTTAGTTTTAATCAGAGGTGGGCAAAGCAGGTCAAAAATTTAATCCAAGTAAGAGAAACTCTACTTCAACATATTTTTACTCAGGTAAAAGTAAAAAGTAGCCGACCAACAAATTACTCAAGAAATTAAAAAAGTATTTGGTAAAAAGTTCACACAAGAAGTGAGTAACTGGTCAAATTATCAGTCATTTAATATTTAAAAATTACATATTCAGATGGACCAAAATATAAAGTTAGGTGGACATTTTGGTATTTTAAGGACAAAAATTACAATAATTCATATGAGCAACAAAAAAATAACAAAATCAGGCAAAAGAAAAATGTTTCCAAATCAGTTTCTTTCAATAAACTAACAAAAACCGCAGGCGTGTGGTAAACGTTTGGTTAAAACATGTTTCTTTTTCACTCAGCGGGTAGAAAATCCAGAAATTTCACTCAAGAGTAAAAACACTTCATAATGAAATTACTCCAGTAAATGCGACTCAGCTTATAAGTCAGTTTTCTTATTCCAAGTGTACCAGGATGTTTGAAGTTCTAGAAGCTCTAGAAGCTAAACCAAAATACTTGGTACATCTTTTTGTTTTTACAGTGTAGAAATGACTGCAGCCAGAGAAACCGTCCAGATGAGCCCGAAACGTCTCCAGGTGATGAGATGTTCTACAGCCACAGAGTGGCGATAGGTGAGCTTTTATCCAACCATCTCGTCTGAGTCAACACTTTCTTTTTCGCTCACGTTTCTCCCTCAGTCATCTCTTTCCCTTCCTCCTCCTCCACTATCTGTTAATTTGCTCTCTCTTTGAACCTCTCCTTTAGCCCCTGCAGCCCCAGCCAATTACCCACTGTTTGTCCACCCGTTTTCAATAAAAACACCGCTTCCCTCCCTCTATTCCTTCCCCGGCTTCACTCCTTTTTTTTTTTTTATTTCCTTCCTCCCTTCGTCTACCCCTCCCTCTTCCGTCCACTCCTCCCGCGCCCCCTTCGTTCTCTTTTTTCATTTTTAATTAACTTCTTTTGTAAGTTAGAGGCGACCCCCCTCTCCGTTCCTTCAACATGCCTCTTGCACTCCCACACTCGCCTCGCCGCCGTTCTCACACACACACACACACACACACACACTCACACACACACACACACACACACACACACACACACACACACACACACGCACACACACACACACACTCGTTAGTGTGGGGCCGCGGCGCACAAAATGCCGCACATGTAAATGGAGGTTAAACATGCTATTTACATATCAATTACAGCCAGACACCGAATCAATGATTAATGCGATCTAAGATTAGCGCAGAGCCGCTGTCTGCCGCTGTGTCCAAACAGTTTGAGATTTCGTGAATTTGATTAAGATTTGAAGGGTTTATATTCAAAGCTAATGGATTTTGATTACTTTCGGTCCTTGAGTCGCTGACTTGTGTCAGCTGGTATCATTTAGGGATGAACTCAGTGTCTGACTGGAAGCTGGTGTGTCAAATGTGAAGATTTTACACACTAGATTAAGATTTTGTCAAACCAAGGGCGTTAAAAAAAAAAAAGCGATGCTTTCGAGAACAAGCTTTAAAAAAATAAATAAATATGAAAGTTTTTACTTAAATAGAAAAAAACGACCCAAATAGCTTTTATCCAACATTATCCAGGCCTGAATCAGTTTGATGAAGATCACAAATGAAGATAAGTGACAAAGTCCTCTTAAAATACATTTAATTATTTTCTTCAGACACTCCAGGAATAACAAAGTGGCCATAACCAGTTATGGCCACTTTGGCGGCCAGATGTTTGAATATTCATCAAATTATGCATAAACTGAGATCATCTACTGTTATTACCTATGAATATCCTTCATAAATAAATATTTTTAATGGTCATTTCTAAAACTCTGCAGTTCAGTTATGCTTAATTTTAAATTCTTTGTAATAAATGTGGTTACTTCAGATTAGATCATAAAATTAACACTTTAAAACACCTAAACTTCAAACTTAAATTCTTTTAAAGCCTTTTTTTGCCCTAAATGGTAGAAATTAACCAGGGTTTTGTTTTCTAAATGTTTTTATACTAATTGACGTGACATCCTAATGGGAAAAAGTGGCTTTTATAAATCAAATTGTTGCACCATTGGATTTAGCTGAAGTTAGCATTCAAGCTAACTGCTACATGCTCTATGAAATTTATTATTTTAGTGTTTCAGTCATGAATTAGAATATTTTAGTTAAATAATAGGTTACACAGGGTGTTTATAAGATAAAAGATGATTTTAAAAAATGCTTATTTTAAGTATTTTCAGCTTTTATCAGGTTAGCTAGGTCTAACCTAGCTAACCTTAGCTAAGTCTTTATGAGACATAAGAGACATCAAATCTATATTCAATGTTCAGTATAGATTTAAAATCAGTTAATAAAATGGAGCAACCATTTAGCAGAAGAAACTTTTGTGCTTGTATTTATGATTATTTGAACCTCCACGCTTGTAAAACAGGTTAGCTAGGTAAACCCGCTAGCTAGTTGTCAGAGTTAGCTTCTTACATCTGCCTGTAAATATTTACATTAACACATAATTAAAGCAACCCTTCAATCAATATGACTGAGCAAAATAAAAAATATTTCAAATTATTAAAAGTAGATATTTTTTTAGATTTGACATCAATCAATAAATCAAAAGGTTTCTATAATTTTATCAATAATTTGTGCTTCTGTTTATGGTTATTTTCACCTCAAAGCTAGTAAAAACCGTTAGCTAGGTAACACAGCTAGCTAGCTAGCTACAGGTAGCTTCTTATGTCTGCTTGTAAACATTAATATTTACACAAGATCAAAGCAACACTTAAATCATTATGATTTAGCAAAATAAAAAATATGAATCTTTGGCAAACAATTTGTACGAAGCAAGTATTTTGACTTATTTTTTCCAATTGGAAATTAAATTATCTGCTAAATCTGCACAATGTAACATCTAATTTTTTTTTTTAAATACAGTTTGATCTGCCAAACTTACAACTGAAACATTGTTTGTAAAAATAAAAATAAAGCTGGAAGCGGACTGCCAATTAGCAGAAAAAATGGTCAAACGAAACCATTTAAAGTTAAAACAACAGAACCAGACATTTCCTATATAAACCGGCCTGAGCCGTAATTAAAAAAACGCAGTTAATGAATGAACAGTTTGGGTCTTTATGAGTGACTGCTTTCATGTTACAGTATGTGGTTTTATTGGCTTCACTGTGCTTTTATGTCAGGTTGCACTATGTGACTTTACTGGCTTTACCTGTGGTTTAATTTCACTTTATTATCCTCCTGCAAGGAATTTATGCGTTATGTTTTTACTTTGATTCTTTATAACTAACACACTGGTGTGTGTTTTTTTTTAACCATCTTGTCAAAGAGCAGCGTAATTTCACTTAGAACAAACATTTTTTCCACGCAGATTCGTGTGACACTAATATGTCAAGGATGTAGAGAAATAGCAGGAACAGAAATAAGAAAGAGAAATAAAAAGACTCCGAAATGTTGCACAAACTGGGGCCAGTTGTATTGACACAAGCAGGAACACCCACCAAACAAACACACACACACGCAGCATGAAGGGGTTTTTTTTTATTTTTGACAGTGAAGTATGTATTGTTGCATTGTTTCCTTTGAGTAGAAAATTACAGTGGGCCGTATCGCTTCAATGACAAGCTATCAAAACGACAGCATGTCTGCCAGCGCGCACACAAACAGCAGCATTCAGTGGGAAATCACATATATGGGCGAGTTAAGATGCAAATACACTTACACACACATGTACCGCGCGGCTGCTGAATGACAAGCTCATGGCTAAAAAAGCTACGTCTTCACATATTCACACGACGAACCCTTCCTGCTGTTGACGACTGACAAAGCAACAGAGAGGGCTTTACTGGCTGCAAAAAAAATAAAAAAATAAAAATGTAAATGTAAGGACAGAAACAAGTCATTTTTATGCTAATGTGCAGGTGTGGGTAAGGTTTCAGTAAGTCGGGATGACATTTTAAAACACCGTTCCTGATTCCGGCATGGCAACGTTGAGGAAGAGCGTAAATGTTAACTTCAAAAGCGTTTCAAGGGTTCATTGTGTCTCATAATAGGACCACAGAGAGATTTGGGCTTTTAAAGTGAAAGGACGAGGCTTAACCAACCAGAGTGAAGCTCATCTACGGAGAAGACAATGGGGGATGTAAAACAGACAACTGTTGACCAAAACTAGCTCTTTATGTTGGCTTGGGGCTGAAGGGGGGGGGGGAGAAGTCCCAGCCCGTCATTCAGCTGCGGACAGGTCACCGCCGTCAGAGCGCCCACACACCACGGACAAAGGAGCAGCTCTACACCATCACTGAATCGGCAGTCGTGTTTCTGGACCAGCTATCGGTTCACCGCCTCGAGTTTCCGTCCCAAAGGCTGGACGTCCTTCGGATGAGATGCAAGAGAAAGAGGCAACGTTGTTTGGATGGTTCAACCGGATGAAGAAAACTCTGATGGTGCTGAACGTTTCCCAAGCATTTAGGCCACTCAGAAACACACTGAACAGCTTCAACCTTTCAGACTGAGGATCCCTTCACCCATCAACTCTCGCAGTCCACATAACTTTAAACTGTCCCACAAACACATGAACTGAAAATATTAGCCTCTTTCTTAACTCGCTGTCTTATTTGTTCATCTTAATCAGAAGGTGTTGCTGTTTTCTAAATGTTTTTACAGACTCTGAAAACGTAGATTCTAAGCTTTGCAATGAAAAGTTGCTCTTTAGTACCAAGTGTTGTGTGTATTAACCTTTTAGGGATATGTGTGATTTACAAGCATAACAAAAGAAAAATCGACTTGAAACAAAAGTCCTCTTCGGCACCATTCAATATAAAATGATCATTTCTGTCCATCGTATTCGCAGATTAAACCGTTTTAAATAAAAGCAACAAGAGCAGACGTGTGAGCAGAGCATTAAAGTGGTAAAAGCGAAGAACAGTTCTCCCCAGCTGAGACTCGTTCACAGCTTAGAGCCGTTTAGTTCATCTGTCTAAACCAGTGGTTCTTAACCTGGGTTCGATCGAACCCCAGGGGTTCGATGAGTCGGTCTCAGGGGTTCGGCGCCGCAGAGGTAAAGACACACTTGTGTAAAGTCGTGATGACGCCCCGCTTTGCCATCACTTGCTGCAGAAGACCACGTTACATTGCTTAGCCAATCAGAGGATCACGTTACATTGCTTAACCAATCAGAGGATCACGTTACATTGCTTAGCCAATCAGAGGATCACGTTACATTGCTTAGCCAATCAGAGGATCACATTACATTGCTTAGCCAATCAGAGGATCACGTTACATTGCTTAGCCAATCAGAGGATCACGTTACATTGCTTAGCCAATCAGAGGATCACGTTACATTGCTTAGCCAATCAGAGCTGCGGAGGAGCCCTGATTGAATTAGCTCCTCTCTCAGCATGGATTTGAACTTGTGTCTTTATTTACTTCAGCAAAGCTCACAGTTTTTACCACATTCTGTAGCTTTCGGTGAACTTCTAAATCTGCTCCATAGTCGCATCTTTTCGGGGTTGGTACTGCCTCTAGTGGTGTGGGGTGGTAACACAACTAATATAATTACATTACTAAATCAGAATACAGCAAAGTCTTTGTTATTTATTTTTTTTTTTCATTCTCTTAAGAATGTAGAGCTAACTAAATTATCTAAACAAGACCTTAAAGTGGCTCCAGTTTCTCTTGATGGCCAACCTGTTGATTCTGTGGCAGATTTTAAATACCTTGGGTCGTTCCTGGACAGTCAGCTCAACTTTGCTGAAAACACTGACTGTATTTTGAAGAACTGTTCTCAGAGACTCTACCTTTTAAGAAGACTTTGTGATCTTGTCTTGAATTTAGGGAAAAAAAATCATATTTTATTTATCACTACAGAAGGGTTCGGTGAATGCGCATATGAAACTGGAGGGTTCGGTACAAAAAGGTTAAGAACCACTGAACTAGAAAGTCCAGTTTGTTTGGGGAGGAGCGATCCAACTCTTACACATTTCTGTTTACATTTCGTGAAGAAGAAAGTTGTGCTCATGTCTTTTTTGAACGTGTTTGTGTCATTTCCTTCAGTGGCTCTTGGTGAAGCGCCCCCACAGGTGAGGAGGGGAACAGCAATGGGTGATTTTTACAGATTTGCGAAGGTGGATTGGATGGATGGATCAGATCGGTTTCCACATGCAGCCAATCGTCAAATTAATTCAGATCAGGGCTGATTTATCAATGAACTCAAACTCCCACCACTGAATTCAAAAATTTTATCAATAAAATAAGAAGCAATTATTCCGTCATGGCAACTAAACTTCATAATGTAAATATAATGACTGCAAACTGATTTCAGAGACAGTTTGTGATCCATCGTCTGAGAAAGTAGGAGAAACAGATCTAGTCACAAAAAGTTTGAGTTTATTTCACAGCTTTTGAAACTGAATGAATTCATAGAGAAAGTTTGTAGCATGTATTTCTCAAAATCCATGCTACAATGTTTTGAATCCATCCATTTTCTTGACACCCTTGTCCCTCAGTGGGGTCAGGAGGGTTGCTGGTGCCTCTCCAGCTAGCGTACCGGGCAAGAGGCGGGGTCACCCTGGACAGGTCGCCAGTCTGTCGCAGGGCAACACAGAGACACACAGGACACACAACCATGCACACACACACTCACACCTAGGGACAATTTAGAGAGGCCAATTAACCTGACAGTCATGTTTTTGGACTGTGGGAGGAAACCGGAGTACCTGGAGAAAACCCACCATGCACAGGGAGAACATGCAAACTCCATGCAGAAAGACCCCAGGCCGGGAATCGAACCCAGAACCTTCTTGCTGCAAGGCAACAGCTCTACCAACTGCGCCACTGTGCAGCCTTATTTCTCAAAATGCCGTTTGTAATTTTTATTACAATACAAACAGATTAAAACCACAAAACTTACACCGAATGACGGTTTTATTCCCCAAGTATTACATCTCAACCGGGACGTTTTTCAAGAATAACTTTCCCGTTTCTTTGTTTATGCTTCAGTAATCTAGTCAAACCACAGGGGGGCAAATAACGGCTCCAGAAAACCTGGAAAAGGTTCTTACAGTGGAAAACAAATCTGTACAAAGTCATTCACTGCGTCAAAACTAAAATGTTGGAAACCAGTTTTCCTAATCCAGTACACCAGTCCAACAAAAATACATCTGAGCCTCAAACGCAGGCCGTCAATATTCACAGTAATGAGAAACTTCACTGATTTTAACAGCATAATTTCAGTTTCGGGTCTACCGACTTCGATTTCCCAGATTCAGGTAAAGACTTCAACTCTTGATGAGAGAAATCTGTAATTTTCATGACTAACTTGTCAAATCCCGAGCTGCACTTGGCGGAGAGTGTTTGTTATAACTTCATTTTCTTGTCCCGAATCTTTTTATACGTAAACAAAAGAAGAAACAACAGAAGTTTGGAAAGTTGGCAGTCGACTGAAGCGCTAACATGTTTGTTTGCTCTCACTCACACACACACACACACACACACACTTAGCCAAACTGATGAGAACTCCTTCCTCCATAAACGTCTCAGTCGGTTTAACCACTGTTATTATTCTAATCATGATGACATGTTTCTAAATGGATTATTATACGTTTGCATTAATAACAAGCTGTCTGGGAAGGATTTTTGACGCGCGGGGTGGTGATGAACGCACACACACACACACACACACACCCACACACACGCACACACGCACACACACTCTGAAAACCAGGCGCTTTCTTAAAAACTGAAAAAACGGAGAATGTTTTGAAGGAAAAGCGTGTTAAATCCGCTACGAGGAAGAACACTTGTAGGCTTCCTGACATGTTCCTGCTCTCCTAATTACAAATTACAAAGTTTTAAGTGATAATTTGGTGAAGTTGCTGGTGGGCGACACACACGTGGATGTGCATGTATGCTCTTGTCATGTTTTTAATTGATTTCTGCTATAATTATGTTTGTAATAACACACTGACAAACAGACACTCTGCCTCTCTCAGAGTGGATGATAATTACGTTTTCTTCCTGTTTTTATTAATAACATGTTGTCTGTTGGGGGAGCACACACACACACACACATCACCCGTCATCCCCTCGCTGCCCTCTCTTTACCCTCTCTCAACTCTTCTCCTCTGCTCTCCTTTCATCTCCTCCTTCGCCTCTGACCTCCTCGCTCTCCTCCTCCTCGCTGCCTCTCTCTTTGATATCGCGGCTCACGGACGCCGCTCGCCGTAAACTGTAAATCTGTCGCCCGCTTTTCTTTTCCTTTCCCCTCTTAAAACGCGCGCACACGCGCACCTCTGACAAGCTGTCACAATAAATAGAGATAAGACCAGGTGGAGGGAGGGAGGGAGGGAGGGAGGGAGGGAGGAGTAAATGACAAGAAGATTGAATAAAAAACAGAACGGAGAGGAGGAAGAGATAAAACGAGCCGAACGGGGGAAGAAAGAAGAGGGGAGAAATGGGATTAAGCTCAGCGAGAAGAGGAGGTGAGAGGAAGAGTTGAGATATGACGGAGGGAGGAGGCGGGATAGAGAGATTACCAGGTGAACGAGAGGAAAAGCTGTTGCGACACTCCCTAATGCAATTTCTAAACCAATCTGCTAAGTGCACCTAAGAGACTGTGTGTTTGTGTGCTGAAGTGTGTGCTCACAGGAATCTAATAATCTTGTTGCAGACAACAACCCATCCTCCTTCATCTCTCACCTACTCCAAGCCTTCATCTCTCCCTGCTGCCTGGGCTGCTCCCTCTGCAAACCAGACACATCTGGGGAGGGAAGAAAGACGTTTCTGGCAGCAAACCGGAGCCGTTTTACTGGGGAAGATGGAGGTTTGTGAAAAACAACTTTAAAAAGTTCAAATAAACATTAAACTTTTGGCTCTCAGAGTTTTTGGTACATGAAAAACTCTGAAGATTGAACATGTAAGCTTGTTTTTCCAAATTGTGTGACGGTTTTTTAAATACTTTTTAAATATTTGAAGGAAATGCAGCTGAAATTCATTAGCGCAAAATTACTTGACATCCTATTGGTTGTTGCTTGAAAAGCAACCACTCCAAGACCGCCATTCATTTTCCTCGTCTCTGATTGGCTGCAGCCCTAAGGGGGAATAAGGAAGACTTCAGATATTCTGCAGAAGCGCTGAGACAGTTTCCACTGTGCGTATTGATGCATATTAAGCTATATTTGGTGATTTTAGATATTTACTCCCTAATCTACACAAAACCCCTAAAAAAATAAACATTCTTTGTGATAAGTGTGTATCAAAACATTTTGTTTAACTTCGCTATATAACTAAATTTAGCTTGTGTTTTATCTATATTGTGTTGCTGGGTATTTTTCTGTGAACAGATTTAAAGAAATGAACAACGTTTCTCTTTACGCTGATGATTAACTGCTATTTATTTAAAACCGCCAAAACTTTGCTACCATTTCTACCGTCGTTTCTTGCCCACGTTTCTAGGTATAAATTTGGACATTGGTGATTTTAGACCCCCTCGTTCTCCTCAACATCTCCTCAGCAACGTCT
Organism: Poecilia reticulata; assembly: GCF_904066995.2. Taxonomy (NCBI): domain Eukaryota; kingdom Metazoa; phylum Chordata; class Actinopteri; order Cyprinodontiformes; family Poeciliidae; genus Poecilia; species Poecilia reticulata. The sequence goes on along the minus strand of NC_088847.1, from coordinate 23,235,912 downwards.
TCTTGCTTTATCGAAAGTTTCAGACGCACCTCGTTCATTAAAACGCCGTCGTTTGGACTAGCCGGGTGTAAAGAGCCTCACCAGTCTGACTAATCTTTTGCTGCTCCAAACCAGAAGGTTGAAGATTATTAACTCAAGACCAAAACATCTTATTATCAGTTTATATAAAAATTAAGATCATTCTGCTGGTGGATGTTGTTGTACTTTGTTTCTGTGCCTAATAAATGAGGCTAATAATTATCTCTGCTGGGGTTACCATGCAGCTCAGACTCTGCCCTGCAGCTGCCCAGATGTTGGCTGCAATAAATAATTTACATGTTGGCTCAACTAAAAAAAGAAAGATGAAGAAACCAAAAAGAAGCTGAGAACGCGCATTTTCTGAGGTTTTTTTTCTTCACGCAAACAAAGAGCAGTTTCAGTTGCTGAAAACTTGCAGACTGAAACAGCCTTTGTGAAACATTATCTATTTCCAACACACACACACACACACACTGACCTGCCTCTCCCCTCTCGATGTTTTGTTCAATCCTCACACACACACACACACACACACACACACACACACACACACACACACACACACACACACACACACACACACACGAAGAGGATCGGTTCTTTTCCATGGTGACAGAGGGTCATATTTCTTGCTTTGATCTTCACCTCTCCCTCTGTGATCCTTCACTCTCCTGTTTTCATACAGAAAACAGAGACAAGGGGGAGAGAGAGAGAGCATCTCCGCTGCGTCTCTCGCCCCGGCCGGTCGGTAGGACGGTAACTGAAGCATGAAACCACTTTTTCGGCCCCTGAGACACGCAGGCACACACACTCAGCCACCAGGTTGCAGGATGGCAAACTGTGAAAAACATTAAACTGAACACAAGATGTGAAAAAGCTGCTCACTTTACACCAGACATGTTGGTGATAACCCAGGATGAGCCGAGCGCGATTTAAAGAGACAGATTCAAACAACGAGTTGAGGCAAAAGCTTTTAAAAGGAGGAGAAGAAAGAATCTGGAGTAAATGTTAAGTTTCCTATCTAAACACTTTTTAACAGTTATTTATGCTTTTAAAGTTAAAGTCGCAACTTTAGTATTTATTGATCAAAACCAAATGCAACGGAAGAAAAAGTCAATCTGAACTTTTTAGACAATTAATATATAGACAATTTTTTATCCCGTGAAATTACACACTATGTAATCATAATAATTTTTGGGCACCCATTTAATTCTTATAGTATTACAGCTTTATTTTTTGTTGTCTTACAACTTTATTCTCGTATTACAACTTTTTCTCATTGTGTTACAACTTCATTCTCATAATATTTACCATTTTTGTAGAATTATAACTTCATTCTCAAAGTATTACAACTTCATTCACATTATATTACCATATTACGACTTAATTCTCAAATTATTAAAACTTTTGTCTAATATTATAACTTTATTATCATGTTATTACCACTTTATTCTTGTGTCATTCCAACTTTATCCTCGCACTATTGCAACTTTATTCTTGTATTATTACAATTTTAGTCTAATATAACTTTTTTATCATGTTATTACCACTTTATTCTTGTATTATTATGACCTTAGTCTTGTATCATAATTTTATTCTCATCACTTCAAAAACTAAATTCTCTTGGTCTGGCCCCAATACTGACCTGAGTTGCTTTAGCCAATCAAATCACTCCGTTTTGATCACATGACATCAGGGCGTTGGGCTGGGCCAGAGATGCCCAACCCAATGCTAACTAAATTAGCATCTCAGAACAGAAGCGTCTTCGGATGTGAGTAGCGCTCTATCAGCTCAGTCAAACATTTCACCCACTTAATACTCAAATGTCCGTCAAGAAGTACCTGCTGTTCTGATGACATCATCTTCGCTTACTTATCCTCATTAGCCATGCTAACCAGCTAACTGCTAAGAGCTAACACTGGCCTAGCTCAACGTACTGGTGTGGCATGTTCAAAGGAGCCTGATTTGATTTGCTAACAGCCCAGAAGGTCATCATCAGGTCAAGTTTTGCAGGTGTACTTGAAGTAAAAAAACAAAGTTAATAAACTCGATGTATCCGATTCTGAGGCTAGATTTCTTCCATAAAACACAAACAAGGACTTCATTAAGCTAGGTAGAAAGCTGCTGTATTAACCGAAAATCGTTTTCAAGATAATCCCCGACTTCAGCTGCTTCAGAAACGACCCGACGCGATCCGACCGGCCGGCTGCTGGCCGCCAACACACTCCGTCACACTGCAGCGGGGTGACCTCGGCTCCCCGCCGGCCAGCGCTTTAACCTTTATCAATTAACCAGCAGCACAAAGCGGAGCTGAAACCAGACACACGGACAGAAACGACGCGCACGAACCCCGGCGAGACACACAAAACCAAGCGCACACATGTAACCAGAGCCAGGGTGACAACTGATAGCTCTGTTTGTGCTTTCTAGATCGTCTCTCACACACACACCTCGACAAGCAGGCACAACAACTGACCACATTTCAGCCCGTGTGTGTTTTCACAAGCCACTGTGTTCCATTAAAAAAACTTAATGCTCCATGCAAAAGAATGAACAACAGCACAACGACGGAAAGAGTTCACGCTGCGTGTGTGTGGAGCTTCTTCTGCAACGCTTCAACAAACCAAAACGACTTCTCCCCCCCCTGAGTTACAGACAATACAACCTCCATCATCGGTGTGGGTGTGTGTGCACCGCTGTGATGGCTGTGTGTGTGTGTGTGTGTGTGTGTGTGTGTGTGTGTGTGTGTGTGTGTGTGTGTGTGTGTGTGTGGGCTCTAACAGCCTGTCGTGATAAGGAGAGCCCAGAATAACACTCCGACATCAGCAACCCTCCCTCCTGTCACTCACTATCGATTCCTCCTCTCACACACACCCGGACACACACAGCAAACCAAAGAGGTGACAAGGAAGCAGAAAACACTCCGTCGCTCCCGCTCAGATCAAAAGCGGCGCGTCCTTCAATTAAAAACTACGTGAACACGGGCCAAACTTTAAATCGGGGTTGCCACACTTATCGTACTTCAACTTCAGAACAGTTGACTTCAAATTTACATGATTTTAATGTATTTTTTAAACATAAAGAACAAACTTTATGTACAGTATTGCCATTCAAAGAGTCGAACGTGAGGGAAAGTCGTTGGTCTGACTGGTTTATGGTCCAAATCACAAGTTTCAGAGAAAGTCTGTCTATGCTTTATAGAAAAGTTTGTCTAGAAAACAAACTTTTCTCACCTTCTGGCCATTTGACTGCAGCCAGTCTTGGGAGGTTTTGCCCATTCAGAATGAGAGAAACATTTAATAAACTCCTGACATGTTTAAATCTTGTTTTATCTGCCTTTAGAATCGTCACATCCAGCTTAACGGTGTTTGGCACCACCGAGAAATTTAACTTTCTTTAATATAAATGTGGAAAGCTTATCATGTAGCTCAGTTAATATACTGAGATCTATTTTTCACCTTCTAAGATGAGTGGGATTTTTGTTTTTTGTGCATAATTTATTAATTTTGATCAGAGATCAACCTGAAAATCAAGCTAACAGAGCCCGATGGAACAAAGGGGCTCTGTTTGTGATCGTTTATTTGATCTTTTAGACAGCATAACATGGCGTACAGTCTGTTTTTTGTTCACTTGTCACAAATTTCCATCATTTTAAAGCTTTACCAGGAAATCTGTCACATTTTCCAATAAAACTGCTCCAATCATTATCAGCAGGGATAAACAAAATATAAACATAAATCATCTTGCTCCTGCTGAATGATTTAAACCGTGATCGTTGCAGGATCTGAGGCCTTATTGTGTCTGCGACACCTCTGAGCGTTCACACCTCTGCAGGAGGCCACATCAAAATTAGCCCAACAGTGTCCATCCAACGTCTGCGTTATATTTATTCAGTTCATTTTGGTTTGCGACTTTAAAATCATAATTGATTCAGGGTTAGTGGCTAATTGAAAATAATTCTAGTGGATTTGTAAACCAAATTGCCCCCAATGTATCACAGTTCAGACGTTACTTAAAGAACATAATCAGCTTCATTGAACAACTTTCTGCACACAAAGCCACAAAAAGCGTCGGAGGATCCTTGTTATATTGTTCATCTGGCAGGAGTTTGGTTACCTGGTAGAAAATAAAAACAACAGAAAAGATAAACGATTTATATCCACTTTAATTCAAATAAAAAGAAACTGTATTGATCCCAAAGGAAAATTAAATAAGAAGAGAGTAAGAACACATACAGTCACTGAATCGTGCATTAAGCTAATGCGCTAATAGGGTAGCTAATGTTTCATTTAGCGTTTTTGCTAACTTTGAAAAACATCGAGCACGGTTTGCATCTTCAGATTAATTCTAATTTACTGATTTGCTTTCATTTGAATAAAGTTTAACATACATGTTCAAGTTTTGGTTACCAACTCTTAAATTTTCTTCAAGATAAACTTTTACATTCATGCTTTTATTCTGAAGTGGGTGAAGACTGTTTACACAGCAGTTCCACTTCCTCTCCTCACGTTTATTCTATACCCAGCATGCATTGCTCCACAGTAGACAGTTGAAAATCTACTGATGTTCAGGGCGCTTCTGACCACAATGATCAGTTAGGCTAAATTAGCAACAGCATTAGCATTACTCCACAAATATAAAACTGAAACTATGAGTGAAAAGTTTGTTCCAAAGCGTCACTTCCTGAAGCCTAAACATGCGGATACAAGTGCAGTAACAAATTTGACCCTGTTGAGGGCGACGTAACGTATTGAAGTTAGCGTTTTAGCATTAGCTTCTGCTAAATTCCATGTTATGTAGCTCATTAGCGTTAGCAGATCTAATGTTTAGGTTTAGTGCTTTACAGTTAACGCAACTAACTTTGAAGCTAGCAGTGACGGCTTCTAATCCACAACTTTATATAAATGTCAAACTAAAGAAATATTTCATAATTTTCTAAGAAATCTGAACTGCGTTTTGTTGTTTTTAGTTCAGTCTCACTCAAAGATCCACGAAGGCTGAAGTTCTAAACCTTTTAGATGCTTCAACACATCAGATTTAAGTAACCAAGTCATCAACAAGACGTGGTAAAACTGGATTCCCCAATTATTCAGACTCCTACAAACCCATAAATGTTAAAAAAAGTGAAGAAAAATAAATCAGCGGACTTAATAAAGCCACTGAGATGACATCATCGGCTTTAAATTGCTCTCCTAATGTTTGGTTTCTCTTCAAGACGCGTGGGAATGTTGTTTTTAACGGCACAAATTTCTCACTTTTCCCCGTTTTCCCGCCCCGGTGACGCGGCGGATCCTTAATAATCCCGCATCGAAACCACTTCAAATTAAAAGGAAACAAAACACGGGTCAACGAAAACCGTCGTCGGGGAGCAAAAGTGGATTTAGGAGGTAATCGTGTTTACGCGCACAGAAACACAAACACTCGCATGGATTACAGAGGAGATGAAGTATGTTGGAGCACAGCGGGAGTTTTCTTTCTCTTCGTTTGTGTGTGTTATTATTTAATTTCTTCGCTTTTCTTTTCCCAGAGCTTTAAAGAGGGCGAAACGGAGGAGGAAGAGGAGGAGGAGGAAGAGGAGGCATTAGAAGAATGTCAATATGATTGGAGGAAGAGGAGTGTGTGTTCGCTGCGCGTTCAGCAACAATAGCTCTCCAGCCGTGTTGTTCCATGTGCATTCACATGATCCATTATTACCTCTGACATGTACCGCTGGGCGAGCGAGGGAGAGAGAGGGAGAAAGAGAGAGAGAGAGAGAGAGAGAGATGACTGAGAGGAATAAAGAAGAGACAGAGATGCACCTGTGATTGTGTAAGTCAGCAGAAGACAAAAATGACAACATTCAATCCTTTATAAACTGCAGGACAGTGTGTGTGTGTGTGTGTGTGTGTGTGCGTGTGTGTTTGTCTGAAAGCAGAGGTCACACACCAAGGATCCACAGCAACGCAACTCGGTCAATTATTAGCCGAAAACCGACCGTCTGTCGTCTGCAACAACAAAAAAAGCCCAACTGGGACCAGAACCAGAGTTCCCAACAAAAGGAGAAATTCCCAGGACTTTCCAGGACGATTCCAGGATGATTCCAGGATTACAGTGAAGCCTCATTATGTTTTACACCTGATTTATTTTATCAGGGAGGAAGAAAAGGAAGAATCTGCAGAGCATTTCTAAAAGATTCTCCAGATTTGAATGAAGGAAGAAAGAAAATAAAAAAATAAGGTTTGAGGGAAGGATGGACAAAGGAAAGGAAGGAAGGACAGAATGTTAAGGTATGATGGAAAGAAGAACTAAAAGATAGAAATGAAGAAAGTATGGAAGAATGGAAAACAAAAAGAAATGCAGAAGGAACAAAAGGAAGAACTAAAAAAGAAAAGAAAGGCAGGAAAAATAGAAAGATGTAGGAAACACTAAAGAAAGAATGGTGAAGAAAGGATGGAGGACGGGTTGGGTGAAGGACGGAACAGCAGCTGAAAAAAAGAAGGAAAGTCTGAATCAAGGAATAAATGATGGGAGGAAACACAGAGTGAAGCAACAAAGTATTGAAGGAAGAACTGATGAAAGGAAGGAGATAAAGTTCCTTCTCTTCTCTTTTCCATAACTGGAACAAATTTCCATCAAACTTCTCAGGAACTCTGAAGCGTTTCCACAGAGGAACAATCTTCAGCTCTTCAGGACTTCAGGACTTCGGGTCGTTTCTGATCCAAACGGCTGAATCTCCATGGCAACAGGTCGCCCTGTTCTGCCGATGACCCGTTTATTTAAATCATGTCTTTGTTAAAGCAGAGAAACACCTGAAACCTGCAGAAATCCGGTCCCTCCAGAACCAGAACCGCCCACAGACCTCTGGCCAGAGGATCACCAGAGGAAACAAGAGAACCCAGAAGTTACTCCAGTAAGAGTAAAACAGTATTTGGTAAAAACTCTGCTCAGGTACCGAGTAACTGGTCAAATTATTAATCATTTAATATTTAAAAACTACATAATCAGACGGACCAAACTATAACGCCAGGTGGAAATGTTGGTATTTTAAAGGTAAAAATGACAATAATTCATTTAAGTAATTCAAAAATAACGAAAACAGGTTAAAAAAAAAATCTGCAAATCAGTTTCTCTCAATAAAAAACTTCAGAAACTTTAACAAAACCTGCAGGCATGTTTGTGATGAAATCATGGTTAAAACATGTTTGCTTTCATTCAGTGGGTAGAAAATCCAGACATTTTACTCAAGAGTAGAAATAATACAATTACCCAAGTAAAAGTAAAAAGCACAGCGTAGTAAAAATATTCCTAAAAGTAAATGTAACTAGTTACTACCCAACTCTGCACATTACACTTAGAAGATTTCTCTCCAATATCTCAGACATGCATGAAAATAACCAACCAATCAAATCAAAAATCAGTGAAAATAAACCCAAAACGTTTCTCCCACATTTCTCCGCCCGCTCGACGTTTCGCCTGCTTCCTTTCCAGAGACGGAGCGACGGAAATATCCCGCTCCGGTGTAAAAATAAAGCCCGTTATCAGTTCTGTTAACGCAAACAGAGTCCTCTGCACGCTCCAAAAGCGACTCCTCTGCATCCTGCTGCCAAACACACGCTCTGCTAATTAGCTCTGTTCCTCACAGCTGACACAGAAAAACACCAAATCTGGAGAATTCGACAAATTAAAACACTTTTAGCACCAATTACAGGAAGACAGAAACAAAGATTTTGCTCTTTTTAACAAGAGATTTAAAAAAAAAACACTAGTTATCATCAGAAACAGAGGCTGCAGCGTGTGTTCGCACACTGACTCGCTCTCCAACGCTGCATTTCTGAGAAAACATCAACATTTTATTTGTTTTAAACATGCAAACCCTTTCTGACACTCACACGCACTCACATCCAGATAAAGTCTCCAAACTGCACCTCGTTTGCTTTCTGTGGTTCTACAAAAAGAAACAAACTCGATTATTTTCCTTCTTCCTTCAACGTCTCACACGACCAGCTGCAAAGTTCATCTAGAACTAAAGATACGGATTCGCTGCTCTCTTTGAGACGTCTCCTTTTTTCTAACGTCTCTAAACACACAAGAGGCAAACATGGCCGACCGAATCTCCATGTGATTTTTACTAAAAACAAAAAAAAGTGTTTTTAAAAGAATGCTGCTGGTTGATGTGTTTGTAGACTGAAAACAGTGGAAGTTTAATGCATTTAATTAACACTGGATACAATTTTATTGTTTGGAGTATTTCACCTGCTGATCAGCAATCAAAGCAATCGACACAAAAATGGCAGATTCTGAGCAGTTTTTAAAAAATAATCTGCACAAACTTTACTTAAATATCTCATTTATTAAAGATAATCTATTAAATGATATTATTACCTACAGAAACATGACAAGTTATATACAAAACTGTACTCAGATTTCAAGTCCCAATTGAGCAAAATGTTTTCTTAACAGCTTCTTTTCCAAACATATAACTCAAACTTGAATTGAATTACTGTAAAAAATAATTAAAAAAAGACTTTGATAGTGACAGTTTGGACTCTTTTACACATTTACTCTGCAGTAAAAACAACAAAAGCAGGAAAACTGATGCAACTTGGGTTCTTTTCTTTTTTCTTTTTTGAGCAGTGTAAAAAAACCCCACAACAAATAAACGCATAAGGACAAAATCCAAATGAAAAGTCAATTAAATGATTTTAATCTTTTACATAAAAGTTTGGACTCAGCTGACTTGGAAAATTATGACATAAAATTGCAACGCATATCAGATCTTTGAGTCCTAACAGGCAGATTGGGTCGAAATGGTGAACAGCTACTCCAATTGCAATAAAAAAAGACAGAAAAATGACTGAAAGTTGCGCAAAGTGCGTTTCTCCCGTCCTGAAACTCAATATGCCTCCCTGAACGTTGCGCTTTGAACCCAAACCGAGCCCGGTTCTCTGCAGGCTAATTGCAATATTTTTCCAGAATGAGTCGGAACCTTGATTTCGGTTTGGGTCGAAATGGATCATAAACAGCGCGGAGCCGCTTCCGCTGCAATAAAAACGACAAAAGAAAAACTTTTAAGTTGCGCAAAAGGCGTTTCACCCTGTCCTAAAAATCAAGTTGCATCCCTGAAAGTTGCGCTTCGAACCCGAACCGAGGCGGTTTCTCTGCTAGAAAACATAATTGCAATATTTTTCCCAAGCGGAGTCGGTCGGAACCTTGAGTTCAGATCGAGTCGAATGGATAATAAACAGTGCGGAGCTACTTCCCCTGCAATAAAAACGACCAAAAAACAAACTGTAAGTTGCACAAACACCTGAAACTCGAGTTGCATCCCTGAAAGAACCCGAACCGAGGCGGGTTCTCTGCTGGCTGTTTGCGATAATTTTCCAGATTGACTTCAGATTGGGTCGAAATGGATAACAAACAACTACTTTCCTCGCAATAAAAACCACAAAACAAAAAGTGCAAGTTGCGCAAAGTGCGTTTCTCCCGTCCTGAAACTCAAGTTGCATCCCTGAAAGTTGCGCTCTGAACCCGAACCGAGGCGGTTCCGCGGACTGACCTGGCGCTGGTGCAGTCCTGGTACAGCGTCTCGAAGTCCTTCCTGGAGATGAGCTTGCAGCGGTTCACGCCGGGCTGAATGGCGCCGAGCCCCCGCAGGACGCGCACCTGCTCCACGGTGCACACCACGGGCGTGATGTCCAGCCTCTTCAGCTTGGTGTAGACGGTGTGCAGCCCGCCCACCAGGTGCTTCAGGAAGAGGTCGAACACCTGCGGCAGGCAGATCAGCTCCTGCCCGTCCACGTTGAAGCTGGCCACCTTCACGCCGTGCACCTCCACCAGCTTGCACTCGCTGCACAGACCCGCGCCGGACGAGGTCTGCACCAAGCCCGGCGAGCCGGGGGTCAGGCCGCTCAGCGAGCCGAGCCCGCCGAGGGAGCCCAGGGCGCCGCCCGGTCCGGGCAGGAAGGCGCTCAGCATGCTGCTGGTGAGCCGCGGGGACGGGGACAGCGAGTGGGAGTGGGAGTTGGAGTTGATGTGCGCCGGGCTGGAGGTGCTGGTGGACACGGCGGAGGAGGTGTGGAGCGCCTCCGGGGCGGAGCGGTAGAGCCCGACGGGAGTTTGCGTCCCCGAGCTCGGGGAGAGCAGCGGAGGAGAGCCGGTGAGCGACATGGAGGCGCTGGAAGTGGGATGAGTGGGACAGTTCCCAGCTGGAAACCACTTGTTCCTCTGTTTTCCTTTTACTTTCCCACTCACTTTTCCTCTTCCTCTTTTATTCCTTTCCTCCTCTTCTTCTCAACTCTTCCAATCCGGGACAAAGTCTCGCCGTGGAAATCCGTGCGTGGACTGTCCGGTCTGTGCGTAAAGCAGCCTGGATCAGACTCCAGGTCAGCCTCCGCCTCCCGCGAGGGTAACAGACACGCCGATGGACCAATCAGAGCAGACCTGGAGAGGAAGGACCCGCGCGTATGTGCGCGTGCGTCTATTATCGGTCGCATCTCTCTCTTTCATAAACTTTCTCACGAGCCGCTTCACTCTCTCCAAAACGGGAAGTTTGTGTTTTTCTTCCGCATCATTTTCGTCCCGACCTCGAACAAACAGCACGTGTTTGCTGAGAGCGCGCGCACGCGCATGCGAGCGGCGCGTTTTGGTCAGTTGTTGCTCACGCGCGAGCTCTGGTGGCGGGACGGACGCACGTTCCCTAAATAACGACGATGAAGGCGAGTCAAAGTTTGGGAGAAGAAAAGGACGACGAAGCAAAAAAGGAAAAAAAGATGAAGAATAAAGAAAGAAAATAAACTAAATAATTATTTAGGATCATTAAAACATTGAAGCTAAAAGAAATTAATAAGTAAATTCAGTCAATTTACTTTTTAAAATGTATATAACTTCCAACACATTTTTATTTGAAATCTCTCATTTTTCCCCATCCCAGAAAGGCTAAAATAATGCCATGTTTGACTTATTTTGTATAAATACAAAAGTTTACTTTAAATATCTAGGTTCTGTACGCAAAACTACAAAAACTACAAGAGGGAAGGGAAGAAGGAAACAAAACAAGAAAGAAGGGAGCAAAAAGTGAAGATAAGGGAAGGAGGAAAGAAACAGATTGGGGAAATAAAGAGAACAAAGAAGAAATGAAAAGCAAACGAAGGAAGTGATTGAAGGACAAAAAGGGAGGAAAGAACGAGAGGAAATAAGAAAATAAGGATGGATGAGTGTCAGGAAGTCAAAAATAGAAAAGGAATTAAGGAAATACAAAAAGAAACTGAATGGAGGAAGAAAAGATGGAAATATGGAACTGGAAATAAAGTTTCCAGTTCATAAAATCCTTAAATCACTCTGTAGATATTACATATTCAGGAAGCTATAATATTTGTGAAAAGTTAATTTAGCTCTCCATCACACAGGGAAACACATTGCATCGACTTACTACAGACTTGTGTTTTAAAACCATTTGTTATGATTTTCTGCTTGCAGCGAATGAAAACATTACTTTTAACTTTAAAATATTCAAAATGTGACAAAATGTTCCTCAGAACATTTTCAGATTTATTGAATATGAACTACAGTGAGAGAAGTTTTAACCATTTATTACTGCAAAGAAAAATCCTAAATTAAAGTTGCTGGCCAATCAGAAACAGTGACAAAATGGTCAATAATTTTCCGCATTTTTAATTTTTGTGGTGTGGAAAATTAAATTTGCATCTCCATAAAATCTGGCAGCGAATGAAATAATAAAATAATTCACAAAAAAAAAAAGTGTTGATGTCATTTTCCAATTCAATAATACGTCTGCGTTTGGTGGCTTTACAATCCTCTCATAGCTGCAGTTACCACTCACTTTCTCCTTCCACTAAACTTTCCAGTAATTTTGAATGCAGTACTATGTGAACTGCCAGATATTTGTTTATCAAACAATAACTATAATCTGTTGGCAATCTTGACCCTAAATTGTAAAGATTACAACTTAAGATGTGTGTTAGAATCTGTTTTTATTTTGTCATATTGAAAAATATGTTTTTATTTTGTAATTAAACAATCATCTTATTTAACTGAAAAAGAGTGTTAAGTCAGTTTTTGTCATCTTAAATGACTAAAATAAATTACTTTTTAAGGTTTCCCTACTGTTCTAAACATGATAAAGACAAAAAAAATAAAAGAAAAAAAGAGATTGTATAACTGGAGAGAATAAAACTGAACTGGACGGAGAGTTTAGGATGAAAATGGAAATCTAAATGAGCCTGGGAGGATTTATACCACAGAAGAAGAAGATGAGGATTAGAGGAGAAAAGGCGACAGAAGAACAAAACCCAGAGAATTAGAAGTGAGCGTTTAAAGCAGTGAAATGGGATTGAGTGGTGTGGATTACAGGCAGACTGGGTTTCATAATCCAGTGTAATCTCATTACTCTGAGAGAGCCTGACTGAGCAGAAGAAAGGAAACAGAGTGGAGACTGAAGGAAACGTTAAAAACACATCAAGCAGGAAGTTGTTCTTTATCGGCTCAAATCAGTTTCACTGAAGTTAATGTAGAATAAAAATACTTCGAATACGACGTTTGTTTCCCAATAAGTTACTCAAGTAAAAGTAACTAGTTACTACCAAACTCTGCTCAAGTAAGAGTAAAAAAGTATTAAAATGCCTCATTAGAACAACCAATATATACCTTTAAGTGGAAATTTTGGTATTTTAAGGCCCAAATAAGAATAATTCATATAAGTAACAAAAAAATCAAGCAAAATAAGATTTTTCCAAATATGTTTCTTTCAAAAATAAACTGAAAACAGCAAATTTCTGGTTAAAATATGTTTTTTCTCAGTGAGTAAAAAATCCACAAATTTTTACCAAAGAGTAGAAATACTTCATAATAAAAGTAAAAGTAAAGAATAGTAAAAAAAATAAAAATACTCCTAAAAGTAACATTTATTTTCCAAAAACAAAAAGCTATTCAAGTAAATAAAACCAACTCTAGACATTTTCACTAGAAACTAGACCAAAAATACTTTTTGCAGTGTAACCTCTGACTGGAAGTTGAAGGAAAAGGAGAAGAAGGTGAAGGGTGGAGTTCAGGTCAGAGAAAGAAAGAAAAAAAGTAAAACAAAGAAGGAAGAGGGGCAAAAAGGAGAGTCGGAGGGTAATCATTTGTCTCTCAGGACTAATAACGATCAAACAGAAGCTGGACTCAGAGAAGACAGAGAGAGATGAGCTCTTAGTGGAGGTGAATATCTCTCAGTGGGGAAATAACGACCAGTATGAACTTGAAGCTGGACTTCCTGGAGTGGAGAGAGAAGAAGAAGAAAAAGAAGAAGAAGAGGAGCAGACAGAGAGGAAGAGGACTCTGAATGAGGATGAAGAGGTCAGAATGAAAAGGATCCAAAATGAGTCTGACTTTTTTTTCCTCTTCTCCAAAACAGCTGGAGTGGGAAGATGAAAAACAAAATCCACTTAATTAATTTTAATAAAGAACTTTAGTGATTTTGTTTTCACTTCCAACATTTTTTAGTCTTAAAATTGTTAATTTTTTTAACCTTTATTATGTTTCTCTTGGTTTCTTTTAAGATCATTCTGGCGTAAATGTCACATTTATTTACAGCAGCTGTTGACCAAAAACAAAGGAATACATGGCATTTCAAAACTTGAGAAATATATTTGGAGCAGTCTCTCTGGTTAAAAGCATAAAAGAGTAAAAGTCTTAAAGCGGGTTTTATAAATGTCTGATGTCGGGGGAGTTTGTTCTGTTTTAAATCTGCAGGATGTGACTTTTATAAACTAAATATTTTTTCACATATTTGTTAAAATTCTTACTACGTCATGACAGTTTCATATGAAACAGATAATCTGTCTCCACATCCTCCTGACCTACTATTGCAATCGGCAGAAAAAACAACCAATGAGAGCCAGGAAGATGATCTTAGTGCTGTCAATCAAGCACATGTACAGGCTGCTAAATATGCTAATGGTGTGAGAAACAACTTACCTTCATATTAAAACAGTTTATCCACCTTTATGGGTGGCAATGCTAACTAGCTTTAGCATTCCTACCTAAAGCTAGTTAGCTTTCGGTGGCTTCAGATTAGCCACCTAACCTAAAACTAGGTTAGCCACCCAGCTAAACTAGCTTCAGGGAGTTAGCTATAGCATGGCAGAGAGAAAGGCAGAGGTGTGAGGACTTTAGGTGACATACATTTATTTAATTTGAAGTTTAGTGAAAAGGTTTTAAAACAATGAGACGTGTTTGATGTGATGCGTTTTGTTTTCTTTCAGCATTGTGTTTTTTTTTTCTTGTGTATGGAAATGTTAAAAATGACCTAAATAAATAAATAAATAAATACATTTTAATCTATTTACTGTTAAAATTGTAGCTGAATTCTGGTCTGAATGCTTCTCACATTGCTGATATGTGCGGATTATTTTAAATCATAAACACCGTAAAGCACTTCCTTCAGATACACGAAGGACAGAAACTCTGTGCTGCTCCATGATAAATCCTGGACGTTGTAAACCAACAAGGTGGAAAACACAACAGATTGGATCTTATAAAAAGAAGATTTTATGTCAGCTGTGTCCAAATTAACAGGCATATAACTACCAGTCATTCAAAACGAGCCCCTCTGAATGACAGGAGCTTAAATCTTTATCACCTTCCTTCTTATTAAAGTAAAACACCTGATTTTGTACAAAGGTGTTGATAAAAATCTTGTTTCAAGTGGCTCAGAGTAAAGCATCCTTTTCCTTTGAATGGTGTCTTTGTTTATCACTCTGTCCCTTTAAGAGCATAAACGACAGCATGGAGGGGTAATAATGTCATTTATCAGTGCAGAAACTCTAAGGGCAGCTGCAGGATGTACAGGGCCACCTGACAATGATTTATGTTCAAGGAAAGTTACTTGGATTGAAAACGAACTAAAGTAGACGATGACAAAGTTATAAGCAACAAATCTACTTTAGCTGTTATTGATGGAAAAACTTTCTTCACTTAGTCTGTGCATAGTTGTAACACAAGTTCCTTTGTTCTGTTTATCAACATGGAAACGGATTTTTGGAAGAAAAAGCTGGTTTAACATTATTTAATTTGTGTTTATGACAAACATTTGAGCCTGTTTTGTTACACAGCTACAGATTTTACTATAATATCTGTACAAATTTCTCTGGTTTTTCAAAAATCTCCAGCTAATGTTTATAAATGTGTTGTTTCTACACTGTAAAAACACATTTACATTTTTCGGTCAAAATTACGGGTACAATTTTTTTTCGTGGTTAGATGGGTTTGTTATTGGTGATATGGTTAAAAATGGTGCTGAATCGGTGTTTTACTTTAAAAATATATTTTTATTTATATAAACACAAAAACAACATAAAATGAATATACTAATGTAAAATGTATAAATTACTGTTTATGTCAATTAATTTATTTACAGCA
This sequence comes from Poecilia reticulata, assembly GCF_904066995.2. Lineage (NCBI taxonomy): Eukaryota > Metazoa > Chordata > Actinopteri > Cyprinodontiformes > Poeciliidae > Poecilia > Poecilia reticulata. The sequence continues at coordinate 23,220,498 of NC_088847.1, read as the reverse complement.
ACTTCACATCAAATCAACAGTTTTAAGTTGTTTTATATCATTTATGGGTGTTTCCTGTCAATTTAACAGTTTATCAGCGCCAAAGCTATGGATATTTTTTACAGTGTTTTTACATTGTTTTATTTCCATAGAGTTTTGTCTTGTGTGTGTTTTTTTTTCTTTTTTGTGCATAAAAATATTTAAAAAATGACCAAAAGTAATAAATAAATAAATTAATTAATAAATAAATAATAAATAGTATTTTCAGCCATTGTTTACGTCTGGCTTCTTCTGGTTCAGAATTATGATGCATGTCTGTCGTCAATGATGTAAAAGTTGGACAAAATGGGACATGACCCGTCAGACTGCAGACAGCTTAGTACCACATGTGGAAATGGCACAAATCAAAATTTGTGGGGGGTGAAAAAGGTCAGAATTGGACAGTTCACACTACAGTGGAAAAAAAAAAAAACTGGATTTGGTTCACATTTGCCTGCTGTGTGAATGTAGCCTAAAACATTTCAGCTCCATTCACAAGTAGCAGCTTTTGGTTAAAACTGTGTTCATATATTCTGTTTATATTGAAACAAAAAAGTTATTTCTGTAAATTAACTTCTTCCCTGCACTCAGAATTGTTTTATTTAATTTTTTTTCGGTGGTCATCATACTTGATAGTTCTCACGTGTCGTCACAGTTCTGTGAACTTTGTAACTGACAGCAATCTCGGCTGCCGTTGCTATGACAACAATAAACAAGCTCTCAACTAGCTCTCACCTCATTCCTAACTTATAAACAATACAAAAGCATTATTGGTTGATTATTGAGTACTTTACTCACCTCTGTGTAATACTACAATAAATATTGGATATATTTACTGTAGTACTGCAGAACTAGCAAAATTTGCTTAGCTAATATAGCTTTTACCTGCTTGCTAAGACGGACATGTAGCCTACGTTTATGTTACTGCATGTACTCACTCTGTCAGTCACCAGAACCTTATTATTCACACATAGAGTTCGTACGTCCTCTATAAATCCACTTAATCATTGATTGCAAGGGTCCATAGATTACTTCCATGGAGTATGAACTCTAACTATATAGTACTATGAGATCAGAGGCAGCTTGTCCACATCGTCTCACGTGTTTTTCTTCTCTTGTCTCATTCGGGTCGATCACGACAGCAGCCATTTTATTTATGTTTCTGTCTCCCGCACATTGGTCAAGAGTGTCCTCATATTTAGTTTCTGTTGGTCTAGAAGCCATGGGCCCACCATGCATTACATGAGTGCTAGCCTACCAAGATGGCGCAGATCACTTCTGGTTCAGACTTGTGGGAACTATGTAGAAAACCATTCCTCGTTTTCTCTGTATGTCATCAGGTGGTTATTGTGTTGGTCTGCGTTTACTTTTTGTGGCTGTATGGTGAAAGAAAATGGAAACAGAACGGATATTTATGCTAGATGCTGTTGAGTGTTGCATACTGGACCAGTTAAGCAATTAACCGATACTCCAACATAAACACTCTTTGCATTTTGATTTGAAGGACGCAATTATTTCATCAACTCAAGCATCATCTGCTCCCGATTGGTCTCAACATCTACAAATCCATTTTCCACCCCATGTGAGCGTGAAGCAGGAGATTTTTATTGAACGTTTGAGATGTCCAGTGGGTTTTAATTTAGCTGATGATTGTTAGAGAAGATAAAACAGCCTGCGTGGAAACAAAGCGTCGCTGTCACGCCGTTCGGCCCTGAGACGCTCGCTCTGCAGCTTGACACTTGGTAATTGTGTTGTTGAATTAGATCATTAAAGAACACAACTTTGGCCGACCGTCGTCAACATCGGCGCTCGAGGTGCAGTGGAGGATGATGGGAAAACCCACACACACGCACACAAACCCAAAGTGTCATCAAAGACTTACTGTAAATCAACACAACTTGCTAACATGCACATGGTGTCATCTACAGCACACACACACACACACACACACACACTGTAATGAAAGCTTCAGGCTGTTATGTGTGAGATGGATGGTTTGACTTTAAGCTTGTATAAATAAAAGCTAAATAAATCCTGATGGCCTCGAGGGATGACTCACAAACAGCGGCTGTGTGTGTGTGAAGGAAATGATCGTATAGAGGAATTTTAGACAAAAAGTTTAAAGCGCAACACACACACTCAGCCTGAGGCTCCGTTTCCTTCATGTTTACGTCCCAAAGTGAAGTGAAAACATTTCAAAAAGCCAGCAGACCAATGTCACCCAGTTGAAAATATTCACTCTTCTGTTTTTCATCCGACTCACCCACTGTTTAGAGCCATTTATCCACTCTGTAACCTTCAGTTTCTTACATGTGGAGAGAACTAATCCTGTCTTTGGGTTTGGTTCAGGTATACCAAATATTACTCAATTTGTTTAAACTTCTACAAATTTATCTGCTGCTAAAGTCTTTACAGGATTCAAATATGTATGTACAGTGGCTAAAGTATTCTTACACCTTGAACTTTTTCACATTTTGTCTCAATACAGCCACAAACCTGGATGTAATTTTTTTGTGATTGACACAAAATGGTTCATAAAGATGAGGAGGAAGGAAAATGTTGGTCTTACAAACCTACAAATAAGATTCCTGGAAGGTAATTACATCTCCAAGCCTCTTATTCCTGGTTCACACAACAAGATAATTATGCAGGTTTTACCTTTCTGACTGTCTTAAAGCTGCAGTATGCAACTAAAACTATAACTATGTTGTAAAAGTATTTGACTGATAAACTGTGAAAAAACTGATCTAGGTCAGAAACAACCAATCAGAGCCAGGAGGAGGGTCTTAGCGCTGTCAATCATGCTCATTCACACCTTCCCCCTTTCTTTCTGCCATGAATGCTAAGGCTAGTTAGCATGGCCATTAATGACGGTGGATAAAATGTTTTCCAAGGACGGTAAGTTGTTTCTCCGCCATTAACACATGGAGAAGCGCATACACAAGGAAGATTGAGTTTCAAAAGTTGAAAATGTTCTACTTTTGAAACTCAGAAATTTCCAAGTTTTTGTAGAAAATTTCAGATATTAATCTCAACATTTCTGAGTTTTCTGGTTGAAATGTATCCTTTTTTTCCATCTATAATGGACACATACGCGTCGTATATATCAGACTGTCAGGACATAGTGACAGATATGTAAACCACAAAAAAAAAAAAAAGTTAAAAAACTGCAGTCTTAAGCTATTAGTTTTGTGCCACTAGATTTCAATATATTTAAAACTATATCCCACTTCCTGCTTCCGCCAATATAATTACAGGAACAAAAATCTCCTGTTTGGCCTGTAATGAATCTTGGGATACGGTGGTGAAGCACAAAAAGATACATTTGTGGGAACCTATGAATGTGGACGGTCTTCGCCGCATTGCTGTGACGTAATCGACCTTCAAATGTGACCTTCGAAGGAAGCAGCCTCCAAATTGGGACGCATCCAGTGTCATCCACCTGCATAAAATGCTAAAACTTAATTCAAAATTTCTTAGATGTTCCACAGTACCATTGGTTTACCAAGATACGACAGTTTAAAAATACTACTACAGAAAAATCCACTGCGTTTCGCACCGATGGCAGCCATCTTGGATTTAAAGGGAACCAGGGAGTTTCTGTTCGTGTCGCTAACCTGAAACTTCAGAGCACAAATTAAATGCACCATGTCCTTTATTGACTGCCCTCTAGTGGCCAAAATAACTTCTAATATTTTCTGCAAAGTTTGAAGCGTCAACAATTGTAAGATAAATACCTAAAGTTGAGCAAACCTGCGCTCTACCGACATTATTCAAGTTAGACCAGAGTACCGTTTAGGTTTCACAAAGGTGACTATACAAGCGACTGATTTTTATTAGAAACAGTTATTTAATATTGGTTCATTAGTAATAATGTAAATTTTCTAATGATTTTCTAATACAGAAGCTCAGCTAAAGACCTCTGTGGCATGTGCTTTGAAATGACAAAGGCATAAAGAGTCTGAAAAGGTTTTAATTAAGTATAGAAATTGCAAAGCTTTTATTTAGTGACATTACAGACGCCGTCTTGATTATGTCCTGTCGTCTCTTTCGCAAACGAGCCTCAAAGTTTCAACTCAGACATGAACCTTGAGACAGAGACGTTTTATAGCATAAAAAAAAATGTTGGGTAATTTCCAATCTGGTGTAACAAAGCCAGAACTAAACACCGTTTTGAGTTCAGTCTGTTCCTCATCTCTCTCTCTTTAACTTATTCTCTTTTTTTTATCTCCGTCCCCGTCTGTCCTCCACCTCTCCTTCCCTCTCTGCCCTTCATTCCCCTTCTCTTTATCACTCAGCTCATAAAAGCTGCTCATCCAGAAAGAACAGAGTTTAGGAGGAGGATGGAGAAGAGAGAGACAGAGAGAAATGAATGAGGGGAATAAGACAGATAACAGACGAAAGAGGGGAAAAAAAATCAGGGTGTCGTTCAGAAACTGGGGAGATCTCCATCTCATATTTAGTCATTTGTATACATTTTAGTAAAATAAGTAAATTTAATGTCATGAATCAGCCTTCAACTGTTTTACTGTCTAAATTTGATGAGCCTTGCTTTTAAAAATTGTATCAACTGCGTCCAGGTTGACCTCTGAAGGAGCAGAGGAAGCATCGTTTTGGGTGTTCGCATCATTTAACTTCACATAACCTGCTTCTCTGCACGATAAAATGCTCCAGAAAACAGCTGCAGGACGGTCTGCAGCCTCTTCAGTAACAAGTGTTCAAACCTAACGCATGTTTTATTATTTAACTCCATTTCCTCTCCTGAACAGTTGGTATACAAACAACCGTTTGATTGTATAAAACGTTACACAATTCATAACTAAACATAAACAGGTTGTTACCTTAAATTATTAAACTTTCTTTTCAGGAGGGAACACATGTTCCGGTGAACTGCTAGGTAACCACTCCCCTCTGTCACTCCTCTGCACCTTTCTGCAGCTCCTTTCTGCCTGTCGGTGAGGAGAACCAGGTGGACTCAATCTTCAATCTCCTAGCAATCAGAGTGCAGCTACTTTTGGTGTGACTGACTTGTCAGTCCTGGTTTGAGAGCATGAGATGCAAACAGTGCTGGAGCATTTAAGCTCAGAACTGTGTGAAAGTTTCAACAAGCTGTGAAAGACAGCCGGTAAGGCTCAATGCTGCTGCTCATGCTGGATTGTTTGTTGTATTAAGTTGTTTAGTCTTGTTGAGATCAAGTTACTAGGTTGAAAAGAAAAAAAAAGAAGGAAAATACACGTGGTGTTTATTGGTTAAAGTAGAAAGAAAAAGGAAATGTTGGCTGTAATGTTTGAGAGTATTTAACAAATATCGATAAAAATGCCAATTTATTTATTGCTGCTGAATTTACTATAAAATATTTTCTATTATTCTTTTGAAATAATTGGCTTGAAAGGGTAGAAATCTGATTTCACAATGTATTTACCTTGTTAATTTCATAATGTAATAGATGTGTTTCTGTTTCTTTTCAGGGTTTTCACATATGGACTATTGAGCTATTGAGATTTGAACTATGTGGACCATCATGAAAAATAAAGATGAGTCAATGAAATTAAAGTCTCTGAGTGAAATCCAGTTCAAAGATCACAATGGAAACAATCCCTTTCAAGTGGGGATCGCACAGTAAACCAAACCGGAAGAAAACTTGACATTTGGGGATAAATGAATCTTTTAATAAACATCAAACGATAATTGGAAAGTACAGCAGAAAATACGTGACTCAGAAAGGTCGCAGTAAAAATAAGCAGGAAGTCGCAGGTCGCCTGACCCACCCAAAACCGAACCTTCGCTCTGCTTTTCAAGCCATTCAGAAGAAAACTTGCTGATGTAGCGCAGTTGATTCTGCATATTTTAGTGATTCCCTGTCTGACTGTCAGACCAAGGCGACCCTGGATCTTCTCTGGCTGGAACTACGAAGCAGACGTGAGTAAGCGTTGTACTTGGTAGGAGCTCAGAAGTGCAGAACAAGAAGGAGATCATGAATCTGGGATCTTGTTTGAGCTTGCTCAAGACGATTCGACTTTCAGGCTGTTTTCACACCTGATCGTCCGGCAGACTCGGTTCGACTGAGGACCAAAATTGCAGCATTTATAAAATTCTCAGCTGCTGCGGTTTGCTTTCACGCTCTATTGTGTCAAACAAAACAAACTCTTTAAAAAACTTGTTAGCTAGGAGGTGCCATACCCTCTCCTAGCCACAGGGGGCAGAACCACTGACAGAAATGACAGGAAGCCTCTGAAGAAGACACTTCTTCATTTGTTTGAAAAGACATGCATGTTTGTTTTGGTCTGTCATTCAGAGGAACTGTACTTTTTTCTACCAACAATACATGTTTGTACACAGAACAGGTAACAGATCTAATCACTCGCCACATGTTTCAGATTTTACGGCCTGGACTGAACGTTCAAGTTGTCCCGTTGTGATTTCATCACCGCTTTTTACCATTAAACTTTGATCAGGACTTTTAAACCCAGTTATGTGTTCAGGGTGAACCACTAGGATGAAATTAAAGAGAGAACTCTTCATGACATTGAAAACTTCGGTATTGGGCTCAGCATACTTTTATTGATTTATCGTACTTACAGACGAATAAACCAACTCGGTTTTAGGTCGGGCTTCGAGTTTCTTCTGAAATGTTGCTCCTCTTCATGTTTACTTTCTACCTAAACTGAAAAATGCGCTTGGCTTTAGGTATACGAGGAACATTTCTGTGGTGTTTCACCAGGTTAGTGGACTCCTAGTTTCAGTCACTTCAGAGAAATCGGCTGCTCCTGCTTTTCATTCCTGCCTGGTTTATCCTGATTGTGCTACTTTTTGGCTTTACAGAGAAAGAGAAAGTCAGTGAAAAGAGAGAATCAGAGTCACAGCGCAGGTCTCAAGGTGACCAGTCATTGTCCTAATTCCTTTTTTAACACAGTTAAAGAGGCCAAAAACACAAGTTTTTGTTTCCCCCTCTCCTTCCACTCCTCCTACATCCCTTTATCCCAGCAATCCTCCTCGTTGTATTTATATTCAGCTCATACTCTTTCAGCATTCCCATCCCTTCATCCCGATGCTCCCTGCTCTCTCTGTTCCTGTCGTCTTTGCCAGCAGCGATGTCTTCAAACTCTGATTGATGATGGTTGCCGTCGGTTACTGTTGTGTCCTGCTTTCTGTTTATACTAAAATACTCCATTTACGGTTTCCACCTTTTTTTATCTCTCCTCCCAAAAACTTTTCAACTTTTTCTTTTATATTTCTTGAGCAAACATTTGAGAGTTGTGTCCATCCTGCTGGGTGATGTTTTCGCAGGACGGTGCATCAAAGTTAAGCAAAATCAGATCGAGGTGAATTGATTATATTGATACGATGAATTTTTATCATCTCTAACAGCTGTGTTTACTTGACCATATAAATTGCACAAATTGGACATCAGTGATTCTTGAGAATAGGGACAAAACAGGTCCAATGGATAAAGCACAAAATTTGAATAAAATATACACAAAACATATTTTTTTCAAATATCTGACTAAACTAACCTGGGTCATCTGAGCACAACAATGTATATTTCCCTGGTGTTGGCTGAATATTTTTTTATTTTAAACATTGTAGTCGGTGGATGATGCCTGTAAAATCCCTTGTCCTGGACCAGAACTCAGTACCTTATAATAGTTTAAAACAATTAAAGGAATACTAAAATTACCGTATTTTCCGCACTATAAGGCGCACCTAAAAACCTTCAATTTCCTCAAAAGTGCGTCTTATAATCCGGTGCGCCTTATATATGGACCAATATTGAGCCACAACAGGTCTAACAACTACGGTAAGCAGCCGCCGACTTCATTTTCGCCTGTAGAAGAAGAAGCGTGCGGTGCATGCTGGGAAAGTTGTCAAAAAACTGGTTTGTTAATAAAGTTTGACTGACCTGTCTACCTACGGACCTGATAATCAGGTCGTCTGCAGGTCATGTAGCACCACGTTCTCCACCAACATGCTGTGTGCGAACGGAGAAGGGTGACCATCGTCCGGCCACGCCCGGCCCAGTCTGGAAGGCTCTCCTCGCCGACCGGAGTCGGACTGTTTTGTTGACATTCTTTATGTCAACAAAGTGGCTTTAGATATTCATCCAGGGTGCTTCGACTAGGGTTACCAAGGGACCAGCCCTTATACATTTAAAGCCGGGGGGGTTGGGAGAAGAGAGACAGAGACTGCGGAGGCAGCGTGTCGGTTGGTCTGTGTTACCCAGAAAGCAGTTGGGCACAATATTGCAACACCAACACCGTGAGTGAAACAATGACTGGGGCAGACTACTATATAAAGTACTCGGGGACCACTTCTTTAATATTACACATCCACATTTGTAGAGTACGGAACAAATCACATCCCGGATTGCAGGACAGGTGGCAACCCTAACTGTAGCGTCTATTCTATGTGCCTTATAATGCGGTGCGCCTTATAGTGCGGAAAATACGGTATATATTATGATAATTAAGTATAAGTAGTCATATAAATAATTATAAAAGTATCAAATTGAATTAAAAATAATTTTTATATATTTTCCAACTCCATTGAAATTTGTCCCTAGTTTTTGTCAACACCGTCAGAAATGAAAAGAATGTAAAAAAATCAGGCATTATTGGGGGGCACCAGAACTTCTGAGGACCCCATGACCACTTCCTCTTTCTTTGCTAAGAGGGCTAGTTAGCTCTGGTTAGCTTATGTTATTCTTTAGTTTTTTATCTTCTTTTTATTCCTAAGTTGCTCGTCACAACCATGATGTGTCAACACCATAACTGACAATTTACAAAACTTTGATGAAATTTTGTGAAATAAATGCTTAATTTTGGTTTACTGTAAAGATTTCATGGACCTGAAGAGCTACAATATGGCCTCCTTCAGAATAACATCATATAAATTGAGGTAGTTTGGCATTTTGTCAACTCCGTCAGATGTCAATCCATCAGTTTTTGTGACTCTTTCAGTGAAATTGTTGACAAATCTCACTTAAATGTGCAATTAATTCATTTAAATATATTTTACATAAATTGCATTACTTCGCATCTATCAAATTTTTCTTTTTACTCATTAGTTTGTCACCACCTTCAGTTATGTCAACTCCGTCATGCACTGTCAACTCCATCAGATGGACTTTTTGTTGTATTTTGTTTTAAATAATATTTTTTTGTTTCGTGAGATGCATTTGTCTGTAAAATGAGTAAAAATATCACTAATAGGGTATTTTAAAAATCATTTTATATTTATTTTTGTCAGATGGTGACGACAAAGTTCTAGGTCAGGTCGATTAAAAATTAAATTTTTAAAAAAATGTTGCAACTCGGAGCCTGCACCTTAGCATCTTTACATTTCCAAAACATTATTTGCCAACCTTATACACCTTATGTGTATAAGGTTGAGAAATAATAAAAAAAAAATTAGGGAAAATTAAAACCCATTTTGTCCCTATTCTCAAGAATCACTGACTTATTAAAATAAAGTTGCTTAGTGGAAACAACAATTTTGAAAAAAACAAAATGATGTTTGATAAAACTTTTTGCGCTGTGACAAGGTGTGTTTTTTTTTTTTTTGGTTGTATTGAAATTAGTGTATTTTACAAAACTGCAAAACACTTTTTGAATCACAGAAGTCATGTGATCAACAATCGGATGTTACTACTGGAGGAAACGACAAACAAGACAACGGACATATTATGAATTAGGAAGAAGTGAATTTATTATATTGATATGATTAATTTTCAAATTCTCTAATACTGTTACTGTATTTTACAAGAAAGAGACCAACAGAATCAGACAGCGCAGACAATAATTGTGTAAACTGGACTTATGAAAATAAATTTGCTAAAAGGTTGATAAAAGGTTTCTGTGCCAACATGTGGTGACTTTTCACTTATATCTAAATTGGTTTATTTCACAAAATTTAAACTCTTTATTCGCATCACACAAGTCATGTGATCAACAACCGGATATTACTACCGGTGGAAACGACGAACAAGACGACAGGAAGGGGTAAAAGGATGTTTTTTTTAATGATTTATTGCATGAACAAACTTATTCACCGTTGATTGTTATTGTATTCCTTACTTAACAGAAACAACACTTTTTTTTTTTAGATTAACGGAATATCGTCAAAGTTTTACACACACTTGTGATGGAAACGCAGCTCGTAGAAAGCCAACAACTACCAAGGCGAGAATGCATGCAACATAAAAGAGACAAAAAAAACTGTATAGTTAATGACAACAACAGCAGCAGCAAGCATAATAATGAAGAGTAAAGAGAACAGGATGAGGAGAGGTGCTCAGTTCATCATAAAAACAGAGATTCTTTCAGAGTAAGACATGACTGATAGCTGATGGCTCTCCATACTATTTTAGTATGCTAATTAAAATACCAAAGCCTACTTAGACCAGGCATTTACTTTCAAGTCCTGAAAAAACTGCTTCAGCACAGATAAACTGTTGATGCAGCAGCTCTAACGGTCTGCCAGGGAACGGGAGAGAGTCATCATGACATAAAGCAAATGTAGCATGATGTAATTGTATCTCATTTTTATGTTTTTGTGTTTTAATATTTCCTATCATGACTCAGCAGGCGCTTTGGGTCAGTTCGTCTTTTCGCTAATCCCTTGAGAAACCTCAGTTTGAAAAGTAAGTTAGCCCTAATTGTTGTCATCCAACTATAATTACAAAAAAAAGCAACTGGGACACCCAAAGGGCCCATTTATCCTCAACATTACATAACGCACATACAGATGGTGACATTCTGTCCGTCTTCTGCGTTTATTTAGTGCACATTTCAAGCTGACATCATGTATTTCCAAAGGTAATAAGCTTAGCAAAACCACCTTGAGTTGGACACATGTGGGGGAGATTGGCAACGTTAGAAAGGGGGGGTCCTATTTACGCACGACGAACCAGGAGCATGAAAAGGCCTTTAGTTCTTAGCATACATTTGAAGAAATGTAGCAGTGAAGCTAAATGCTAAATTTTTCTAAGAATAAACCTTTGTTTTATGTTGGGATACTAAGGAAGTACAAACTCTTTAGGGGTGTTTTGGTTTGATTGGGGACCAAAATTGCAAAAATTTGTTATATTTTCAGCTTGTTGCAGCTCGTTTTCATACCCTTTGTAAAACCTGTTCCCCTCCTCTCCTGTGGTGGCGCTGCACCAAGAACCACTGATGGAACGACACAAAAACATCAGAAGAAGACATGAGTGCAACTTCCTTCTTCAAGAAACGCAAACAAAAATGTAGTGGCGTCAGATTTTAATGGTTGTAGGATTTCTCTTGTTTTTGGCAAAAGACCAGGAGCCATTTTTCCTGCTAGCGCTAGCCTAGCGTGTTTGTTTTGGTTGGAGTGTCTTTAAAAACAGCTTCTATGGATAATGCTAATATCTTTGTCATCAGGATATTTGTGGTAAAAATTGGTTAATGCCTAAAAAGTGTCTATTTTACAATTCAACAAGAACTTACTTTTGTAGCAGGTCCAACTGCAGGTTTCTAGCAGAATCGCCCGGCTGCTCATAATCCCACCGGCCGCTCTGGACTTTTATCAGCTAAGCATAAACATGTGCTGGTCTTGAACTCTTGCAGGAACCATGAATGACGTCTTCTCCGTAGAGGCCTGGGACTCTGTGCCAAAGATAAACCAGTTGTTACATTAGTCATCCAGATTGTTTTAAAATAGGATTTTATCTGTCACAATGCCTCAAATCCCCATTTTTGTTAGGAATCCATTAATGCTATGACCCCAGAGTGATAAAAACTAAAGGCTAAGACAGGGATTTTTATATATTATTACAAAAGTTTTATAAGAATTTACAGATATTTACCATTTCTCTCTAAACAGATAATATGCATAGTGTATCAAAACAGAAGGTACTTGAAAGCATTTTTCTTTACTGTTTATTTAATTATTAACACATAATCAGTGCCATCAATCACTGTGACAGCCACCTATTGTCAGCCTGGCTGTCATGCTGCACCACTGCTAGAGAGCAACTATGTGTGCATTTGTAAGGGAAGCACAAGCAAAAAGAGAGAAAGTGAGAATATTTTATTTTAAAAAATGAAAAAAATAAAAAAGTGAAGACGGAAGATGTAGTGGAAGGAAAGGAAGACAAAGGTGGTCAAGATTATCTACACAAACACAATCATGATGCCTGAAATGATTAATCGTGATTAATCGATCATTGAATAATTGATTAATTGACTCAAGTTGCATTTTTAGCTTCCTCTGGTTCAAATTCTGTTAAAAATATAATATTAGGCGCCTTTTGCAATCTACTTATTAATCCAAAAAACAATCAGCAGCTTAATGGACAGTATTTTTTAGCTGTTGATGCATCCTTTGCTACAAATGGACAAGCAAACATTCAAGGAATGTTATGTTATTGCATTTTAGGCATTACATATTTCCATTTTCTATAAAAAAAAAATAAAAAAAAAAAAGGAAAAAGAATGAATTATTTGCTTTTGTCTTTTAATGTATTTCTAGTGTTGCGCAGAAAAAGGCTCAAGTGGTTAAATGAAAAATCTGCAGAATGTGATTTTTTTATTTTATTTTTTTACAACCAATTAATCGTCAGAATTAATTGTCAAAACATTTTCCTATAATGTGCAGCAGTGACTCTAAAAGTGAGGCTGAAGTAAAACAGAACTGATTTCCAATCACAGTTGGAAATCGATGGTAAAAGCATGTTTTCAAATGATCAAACATTGCAAATATTTCAAATAAAGTTTCTATTTAAGATGACAATATTTCATAGTAAATATCTGCACAATAAAATAGATCTATTTAAACATTATAAAGCATGAATAGACTTCAGCAGACTGGCCATTTTCTTCCATGTATTTATTGAGCTGTGTCTGGAAACAGAGAGGTTTGCCTGCTTCAGGGATCTTCTTGAGTTTTTTTTTTTTTTGCTTAAAACGTCCTCTTAGCGCAACAAAGACTCCACAACTGGAGTCCTGCTGTGTGGGAAGCGTTTTGTGTCTTAAGGTCTTGATTTATTCGCATTTTGGTTCAACACCTGCTGCTTTTTATGCTGTGGATGTGCCCGTTTAGACACTGCTGCCGCTTTGTTATGCACTAAAGGTAGTTGTGAAGCACCGTTGTTTCTCATTTATTTCATAAATTGGGCATAAAGAATATGGGAAAGAGATAAAGAGTGTTTCAAGTGGACTATGGTCAATCAATCAAAACCTACAACAAATTTACCCTAGTTTTTGTTTAAATTCGTGATAAATGATCTGCACTTTATGAAGTCAGGCGACTCCAAAGACAAGAGAGGGTGAAGCGTCTTGCCCAAAAACACAACAAAGTGACTGAGACAAAATGGCGGCTTGAACCAGTAACCCAAGGTTGACATAACTTCACCCCCAGACAAATTTAGAAAAAAATCCACCAAGAGACACTAAGGGGCGTGGCCTGCAGTAGCCACCGTTCAACCCACAGAGGGCACCACTGAGACTGTTACCGCTTTTCTTTAAACAGATAATATATGCAAAATATTTCACAATTTTCACAGAAACATAGAGATAGCATCCTTAAAAACCAATTTATAGAGTTTATCGGCAAAAAAAAAGTTGATCTGGGGTTTAGTTGGTCTTTAAACCACTGCCTTGGTCACAATTTCCAATCTTAATGGGTATTGTTATTTCGTAACAATACCAATTGGATTTACCAATTTCTTGCTGGGATTTATCATATATTAATAATTTTGATAATTCTAAATGACCTAAAACAAGAAAATTATAGTCTAATTTAACTCGAGACATTGGGAACAAAAAAAAAACAAAACGTGTATTTGTCTTTTTATTAGGATGTGAAAATATCTGGTCTCAGCTGTCAATAATATTTTCTAAATTCAGGTTTTAAATCAAACGTTAGATTGAACTTTACTGCAAAACTGTGCAGTTTTTAATACCAGGCACTTTCAATCACTTTCCAAACCTTAAATTTCAAATATTTTCAAGGATTTCAAGCACCTGTACAGGCCCTGAAGAAGTTTTAAAAAACAGAAGGAATCTGTAGGGTGCAAATACTTTTCCAAAACATTCAAATCCACTTACGTTTTCCAAAACGAGGTAAGGAGCAGAAAGTCTTACAAACATTTGTTTAAGGAGATCGCCCTTGGTTGCAGCGTTTAACCTTGTCACAGAATTTCTTTAGAACCGCGGAAAAACAGTTGATACCAAACTGGGAACACTGGCCAAAAAAAAAAAAAAAAAGACGACTCCCTTCTGTGGAATAAATCAAAACCAAAGCTTGTTTACTGGGATCAGGTGGGGGTCACTGCGGGCCCCCAGGAGGGGGCTGCTGTTTTCATTTCCTCAAAACTACAATAATTAAATTAATAAAAACTCAATGGGGGACAGGGAAATGGCAGAGGAAGAAGGAAAGCATCTGGACGAAGGCTCGGATTTCAGATTTGCCTCGGAAAACGATATTGATCCGAGTGCCAAACGGAATTAAGGAACCGAACGTGGCGCGCTTTGAAGAGAAGTTTCTCTGTCGTTATCGTAAGCTGCTATAATCCATCATATCTGGGAATCAAATTAACATATATTTACATGAACACACACACACACACACACTCTTTTTAATGCCCACACGTAAGTTCTCCGTCTCTTTCTAAGACACGTGCGCTAACACACACAAACACAGGGGCCAAATCATTACTGTAGGTTAATTAGTGTTATAATTAATAACCCAGCAGACACGCACGTGTGTGTATGCGTGTGTGCGTGTGTGAAGAGAGGTCGGGAGTTAAATCATATTAATTTCAACATTGATTAAGCAATAAAAAAAGACTTTTAACTAGCGGGGGTGTATATCACTTCGCCAAGCAGGCATCGCAGTTTAAATCTATGTATTAATTAAAATGTGTGTGTGAGTGTGTGTCTCGCCAAGCTTGACGCTGTGGTTTCTGGAGCGAAAAGGGATCAACACTCTTTAAGTGAGATAAAGCAGATTTTGGGGGCAATGACAGCAAATCGTGGATCTGATTCAGAGAAAGGAACGGAGGAGGGGAGTGGGATCCCGGGAAAGTGTGAGAGGTGGAGATAAAGTGGAAAAAAGGAACAAAAAGGAGGGAGAGAGAGAGGCTGACTGCTGTGTGATTGGATAAGCAACAGTGACTCTTTGAAATTTTGATTTCCTCAGATATGCATTTCAACGTATAGCTTAACTTTTCTCATATAGATAACAGCTTCGTTAGCCGGTTACCAACTTGAAAGTCTTTCGGCTTTAATTTCTAAGAAGACAGGAAGTTGGGACTGATCAGCTTTGAAGAGGCGTTTTTTTTTTTAAGCTGCTGAAAGTTGGGCTCGTATGGCAGCAACTCTGAGGTTTCCTCCAGCGCTGCTGGGGACGTAACCGAGGCGAAAAATAATTGAGTCTTAACAATGCTGCTGGAGAGCCGCGGTGAGTTATTGGCTATGTGAGGCTGCCAAGGCTTTCCCAAGGCCCTGCAAGGCCTTGCTGAAGGTGAGCGCGATAAAACATGGCGGCCTGGAAGGTCACACCTGCAGCAGGTGAGATTTCTAAGTCATTTTATCAGCACGAATCACAAAGTCTGCAGAAAGGACAGGCTTTAAAGGTGACCCACTATGCTTCCTTGAACAGGCTGGGATTGTGGCCTATACAAAACATGTTCATTACAGATTCTGCACAATATCATTCTTTTGATTTTAGTCCATTTTGAGCTCCTTTCAGGAGCCAATTTAAATCCAAATAAGATGTTGTTGGTCTCGACTAAAATGGCTGCAAACAGACATGCAATTACACAACTGTACATCTTTGAAAAGCATAAGTGGAGCCTTCTGCACAACCACGAAGAATGCAGTAAGTTGCTTACCATCCTCCACTGCGAAGACAGAAGAGCAGAGCCAAATGTTAACTCAATATTTGTAAGCGATGGTAACACGGACTGAACGGCTTTGTTCATTTTCTCTGCTGCCATTTCTAAAACTACAGATGATGTCATCGTTGACAACGTCTCCTTCTGTTCGCCTACTGACTCAGTTGAAATTCTACATTAGGGAATCCAAGTAAATGAGTAAAAGGCCAGACTGTGATGTGAAGTGAGATTAGAATCAAGTGGAAATGCACAGGAAGGCTACAGGAAGGCGGACGCAATTTCTGGTAAGCTTCATAGCGTCATGGCCAAACGAGGAGTTTTTATGAGTGAGGCCCATCTCAGTTCCCGAGGTTCGGTGGTTTCTAAGAACCGGAGGCGATCCCGAACAGTAGTGGACTGCACCAGTGGACCAGATGATCCACTTCCTGTCTGCATGCAGAGGCATGGTTATTCTTCTGTTAGATTTACATGTTATTTTGGTTGTTATAACTAATTAATGCAAAACTGGAACCAGAGCTGTTTTCAAGCTCATTTTAATCTAGCTAGCTTGACTTGTATTTCTTAAATACGACTAGTTGTGTTTCCATCACAAATGTACTCAAATCTTTGTCTACAAATGTTGAAAAAACACAATTTCACAATTGCATTGTTTAAATTAAATAAAAATCCTATGTGAATAAAATTACTGATACAATAAGTCATTGAAAATCATGACAGTGACGACAGTAAACAGTTATATGTCCATAATTCAGCCATGGCGCTAGCGCTCATCTATTAGCCAATCAGAGAAGATGTCAGCTTAATATTCAGTATTTTGGGGAAATTATAGTCTGTGATTTTACAGAATACTCGACACATTACAACATTTTACAAACTGAGTAAAGCTGTGAAAGCTCTCGAGGAGCCAGCTAAACATTATATGGAAAATAAAAAACAACATTCTACTACTTCCTGTCGTCTTCTTTGTCGTTTCTGCCAGTAGTAATATCCGGCTGTTGATTAAGTAACTCATCTGATGTGAAAAATACAGTCGAAAAACCACCTCAGCTTAGTGAAAGAAATTTGTTTTTTTCGAATTTGGTATGTTTCCTTCAAGCAATTTTATTTTTCTCACTTCAATTTGCGCAATTTCATAGACCTTCATTCTGAAGCTCCCTGTTCTGGAGCAAAAGATGATATTACAACCTGAATAAGTTCAAAAATATGCATAACAAAGCCTAACTTTACGTCTTTTGAATCATATTTTCATAAATGCAAGTCTTTAACGTTAAGAATGCGAACGATTCTCTGCAGAATGAGAAGTGAAGTGAGGTTTAAGGACACACAAACACTTGCGGATTTCTCACTTTCACTCACGCATACACAAATAGTCACTGCAGGGTGTTGAAGGGAAAACTGATGAGAAGATCAATCATCAGCTGTCAACAGCAGCTAATAGAGTATGAGAACAACATATTAACAAAATTGGCTGGATTAACACTCACACACATACATACACACTTTAAG
Organism: Poecilia reticulata; assembly: GCF_904066995.2. NCBI lineage: Eukaryota > Metazoa > Chordata > Actinopteri > Cyprinodontiformes > Poeciliidae > Poecilia > Poecilia reticulata. The sequence goes on along the minus strand of NC_088847.1, from coordinate 23,203,118 downwards.
TGAATCAAAATATCAATTAAAGTGTCGATTATTGATCAGTTTAATGGCTGATTAGATTAGCAGCAAAAAAACCCCAAAGAAAACCCCAGAAAGAAACATTTAAAGTTAAAACTGGTAGGAAACATTCAGATCAAGATTTCCACCCAGGTGCAAAGATTCACTTAAAAATGCACCGAAAATCTACAAATCAAACTTCATTTTACTGCTGGTCAGTGTTTCATTTAGTGGAAAACACATTATTCTCCATGGAAAAATGACTGGCTCTCCTGCAGTGTTTTCTTTTCAAACATCAGGAGGGCGGTTCAGTTTTACTGATGTTCATTTTTACACTGGAAATGAAAGTCGTGCCGAAGGAAACGGTGAAGGCTCAGCGCAAACGGCAGCTTGTAAACAGAGTTGGAAAACTCTAAACTGAACGTTTAACTCAAGCATCGACATTTTTTAATGCAAAAATGTAGAAAAATATGGAAAAACAGTTAAATAATCCCAACCCCCAGTGAATATATGAAACAGAATAAAGCAAAAAATGTCTTAGCAGCAAATTTTTTATAGGTAAACATCTGGAGAAGTGATGTTTTGTCCAGAAATATAGATTTAGTAATAGTAATGTTAATGTTTTACATGAACTATTTTGCTTTTACTGATCATACCAGTCCTTTGGAAATGAGAACATGTTTTATATGCCTTCAATTAACATTAAACCAATTAAAATGTGCACGTAGCAGTGGGAACGATGGTGACAGATTTGATCTAGTTTCTTGGCTCTCCTATGATTTTTACACATCCTTACATATTTTACATACTTTATCAATATTTAATTCCTGCTTCATTCCATTTTGTTACTCCATCGCTTAATTTTTGGACAAATATACTTTGTATGTGTGAGTTTCTCTATGTGAATTTCATATCAATTAAAAACTTAGAAATATATTTCTTTTGTTATTGCTAAATGTATCATTTTATGTTCATTATTTTCAGAGGGATTTTAGTCTTTTCCTAGTTTATTTCGCATGTATATTAACATCAAACTGTTGAGGGAAAAGCAGATGGAAACTAGCCGTGGGCTATAATCTGGCATATTTACAAACAAATATGAACCGTCGCTGTTTTACATAAATAAATCTGAAAACAAGGATTATTTTTTGTTATCTTTGTCTTGTAGTGTAAAATACGAGGGTATTTGGTAAAACTCTGATAAAAGTATCCATTTAGTTTTAAAATGCAGTTAACTACAGAAATTAATTATTTTCTGCTTTTTCCTGTCAAGATTTTTAAAACAAATATTAGACTTTATAAATTATATCCTCATTTTCTTCTTGCTAAATGAAAAATGTGTCCATTTGACATCTGAGTTAGTGTGAAACTCGTTTTAATAAAGAAACAACGCACTAAAAATAGGACTGGGTCTTTAACAGCAAACTAAGGCAGATAGATCTCCTTTCTTTGACCTCCTTAATGATCCACCGTGTGTGTGTGTGTGTGTGTGTGTGTGTGTGTGTGTGTGCTGACCTTTCCCCAGTGTTAGCCAGTCTGAGCCATCACAGGAGGTATTAATGGACTAATCACATTAAACAGAGAATCATTAATCATCTCCCCTCAGCGCTGTCACTTCCACGCAACGCCTAATCAACTCTATTGTTTACACACACACACACACACACACACACACTCGCGCGCTTATGAACACGCACAAATACAGGAAACAAGTGTGCAGCTGTGCATGCAGAAAGACACAATGAGATGAAAACTATGAACTTCTTTTCTGTATCTTATCTTTTTTTATCGTTTTTACGGCTTTTTCCCCGTTTGATTCACTAAAATCTTCTCTTCTCTCCTCCCTGTCCATCTCTCCTCCTTCCATCATCATCCTCACTCCGTTTCTGCTCATTCAGCAAGGGGCGTCATTAAGATGCCAGCTAAAAGGCGAAGATGCACACACACTTTGCATCTTTAATGATCACACACATGGCTGGAAGTGACACAGTGCTGAACCAAGCTAAAAACTTTCATCGTAATCCTTCCTCAGAAGCCCATTCCTTCGCATGAATTTAATCAAATATCCAGCAGAGTTACTGATCAGCTGTCACAACTCTGAAGGGCCCCTGTTGTTTTCTAAGCGCATTATCAAAGATGCTTGATGAATGCGTACCGAGGTGATTTTGCTTAAGTAGTTTGACCTGATGTGGTTTTTAAGAATGTTTTACACCAAAACCTGATAGATATTTTCTGTCCTGACAGGAATTAAAAACGGTTCTGCAGAGGCTTATTTACTGTCATAGTTTAAAAAAATTAAACTTCATGACATGGTCAGATTGGAGGCTTTTAGGAAAATACTGGATAATAGAGTCAGACACATCTGGCAGAATTTTATTGATTCATTTATTGATTTTATTTAAATGGGACAGTTTGTATTAATGAACGTACAACGTTGTTGCAAATATACCAGATTTAGCAAAATGCTAATTTCCATCTGTAGCCCCATGAAATAAACTACACGCATACAATTTCATAGCAAAAAATAACACAATAAAAACTAGATATACAAATGGATAAGCTATATTAAGAAGGCTAGTATCTAAATACAATTTTGTTTTTTAAATGTTTGTAAAACTATGTAAACATAATTTTCTAAACTCACAAGAAACTCAAACTTTGCTAAAGCTAAATTATTAAATTTTAATTTACTGTTAAATACCTGCTAGTTTTTGTTTTACTTATTGTTATTATGACCCAAGAAAAAGACAAACTGAACCAAAACCAACAAGGTTCCAGCTGAAACCACAGCTGCATGAACAAATGACCAAGCCAGCTCCCTGCGTGGGCTAACAAGCTAGCAAGGGAGCTAACAAGTAAGCTAACAAGCTAATAAGTTGATTCAAAATAACAGTCGCTCAATTATTTCTTTAATGATGGTTCTGGTTCAAGAAATGTAACAAAGATGGCTTTGAAACTTTAAATTTCTCACTATTTGCTGTAAAAATCTAAAAATTTCTTGTTTACATCACTTTCCCAATTATGCAAAACATCAACTTTGTTGGCTGCACAGTGGCGCAGTTGGTAGAGCTGCTGCCTTGCAGCAAGAAGGTTCTGGGTTCAATTCCCGGCCCTGGTCTTTCTGCATGGAGTTTGCAAGTTCTCCCTGAGCATGTGTGGGTTTTCTCCGGGTACTCCAGTTTCCTCCCACAGTCCAAAAACATGACTGTCAGGTTAATTGGCCTCTCCAAATTGTCCCTAGGTGTGAGTGTGTGTGTGTGTCCTGTGTGTCTCTGTGTTGCCTGGCGACCTGTCCAGGGTGACTCCGCCTCTCACCTGGAACGTTAGCTGGAGATGGGCACCCTCCCAACCCCACTAAGGGACAAGGGTGTAAAGAAAATGGATGGATGGATCAACTTTGTTCTAAATGTTTAATTTTCTTGATATGCAAGTCCTAAACTGCATTTACATTTTCAAAAATTGAAAGTTGAACATTAAAATATCCCTTTGTGTAAAGAAAACAAAGCATAATCTCATTTACATACATAACTTTTTGTTTTTGTGCTGTTTTTACATAAGATGAACTAGAGACTCATGATTTACTTTTAATCTAAGTCAAGTTTAATTTAAAAGTCTCTAAAGTTTTCTGTTCTTTGATTGATTGCCCATGTGTGCAAGGAAACAAGCTGTACTTCTATGCATTTAAAGTTACTTAAAATGAATTTAAATTGGAAACAATATTGAATAATTTCTTTTTTAGAATCAACAGTGAGCATTTGGTCTCTGAAGCATTGTGACTGTGATGTGGCTGAACAGCTCCCTCTTCCTGTTTGTCACTGTAGTCATTATGATTTCAGAGTCCCGCCTGATCAGGAAAATATCAGTAGATGAATCTGAAGCACAATGTTACGACGAGAAACTGGAGGAAGAGTCCACATCAATCGAAATCACATCAAAGATTTTAAAGCTGCTTTTTCCAGATTGCAAAAACATTTTTCTCTCTCTAAATTCAGCGTTTGTTCACTTATCCTACAGTGAAATTCAAGCACTTTTCAAACATTTTCAAGGTTTGAATGGAAAAAACCCCCCGCAGATTTAAAAAATACAGTTTCATTTAATAGTTATATAACATCATTAATTACCGTTAACATCTTGTGATAGTATTCTACATTTTACAGCAAAGATAAACTAAACAAAGCAAAATGTTATTTAAACGTCTCTCACACCTTCTACACCTAAATGGTTTGAGAACAAAACATCAATTTCAATAACATTTTAAAATATAAGTCAAACTTTATATCAGTTATACAGATCAATAAATCAATACTCCATTAGGAATAATAAATATTAGCTACAATGAAACAATCCAACCAAACTGTAAGTTAAGTGATCTTCCTGCTTAACTCAATTAAATACCTTTACAAAATTCTTGTAAAGTTTTCTGGTTTTTACCTAATTGAAATAATTTTGGTAATTCTACCTGACCTTAATAACATTACAGTCTTTTTTAACTTTAGACAGAGAGAAAATAATGTATTTTTATTATATGTATGAAAATATCTGGTTTCAACTGTAAATAACGTTTTCCAAATCCAGGCTTTTAATCAAAACGTCAGATTGCACAACAATATCAAGCAGGAATCCAGAACTTTCCAAACCTTGAAAACATTTTTAAGGATTCAATCCACCGTATGAACGCAGAGGTGCCAGTTAGCTCAGCTCAGATATTCCACAATCTGTTTTCCTGGTGTCATCCAATCTGACCATCAAAGTCCTGGAAAGTGTGTGTGAAAGATTAGACATGGATAAATGGAGGAGGGAAGGACCAGGGGAAATTCCTTCGCTGCAGATGTAAAGTGGTTGCCCGGACCGACGCAGATAAAAATATCCACGGACGGAGAGACGTAATGAAATGAGTGATAGGAACAGACCGAGCATGAGAAAGGCGATGGAAACACAACACAGGCGCAGCAACCGGAGACGAGGACGGGGCGAATGACGACGCGCGACAATTACAGAAACAAAAACATGATTTAATCATCATCCTAATGGTTTTTTTCTTTGGGTTTTGATAGATTTAAAATACAAGTCATGAACTGTTTAGAAAGCAAAACATTAACATCTTGAAACAATTCCCCATGAAATATGTCTTTAATTCAAAACATAATGGTATGGCAGAGTAAAAGGGCCATACCAACAAAAAAATAACAAAACATAAGATTATGAATGTAGTCATAAAATTAAGAGAGTAAAGTCATATTACGAGAATAAAGTTGTACAAGAAAAAAGAGTCGAAATAATAAGAATACATCCATAATATTTTGAGAAAAGTCATAAAATTACAAGAATAAGATCATAAACCTACAATAGTCATAATTTTATAGGAACAAAGTCGAGAGAAGTCAAAATAATGAGAAAGAAATAATTTTAACATGAGAATAAATTCATAATATTATGATTTAATTTTCATATGACTTTGTTCTTGAAATATTATTACTTTATTCTTGTAATTTTATGAATTTATTTCCATAATTACATTTTTTTTATGTTTTAGAGTGGCATAATAGCCCTCCACAATTACCAAAAAATAAATAAATGTTTTCTCTTTTAGTGCTGACCTTCATGTTTCCACACACTTTAAGCACAAACATGCTTAAAGTTTGTTTATCTGACTGTCAGTTTCATTTCCAGCAGGTCAACAACCCTAAGCAGACACCCATGACAGTACAATGGCTAAGATAAACCATTATTATATGTATAAGAATTGTCCTAGTTAAAGTCCAGACCTAAATTTAACCGAATTATATGTGGCATTGATGCTCTCAATTCAGTACAACTGATGTCCGTGAATAATTTGTCCACAGAGGTCCAGGGTTCAGCTTTTCCATGTACTTACATCCTAAAGGAAATTCTGTATCGAATAGAGATTAAAACAAAACAAATTGAAGATAATCGGTCGTATTTCTTGGTGAAATTTTAATAAACAAGCATTTCAATAAAAGACAGACCCAAAAGCAGTGCAGAAAAACAGAAGAAGCAGCTGGGAGGAGCAGATCAGGGTGTAATAATAGCAGCCATGTCCTTATAGCGAAGGTCTAATTTGTAAGATGAGACACAGAGAGCTAACCAAGTGGAAAACACCATCTAGAAAACCATGATTAAACCCATCCACGGTAATAATGAAACGTGCTCCAAATCCTTTTAACACATCCTTCACACACACGCTTGAATCCAAGATGTTTCTTTTTTAAACCGTGAAAATCTGAGGTCAGTTGTATAATTTGGGTTTTAATCACTTCTTAGTGTGACATGACTGGTGTCTGGATCTCAAATGGTAAAATATGACCAACAACACCGTTCAACCTACCAATCTGTTTCCAAAGTCTGAGCCAGGTCAGAGAGCTGGATTATTTAATAAAATTATTCATTTCCACACAAAAGTGAAAAATACGGCTACATAAGAAATCGGATCTGTACATAAAAGACAAATTACAACCAACTGCACAATTTATACATTGCACATTTTCCCTACGACTGCAAGTAGCATTTTCCAATTCAATTAATGACTAAACAAAAATGGCCGCCAAGAAACCCAAAGGAACAGAGGGTTTCTGTAAACACTGTGACCATGAAAACCTCTTCTCAATGTCAGTCTGCTTGCCAACAAATAATTCAGCATCAAGTTTCCATTGACAACTTAACACAAGAACATACAATCAAGTAAATAACATTTATAGGAAGTGTGAATTCCTGGACTGACCTGAATTTGGGATATTGTGGATCAAATCCAAAAGTTCAAAACTCACAAAAATTTTACATTGAGTGCGTTTCCTCACCTGATAAAAAATTGTATTACATTTTTTAACTTGTGTGGTTCACTTTCACACTGCACTGTGTCAAACGAACCACAAGATTTGAAGAACTTGTTCCCCTCCTCGCCTGTGGGGGCGCTGCACCAATAACTATTGAAGGAAACGACATAAAAATCTCTGGAGAACACACTGAACACAACTTCCTTTTTCACAAAATGTAAAGAAAAACAGAGTGGCATGAGATTTTAACAATTGTAGGACTTCTCTACGTCTTTGTCAAAAGACTATGAACAATTTGCTAGTGTTAGACACCTTTTGTTTTGGTCGTTTTTACCCAGAATGCCCTGCGTTGTAGTCCACTTCCTGCTTTTGGAGCAGTCTCCAGTTCGCACTGCATTCAAACCGCACCAAAATTCACTTCAACCGCACCAAGACGTGGGTTTTTAGGTCTGCGCTAGAGTTAAATTACGTGTTCACACCTCACCAATAAACTGGACTTTCAAAACAGCAAACTAGAATTTAATTTTTTTTTTTTAAGATTTTTTAAAAGATTTTAGCCTTTATTTGATAGTTAATAGACAGAAAAGTGGGTAATGAGAGAAGGGAGAAGACATGCAGCAAAGATCGCCAAGGCCAGGAATCGAACCTGCGACGGCTGCGTCGAGGACTAAGGCCTCCATATGTGGGTTGTGCTTAACCCCTGCGCCACCACAGCACACCCACCTAGAGTTTAATTAAAATGGACAAAACAGGGCTGGTGTAAATGCAGCCTTATTGTGTACCTTAAAAATGCTGGATCCTGAAAGGCTAAATATTGGGGGGGGAATAACGTATTTTCAAAGAGTGCCCAAAAGAGCCAGGAAGAACAGCTTGTGTGAAATCTGACATTATTCTGCACATCAAAGCTAAACGTCTTGAAGAAGTCTCATTTCCTCAGTGTGAAATCGTCCGTTTGATTCCTCTAACTGGCTTAAAGATTAGTCTTTGGTGTCTCTTCTTGTCAGCTTCCAAAGAAAAGGAGAATAATCTCTGTGGCAATGAGTAAATTAAATCAAGTGTTGTGCCGACATAATTAGGGTTTTTCTCTCTAATCTTTACTTTCTGTTGTGACTGTGGCTCTATTTTCTCAGTGTGAAATAGGCTGTTTCAAACTCCTAACTGGCTTATGACTGCTCTCCTCTGAGTCAAAGGCAAATCCTGTTTTCTGCCCTTAAAATGAGAGAAAAGGATTCCACCTCCCAAATTAATGTCAGTTTTTGTCCTTTCTGCTGCTGCTAAATGATTTATGTGCAGTTTAAAGCACACTTTACAGGTTAATTTCATGGCTAAATTACACATTGGGCTAACATTTTCCAATGGTTCTTTCTAATGAGACACCATATCTGCTCAAAGTATAAACTTGGTTTCTTTTTCACTTATTTTCTCATGGTTTATCCAAACTTAAACTTGGCTTGGTTTAGTGGCTTCACTGCAAATTGCCAGTGATTAGGCCAATTCAAAACCTGACGACATACAGTAATATCTAAATTGCCCTTGATTACCTAACAAAAATGACAAACATCAATCCGTTCCATCTCTGGAGAAGGGATGGTGAAAGGATAAGTCCATATACCGAAGTCTAGCATTGTCCCAAACAGGCTACACTTTGTGTTTTGAGTCACTATCCTATTGGGACATCTAGTTGAGTCCAAGATTCAACTGAGATAAAATATGTTGCTTCAGCTGCTGTCACAATGTTGATTTAGCCACTTATGTTGGCACAGGTGGCAAAACAAACAAACAAACAAACAAACAAAAAAAAAAATTTGTTGGGTCTAATTATGAGGAGCTGAGATCCATCGTGTGAAACATCATCTAGTCGTCATCTGAATGTCTAGGAATGTTCTGCTATCATTCTATTAGTGCCCCCATGTGGTCAAATATTAGATAAATGTATCTGAAAACAGCAGGTGAGGTTAATATCGCCATGGCAGCAGTGCACTGCACAACGTAACTACATTTCCAAACTATATTGCATTTTTTTCCCCATACTTCAGCGACTTGTAGTCAGGAGCGACTTACGTTTTGCTTTGTTTTTTGTCATGACGCACTTGTTCAACTAATGCATTAAATATTAACCAATCATTAACCAGGGTTTCCTCCAGGTGGATTATAAGCCTGGCGGGTCACCAGGCTTTACTTCCCACCAGTTTAGTTTAAGTATAGTTTTTTATATACCAGTAACACTGACAACAAAGACAGATTAAGATAGGTTTATAGTTGACGCATTGAACTGGGGTGTGGACCAACTGTGGCATCCCTCATACATTATTATTTCCAAATTATGCTTGTGCACCTGTGAATTTTTGTAACTTTTAAAAAATGTTGACGCAAAGACACGATGGACAGTGTGCTTACCACTGGGCTTAGCAGGTTTTCTAGGAGAAACTATGCTAAGCATTGCAGTAAGTTACAGCTGGGGGAAAAGCAATCCGATCTGGTGACTCCATGTTCTATCAGCCGTTGCTACACAAACCAGCCACATTTTTTAATGCACATTTTGAAGTACCACTATAGAAAACACATTTTAGGCTAACTTGAGGTGGTTTTCAGCTTTTCCAAGAAAGAAAGAGAGTCAATGTCCTAAAGCAAAGATGGAAACACATTAGATAAATAAGTCTGATGTAGTGAACTTTTAGCTCTTACGACTGATCAGCTGTTTCTGTGTTAGAACTGCATTTCTTCCTCTAGGTCTCTGGACAAAGTATGACCAAAACAAGTTGACAAATCAATTACAACTTTCCCAATAGCAACACATTCCTGAAAACCTCTCTTCGTATTTGTGAGATTTCTGGTCCAAACTTCAACTTCCTGTTCATTATAGTCGCTAGTAACATCAACATCTGACAAAATGATGCTTTGCATAGCCTGGTTGATTCGCTCCAAAGCAATAGATGGAAACTGTGTGACTCTCACTCAGATCCCTGAAGGTTTGACAATCGGTAAGTTAACCAAAACTAAACATTTCACAGCGAGCTATGCTCTCTACTGTATTAAAACTGGTACCTTTTTATCTGTGTTCTCAGAGTGAAGCCTTTTAACTAATGTCTAACACCGACTTTCATTTCCTCCCTGTGAAATGGGTTCTGCAGTCATCTTAACTGGCTTACAGGCGTCCTCTTCTGTTTCTAACATAAATCCTATTTTCAGCCCTCATCAGTCAAGAGCAAACGCAAGGATGTCTCTGTTTCAGTAACTCATTTAGACACACACATGCAGCCTGTTGCTTCAGCTGCATTTGAAGACAAATCCCTTTTTCTGCTTTGCCCTCTCCGACAAAAACCATTTATCTCATTTCCTAAAGCTGCCTGTTGCATAAGATAAAGGACGACATTGTACCAAGACCTTTATGTGCTGCCTTTCATCTTCTGCGCCCCACTTTACATTTGATTTTACTCCTCTTCATGCTTTCGCGGTGCCAGATGGTTTACATGTTCGCTGCTGGAACAAAGTCTGAATGCTGCTACTGTAAGAAAGCCCTTGTTAATTCAATGACAGTCGCTGCGTTTCCATTACAAACATTCCACTAATGATAAAAAGAAAACACAATTTCGCAATTGCGGCATTTCCATCAAATAAGAAACGCAAATATGAATGAGCTTGAAAGTCATAAAAAAAAAAAACATGTAGCACCATCGTTGTCCAACTACTTCCTGTTGTCTTCTTCGTCTTTTCTGCCAGTAGTAACGTTTGGTTGTTGATCACATGGTGCAGCTTCGATGCACCACAAATCTAAACCAAACTTCAAGAAAACTGCAAACAGCTGGAATACTGAGTTCCTTTGAATCAAAACTAAAACCCACCAGTTTAGAGCTGCTTGGAACCTCAATACATGGATGATTGACCACCATATTTGATGTCTACAGATGTTTTTGATGATTGCACTGGACTAAATGTAATGTTTGTTGCTGGTTTCTCAAATTGGTGACTTTTTATTTTTTGTTTTCTTATGATGTAAACTCTTGGAACTGCCTTGTTGCTGAAATGTGCTGCACAAATGAACTCCACTAACTGACATGACTTATGTGATGTGAAAAAAGTGTTTCTGTTGCAGCTTTTTGAAATACAGGCGGAAAACCAAAGTGAGTTTTGTCGAAATTGGCATGTTTGCATTAAGCAAATTTATTTTGGTAATTCCAACTTGCGCAATTATATGGTCAATGGCAACACAGCTAGTGTTGTGAATGCAACCGATATGTACAATTTGAAGTAAAAATGGACAAAGGCTTCCATTTTCTTTGCAACTACATGTCACTGAAACAACAGAAGAGACTTTTCCAAGCAAATACCCATTTTGCAAGCTTTGCATTCAAGAAAGAAAGCTTGAACAGTGGTGGAGCAAGCTGGTTTTTCCCAGCAGATAGAATCTCGTTCAACAGCTTCCTCTCAGTTTTCCCACATCAGATCCATCCTGCAGCACATTACAATCAGACCTCTATTATCTCCCATTAAGCCGCCTGGAAACTCTGACTTTCTCTTCACCTTTTCCAGCCATTAACTCCTCAGTCTGGCTGCTGATACAAGCGTGTGACATAATCACATATATGTTTTAGAAACCAACTCGGCCCCGTCCATTCCCATTCAGAGCAGGAAACGATTCAGACGCCGAGGCTCATCCATCACTGCCACAGAAAAACATCCAATCACAGCCATTTAAGTTCAGGGACGGCAGTCGCATTAAGTCTATGAACTGCAAGTCATTCTCTTGTCGCCATTTAATGTCTGGTGCAACTTTCAGCTGTTATTAAAGCCGCTTTTGTCCAGCTAGTAATAAAAAACTAAGATAAAAATCCAGAAAGTGATTTTTTTTTAATAACTGTTAGATGAAGTAAACTCAACTTTAAAAATCAGGTCATGTCCAGTTCTCAAACTTGAGCTGTTATAAAAGTTAAACTGCAGTTTTTGCTTAACTAACAACCCTAAAATGATAACACAGACACAGATAGGACTGTCCCAATAAGCAATTTATCAATTAATTGCATAAGAAATTAAAACAAACTCAAAAAAAATTCTTTACATGATTTATCATTTTTTTATTTTCTCTTTCTACCAAAAACTGGATGACAAAAGTCCTCAGTTTGGTGCTTTGGTCTAACCTAGCCGATTCTTGAAGGACAATTTTGTTTAGAGATTTCATAATAAATTTAACTTGTTTCTGTTGTTTTGTTTATTTATCTTGGACATTTAAAATGTCTTCCAGTTCCATAGTTAAATGTCCATTAGAAGTTAAACTTTTTTTATATTTCAGAATACGTTCTTTTATTATTAAGCCACTACGATTATATCACTTGAAAATTGTATCAAAACAATATTATCGCAATAACTCCAGGGACAATTTATTGTAAGGAAGAATTCTATATGGTGAAGAGTCTAGACACAGATTTCCGCTGCTGGATTTTAAAGATGTAATATTTTTAAAAAGCGTGTGAAAAACTCCCATTAAGAGTCTTTTCACACCTGATAGTTCTGCAGACTTGATTTGATTGAGGATCAAAGTTTCAACATTTGTTACATTTTCAGCTGGTGTGGTTCACTTTCACTCTTCACTGTCAAACAAACCAAAAGAATCGCAAAACCTTTTCCCCGCCTCACCAGAAACCACTGAAGGAAACAACATAAAAACCATTACAGACACTGAGCGCAACTTTCTTCTTCACAAAATGTAAACAAAACTGGAGTAGAGTCAGATTTTAGCAGTTGATTTCTCTTTTGTCTTTTGCTAAAAACTATGAGATATTTCTCCAGCTAGAACTAGACTTTCGTATTATTTGCTTTGGTTGCATTTACCCAAAAAGCTCTGTGTTACAGTCCACTTCCTGCTCTTGGAATAGTGTCCAGTCCGCTTGACGTTCACATATTCATTCAAACCGCACCAGAGTTCACTTTAACTGAATCGAGACCAACGTTTTAGGCGAACAAGAGTTCGCTTTTTTGGTCCGCATCAGAGTTGGATTATACATGCACACCTCCTCAAACCAACCGGACTTTCTACAGAAACAAACTAGAGTTTGATTAAAGCGGACTAAGCATCATTTGTAATTCATAGAGCCTCCATACAAACGTTGAGTTATTAACGGTTTGAATACAATATGATCATAACCTAAGATATTGTTATCATCTCCAGAAACTTTTCTGGGAGGAAAACCAAACAGCTGATGAAACTGTGGGACGTGAATAAGTTCACTCTGAGTATCCCAGCAACAGCTGTCTTTCCTTCAGCAATTTCTTGTATATAAAGTACCCAGTTTCACTGAAATGCTACAGGGCACATTGTGTAGTCATGGCACCGGAACATATGACGAGATCTCATCTAATAAGGCTTTTTAGCAATATTTAATTCCATTACATGAAACATAAACATCTCACAGAAGACGTTAGGTAAAAAAGAATAAATAAATTAAAAACTCTTTAGGTTGTTAGTTGTTAGTTTTGTCAAGACAAAACGACTACTGCTTAATTCAGATAAATATTCCTATTATTTTACCATATTTGATGAGAATATCTATTTATATATATAATATATATCTAGACAAGAATGCAAAAATTCCACCAAATATTGAAATTACAATGATATACCAGCAGGGGACAATAACATATTTAATTTTTATTTTCCTCATTGTTATTCTTCTACATATTTTGAGATTTGCCAAGATAGACCAGCACAGATCAGTGCATAAAAGTGATATGAAAAAAAATATATCTCAAAAGTGACATTTGTATTCAGCCTTCTTTACTCTCATACCCCTAAACCACAGGGGTCAAATTCATTTTCATTTTGTGCCAAATCAAGATAATGAATGATTTAAAGGGCCATTTGTGTCAGAATGTATTGATGAAACCCATTAATCTGTTAAAATATCAATGAATTCTTAAAATTAAATAATATTATTGAAGATCTTTACAGTCCCTCTTATTTTTTGTGATTTTTTTTTGTAAGAAAAATCTAAGTGTTTGTGGTACTAATTTGGAAATATAAGTACGTTTATGACGGTAAATGCAACTTTTTATTACTCGCTGTATATCTGACATCAGTTAAGACTGAGGCAGCTGTTTAGTACAAAGATGTGCTCTGAACAATATCCTTAAAAATTACAAAATTAGCAAATAAAGCCCACCTGTGTGCCATTTATTCTAAATATAAATGACAAGATAAAACAAACACCAACAAAATGAAGACCAAGAAACGTAGCAGAAAATTGAGGGGAAAAGCTGTAGAGAAATTTTAAACGGAGCTGCACTAAAGCTAATTTTACTAAATATTTGCCAATGCAGATGAGATTAAACAATCTGAAGCCAGAAAGACAGGAAACAAAAACTGGAAAACCGGCAATGAAATGTAGAATCATAAATAAATCAAAGTACATTTTATCTCTTTACAAGCTTCTTTTTCATTTGAATAACGCTCCTAGCAGCTGTCTTAGTTAACACGGACAGGAAAATGCAACTTCCTGATCTACTGCATCACTCTCATTGGACAGTGGGTAAAATATGAACCTGCCAACAAGCTGCTGCTGCAGTCGAAGAGTGAGTGAGTGTGTGTGTGTGTGTGTGTGTGTGTGTGTGTGTGTGTGCGTGCGTGCGTGCGTGCGTGCGTCTCAGGAGAGAGGCAGCAGCGTGAAGATGCCAGATGCTTCAGTGCCAGCCAGGTTAGAAGTGTGTGTGTGTGTGTGCGTGTGTGTGTGAGAAGCAGAGAAAGTGAGCTGGTTGAAGAGGGGAGCTTGAGACGAGGGATGGAAAAATGAAAGGTGTGTGTGAGGCAGATGGTGAGTGGAAGACGGGTTCAAGTTTCAGCATCAGAACTACTCGAGTTAACGCTCCGCCTGTTTACCCCTGTGAGGAAACGTTTCACTCCCCCTGTAGCTTTAAACATCTAACCAACAAAAATGGTCATTTTGACCTCTTTTCTTTTTAGGGCTGAAATGATTAAACATAAGTCTTTAGTCATTAATCTTTTTCAGGAAAATAAACGACAGTTTATTTTTATCTTTAATTTTCTTTAAGGTCAAAATGAAACAGATGGGCTGAAATAAACACATACAACCAGAAGTATTTGTTAAATGTCTCGTATTAAGCTGCGCCTTGGCCACATGTTTTCTGTAGCGTTCAACCAGCTTCTGGGATAATTCTGGCTGATAAATTTGGCTTCTTGTCAGGACTACAAGGGTTCATTTAGTTCATTTAAGTTGGTAGATTTCCAAGTGCAGACTTGGCTTTTCACCATAGTTCACATTTATTGAGAAAAAGAGTAATATTCGCCTGCTTTATCCATCCCAAACCAAGTTTAGATTTTTACTTGGTGAACTATGTCCACCCTAAGAAACCCACAAAGAAAATTTTAAACCAGAGTTATTATTTTTGGGTTATCGCTGTGAGGAAAAAGCAAAAGTGAGGTTTTGACTTTCTTTGGAGATCGCACAACTATTATTTTTAAGCGACCACCAGTTTTTTATTTATTCTTTTAAAATAAAAATACAACATCAAGTTATTTTAAGCCACTTTCTCTGCTCAGCTTAAGCAAAAAATTATTATAATCACACAGTAAAACTCGCACATAAGAATTTATCATGCAGACAGATAACTAATTAAACATTAAGCTAATTAAACTAATTGAACACATGCTGAATAATTTGAGGCTAAATTTTGAGACAGTAGTCATGTGTTGCTTAGCAGCTTTAAGAACGTTTTAACATTTTATTTTCAAAGCATACAAAAGTCAGTTTTCACAGGGGTAAACGTTTAAACAACCCAACAAGCTAAACCTTCAGCGGTTGGCTAAAGCATTGGAAACGTTAGCTTAGCCAACGCTAGCTAGCTAACCGGGGTCAAATAACATAAATATTTAAATATACATTTAAATACTTCGTTTAATCTAGTATAAAAAAAACTCTAAAGTGAATAAATATAAACAAGCTTAATAATAAAGGATTCAGTTATTAGCTTACCTCTTGTGATACCCACCACCGGAAGTCAGCAGCTTCATTTACGGAAATGTGATGGAGAACGTGGAAGCTTCCGGTAACGGCTGCGACTGAATTTCTGTTCTTTCTTAAAAGTGACTCTTCTGTGGATAACTTCACGACAAAGATGTTCATCAACAAAGACAGTTCTTACCATAATATTTGTGTTTGTTTGTTTGTTTCTTTTTCTGTCTGCTTTTTTTCAGAAATCTCTTAAATGAACTGATGTGCTGGGTAAGCGGGTGGCTGCGCATGCGCTGCAGGTGCAGAGACAGAAGTCCTGGACTCGGTTGTCCCGAGTACGATTCCCGGTTTCTGCCCATGTGCAGCTTCCTTGTCCTTTCTCCATTGTATTTTCTGTCAATTTAAATATCGCTAAAGGAAATTAGTGGCATGAATATATTTGAAAGCATTTTTTTTTTTTTTGCTTATTAAAATGACTTTGTTCAAAAATAAATTCTAAACGTTTTGTACAGTCATCAAAACCCTAAAAACAAAGTGACTCAGTGGAAGTCAATGGGTATTTTGTCCACAAAGGTGTCAAATAGTTGCAAAAGGCACAATTATAGAATAAAATACAATAGATCTCAAAATTCAAAAGAAAAGAAAAAAGCAGGAGCACAAATTATATGAAAAAATTATATATATTTTAACTCTTTCCTGCAGCTACAGGTCCCCAAATGTTTTAAAGTTAACATTTATTATTGTTTAAATCTGCTAGCATGGATTACTTCAGTATCAGATTAGAGTACACACTGTTGGCATGTAGTAGCTATGAGTCATTACGTGCTTTATTCGGTATTTCAGACTTAAACAGGACATTTGGAACAGCATTTCCAAACTATTTTAAGGTTTTAGTTGAAGTTGCCAATTTCACATCATGTCATGCTTATAGAGGTAATCTGTTTAGATAGTTTTTTTGGTCTTTATCTCCATCTAGTGGCTTCACTGTGACACCGACAAAAAGAAAAAGGAGATTTTATTTTGGGACAGATTTCATGTGAGTGCGTCAGAAGAATTAGACCATTTTTTATGTATTTTTTTAAATATTTGATTTACCATCTCAAACATAGAGCCAGTGTTAAGCAATAAATATAATGACAGAACGCATATTAGATTATATTTATAGTCTAATTAGTAAACTTTTCTCACTTCCTTGGTAAAATAAATGTTGACATTGTTTGTTTAAACCTTCAGAACAAATCTCACACTGTAAATAAATGCAATATTTTCATCTTAGTAAGTCAAGAGTACTTGCAGACCAAGAAAATAATGATAATAAACAAGAAGTCTCTTCATTGTAGAGCCAAAACTTAAAAAGCATTATGCACTTTTGCTGTATTAAAAGAAAGTATTCTCAGTTATAAGAACAAAATTTGGGACACTTTTCTTTCAAAAAGCTTGTTATATTACATAAAAGCTGATTTGGATACAGTGAAGTTGGTTTTTCAGTAAAAATTTCCTTTTACTATAAAAGTTTGGCTGTGAAAAGTGTTGTATTTAACGTTTTCCACGGTAAGAAAATTATGTCTATAATAGTTTTATACTGATTAGAAATAAAAGTTAAACAAATTCGCATCTTTCTTGAACTGGAGCTGCGGGCCACAGAAATCAATCCGAGGGCCACAAATGGCCCCCAGACCTTACTTTGAACACCCCTAACCAAGACTTTGTCCCTATAAACTCCCAGTCAGGTTCCTATAGAAACTGCATTACCACAGTAGGACTGGGCTTTGCACCCAGTAAATACTTCTGCTCTCAACAAGGTCAGTAATCACAGAAGGAAATGTTCCTGTGATGTCACAAAAAAAACATCTACACACTCTCACACACACTCTCACACACACTCTCACACACTCACAGGCCCAAACATTAAGTGCTCAGTCGTCAACGCCGCTGCAGGCGGGTGAAGGATCTGCACTACTGGCCTACTTTTGAACAGGTCAGCTCTCTGAAAGCATCCAGCCACCGTGAAATTCATATTATTCTTATGGAGGACACACACACACGCACGCACACGCACACACACACACACACACACACACACACACACACACACACACACACACACACACACACACACACAGACACGCTGTGGCCTCATATAGATTTTTTCACATTCATACAGTTTTGGACACTACTGTACTAGTCAATATATGTTGAATATTTTAGCTTATTGGTCAAAATGGCCTCATTTCAGTGACATTCCTGTTTTTGTCTCTTGTTAGTTGTAAAGCAGTAACAGAATATGGCAGTGAAATAAATTAAACATGTTTCACTTTAACATGTAGTAATTAATTTGCTCTAATCTGTCAGTTATCCATAAGTTCTTGTGAATATTTGATTTACACAAATCAAACTGAAGAATATACACATTTTAGCATGAATGTATTATCATTATTGAGCTACATCTACTAGTTTTTTATTATAGAACATTATAATGATATATCACTCAATTTCATTCAATTTAACACAAATTTACGGTATTAAATGTAACAAAACAGTTTATTATCCTATGTTTGGACTGTAAGCTGGACCTTAGAAAGAGTTGCCAATAAGTCCAAGAAAATAAAAATATAAGGAAATGTATATCAAAAATATACGCTTAAAGAGTCTAAAGGTTTCTGCAGATTCATTAAATAAATCAGATTAGTGATGTAAGAAATACATACATAATAAGTAATAAAAAATTCAGTAGGGCAAAATTTCCATGTTTCTTGGTGGAGAATAAATATGGAACATGTCAAAAACGATAAATATCTATAAAAATCAATGAAAGAAATAGGCTAATGGCTGTCTTAGTTCGGGTTTAAATATATTTACTGATTTAAATTATAGGGGGTAAATGGGTTATTCTTATAAATTTACATTTAAACTAAAAGTTCATTTTGCGGTGCAAAGTTTACGTTTTTTTCCCGTAAAGTCTGATTTTCAGGGCGCCACAGGAGGAGGCTCTCAGAGGCTCTTCAGACTCTGATCAGCGGCTCAGGACAACATCTGCCGCGTGCCATGACGCATCCGGACAGCGCGCGCTCGCTCGCACAGCAGCTTCAGCAGCCGCGAGGATGACGAGGGTGAAGAGGAGCGCGTGAAGCCTTTCTCTTTCACTCTCGTGAAGATGGATTTACTGTCGTAGTTTGTGTTTGTCCTGAGAAAATCGGACGATGGGAGACCGACATCGGCGGACTCGAACTCTGGGAGGTCTCGCGACCAAGCCGCGGGTCTCCAAGGAGACCAAACTCCGGCTGCGCGTGATCTTCCTGGACGACAGCGAGCGCACGTTCGAGGTGGAGGTAAACACTAAATACCCTCATGTGTTTCAGCTCTGTAATAACTTTTATATATTTTTCTTTTGTTTTTTTAAAAAAAAATAATGGGTTGAAAAATTAAATCAGGATGATTTTTTCTACAATTTAAACCAGCAGTGCCAAACTAAATTAAATTTTGGGTCATATTAAGATCATAAATGTTTTCAAGGGCCGATTATACAAGAATGTACTGATGAAACCCATTAATTAATAGCTTCTCTGCATCAGATAAGTACTTCTAAAGTAGAAAGATTGATGTTAGAAGTAAACGAGTCACTGCTGTGTTTTTGCATTTTAATAAAGGAATTTGCATTTTTTTAAATTTATTTCCAGTAATGTATAAAAAAAGGCTTAAGAGGTTAAATGAAAAATGTGAAGAATGCGTCAATTTTTTTAACTTATTAATCAAATCATCAGAGTAAGATATAAAATAATCAGTTACTAAAATAATATCTATTGCAGCCCTAGTTTCTGCAAAATATATGTTTTCGTTGTCAAAATAAATACACGAGGGCGAAAATTCCACACACGTATTTATAAAATGATAAAATAAATAAATACAATTTTAATGTAGATTTTTCCTTTAAATGTCGGCTGTTAGCTGTTGTTTGATTACTTAAGCAACAGGATTATTTAGTGTATTTAGCTCTTTGGTCAGCAATGTTGCTCCTACAGCATGCGTTCCGTCTCCATGGTAACCATCCAAGACCTTAAGCGTTCCCTCCCACATTACTCCCTTAGGTGCTAGCTCTGATACGCACCACAGCATATTCAGGTTATATAAAGCAGAGCTGCCAGATGAGCATTAGCAAAAAGTTAAAAACAGCTTGAGAGGGAATAAAGTTAGACATTCAATCAGAAAAGGGATCAAGTGATGACTTCCTGTACTCTTGTAGCCACCTGATGCCTGGTCGGCTTTCATCCAGCCCATATGATCCAGGCCAGGGGATGAGGAGGAGTGGTGGGAAGTACAATTTTCGTGTATCTGCACTTTACTTAAGTAGATTTAATAATGATACTTTCTACTTTTACTCCACTACATTTTACAGTAAGTACCTGTACTTTCTACTTCACTACATTTCTACAAAACTGTCGCGTTACTCCTTACATCCAAGTCGCGTTGCTCTTTTTTTCTGTTAAAATGTGAAGTTCAGAGACTTATGGTGGCGCCGTAAAATTCAAGCAATAACGTGACTTAGTGTCTGTTGTCACCCATCGGCTCCACCTTTACTCGCACGCGGAGCTCCAGACATGCGCAGTGGTTTCCTCTGAGCGGGAGAAGATGTCTGTCTAATCGTCAGTAATATAATAGCGCTGCATAAATTGATATGGCGACATGTAAAATCAGCAGCGCTTCGCTTTCACAGACGGTGGGACTTCGTCCAACTTTTAGCCACTTGGAAGGAAAGCTTAAAGAAAGGTAAGCTATGTGGACGTGTTGCTAGCAAAGCTAGCTGTACAGAGACACGTTGCATCTGCCATGAAAAAAAGTGTGGAGGTGTTGACTGAGGTGTTGCATATATGGGACAACGCTGTGACCAAAGTGCAATATAGTGATATGACATTCAGGAACGATCCGATTCTTCTGGACGGATCTTTACTGATTAAATTTATTTAAGCTCCAAGTATTTAATATCAATTTTTTTTATGGGAATGTGGATCTTTCAGATCAATTTCAGAAGCAATTTTGATAGGTAAAACTTAATTTTTGTGTCATGTAGTGCGGGGTGCTGGTCTTGACTTGGTCTTGGGTTGGTGGTCTTGACTACAACTCTGCTACTGGCTCCTTGGTTGCCTGTCCTCTCCCACCCACCTTCTTTCCATCCCCTTTATGTTGGATTTCTTTAAAAATAAATGCCACTAGAAGCAAAAAAAAGTGAAGTTTATGCTATGTTAGGACAGGAGACAAGATGTTTCCATCCATGAAATTATGATGCATAGAATCACATATCTAAGTCTAAACTATGTTACAGAGTAAACTCAATAAAAACATGCTTTATCTGTGGCACTGTTCATTAAAATGGCACATTTCTGATGTATTAAAATGAAATACGATCGGTTCACTTAATGATATTAGTGATTAGGTAATCCATTCAGCAAGTACTTTTACTTTTAATACTTAAGTATTTTAAAAAGCCAGTAGTTTTTTACTTTTACTCAAGTACAAATGTTAATGTGGTAGTTTTACTTCTACTTTAGTACATTTTTTGAGTACTTTCTCCACCACTGATGAGGAGTAAACAGCGTGTATGTTTTTAAAACCAGCGGCGTCGCCTGCGAGGCAGCAGTGCAGTTTTAGATCCAGATTCTCAAGAGTGTGTATCCGTTTCAGCTCGCAGTGTTGTGTTTGCAAAGCAGCTCCATTTACCACGACCTCTGGGACATCAGTACAGGCTTAATGATAGGAGGCGAGAGGGATGAGGGAAAACCAAACAGCAGAAGAAGAATGGGTGGATGACGAGAAGTAAAAATAAAACAGTGATAAACACAGGTTATGTGTTTGCAACCCGTCTTTGTTTGTCTGAGCTCCAACATGGCCGACTTCACAACAGACGCACTGAATTTACGCCAAGAGAGAAAATCAAGTTGGTTGTTAACCAACAGCTTCTGCCCCGTTACAATAAATCAAACACAATAAATAACCCTAAACAAACTACAAAGCAACAGCTGAGCAGGTGACGACAGTTAATGGTTATAAAATTGACCAGCTAAAATTAACATTAATTATAACTGTTAAAAATGACATGACTAAATTACAAACAAATCCCTGAATATAAATGCCGTTTGTCTAAAATGTGTTAAAATATAGCACTTTTAAAGAAAACACAGTGTTACAGACGGCAACAGAAAAGGGGGAGGAGCTGTCGGTTACTGGTTGCTATGGTAACCACCAACCGTCAAGAGCAGCGCAGCACAACTTTTACACCAATAAATGTCAGTAGAAATAGCCATTTGACTAAATAAAATGAATCTGAAGCATAAATAAACCAATTTTGACAAACTTAACATCTATAATATTTTTAAAATAAAACCTTGTCACATGTATAAAGAGGATAATGAGAGCAAAACACACGTCCAGAAAGTGGAACTGGAGATGCAGCTTATTTTCTGTTGTTCTAATTACTAGTTTGAACTGCAAGAGTTGTAAGACCACTGCTCCTTCAATAACCTTTAACCGTTTTAAATGTGAGCTTAGAATCAGGTTTGTGATGTCAGAGACGGTTCTTAGAATCAGCTTACCTCAGAGATGTGCGTGTTAGACGAGAGGAAACAGGTTTTTTCCTCTGACCCCGATCCTTCGACCTCCAGGGCAAAAACACAATTAATGATCAGACAGGATGAAAAGGAAAAAAAGGCAGATTGATGTAAAGAACATTAGCAAGCTATGTTACATGTATGGGAGATCTTCTTATGGATGGCAGCTTTTTATTGTCTCAGAAACCATTAGAAAAAATAAAGATTTTTGGACGATACCAAAAATTATTTTGCATTTATGGCGTCTGACTTCTTTTATATCATGTTATATCTCAATTTTTTTTAAATGGATAATTATGTGAATGTAATACAACCTGTTCTGAATAGTCCACTGGTACTAAATATTGAAAACGTTCAAGCAAAATTATGTCAACATCCAAATGTCAGTAGGATTTTCCCAATAAAAAAGTAAAACAATCTATTAAATCACTTTTATTGTCAAAATACAAAACATAAAAACATCTGTACACATTGGTAAAGGGCTGGTAAATGACAGAACTTATCAGGAAACAGCTCTAACCCTACCCCGTCACCCCAATATCATAATCAGGCCTTGCTAGCATGCTGCTAGCCGTACTAGCTAACCGCTACGTTGCTGTTGTTTACCCTACTACTGGAACACTTATATGATTCAAGTAACATTTCATTTGTAAAAACTACTTTATATAAACACCCTGCAAATAAACAGATATCTTAATAGTTTATGCTTTATACATTTTCAAAAATAAAGCGCTTTACTGTAGCTAGCTGCTAACTAATTATGCTAACAAAACAAAAATGGTTTGGGTTTTTATTTCCACCTATAAAAGCATGAAAATAGTCTTGCTGCATTTAGCAAAGTTTAATAAATGGACATGACCAATCTGTTTATGAGCAACTTTTCCCTGGATGTTTAAAAAAACAAGGCTAACTAAAGGACAGTACGTTTTATTGTGCTTGTACAACCTACCTAAACTGTGCAGCAGATTTGAGGGGAAAATTGTCCAAATCTATTTTGTTGTAGTGTTTTACATGAGTAAAACCTGAGAGTACAAATTAGCAAATGCTCTACAGATGATTTCCCATCTTACACGTCATGTAACGTTGTTCCTGTCACCAACTGCTCCGAGGCTGGTCATTTGTTTCCAGTAATCATCACTTTGTCCTCTGATCTCTCTATAATCAGCAGCAACTCTTCCTCTTCCTCCTCCTCCTCCTCCAAGACAAGTTAATGAAGGTCTTCCAGTGAGCCACTCTGCAGAGTTAAACACCATGCAGCAGCCAGAGAAAACTAAAATAAACCTCGGCTGCTGGAGAAAGTGAACAATGCACAAACATGGCTTTTATATTTAGGCAAAATATAGATGTGCAGATGTAACACAAGCAGAAAAAAATGCATTTAAAAAGTTAAACTCAACTGTGAAGAGTCTATTTTTTTGGCTGAAAAGAGGTGTTAAAAATCCAAGCCATCCAGGATAAAACTGGAGTAAATTTGATAACTAAAAGCCCCATTTGCTTAATAAATAATATATTCTGCAGCAATTTGGAAGAACCGGATCTGCACAAAATATTGACTTACAGTTGTCTTCGCAACTAAAATGCACAACATTAATGATTATAACTGTTAAAAATGTAATATGGCAAAATTACAAAGCCCTGTACATAATTACAAAAAATATATTTTAAAATATAAAGAAAATGCAGTGTCTCACATTTGAGACACTTTAGATGAAAAACAAAAAAAAAAACAGAAATTGCTATACAAAACTGTCAAAACAGTAAAAAAAAAAAAAAAAAAGCTAAATGAAATAATCAGAACAAGCATCAGAAAACAGACTAAAATGACAATCACACCAGTAATATTTTAAATTTATCTTAGCCCTCTATACTTGATGAAATATTGTTTTTCCATCTATTATTGATTTAGGCTGTTTTCAATTTATCATATCATTTATCATAAGAATTTTGATTTATCGTTTTGATAAATTCATATTATTTTTAAAAACAAATATCCATATTTTCTCTCAATTAACTGCTACAAACATATTATAAACTCTCATCACGCATTAAGGCCTGATAATTAAAGTTGGTATATTTCACCAAAACACCCATTAAAAAAACTTCTCAATTATGAGAAGCCCAATTATTCCCCTTCTCTCTAACACTCATTTTAACTTCTGCACTTCTTTTGACAGCAAAATGTTTTAGGTGGAGATTTTTTCAACAAAGTTTGTGGACATCTGAAGCTGCTTGAGAAGGAATACTTTGGACTGGAGTTCAGACACCACAGTGGCCATTATGTAAGAAACACAAACTAACACAGACCCAAACATTTTAGATGCTGTTGAGTCTCTGAATAAGTTTCTGTTGCAGGTTTGGTTGGAACTGCTAAAACCTTTAGTCAAACAGATTAAATGTAAGTCATTTTCTCTTCATGTTTGAGACCACTGGGGGCATTAGAGCTAATTTTAGCACTTCAGGAACATAAAAATAACTAGTCATCCAGTTTCAGCAAAATTAAAAGCAGATTGTGAAGTTTTAGAGAAAATACATTTTAAGGCATTTCTATTGTTAATTGTATAGTCAGATTCCACAGTAAATATGACTAGAAAGAGTTGTAAACAGCTTTTTATTTTCTAAAGCAGCTAGCTAACTGGCTAGCTAGCTTGTAGCATGTCATTTCAGTTGGTGAAGTTATATGAAATCCTGGGAAGAAATATCAAGGGCAAGGTTACAACAAGTAAACAAATAAATTAAAGAATATTTTTGATAATTTTGGTTTTTTGTTCTCCATACAGCTAGCTAGCCATTAGCGCAGAGTTAGCTTCTAAGCTACAGCATTTTGATTGATGCTTTGGCTAGTCCTACAATAAGTGGCCTTTTACCACACACAATATGGTTATGAATTAAAAAAAATTAGGAAATGCCAGTTTAATTTTGCTCACATTAGCAATGCTTGTTATTTCAACAGCAAATTTAGCAAAAGTAATACATTTTCTCTCTCTTTTTTGTTATTTCTCAGACACCAATGACTTATTCTTTAGGTTTATAGTCAAGTTCTTCCCACCAGACCCTGGGCAACTAAAGAGAGGCCTTACCAGGTACAGTCTGAATCAACAGGAAGTTAAAATTATGAACATTAGCAGCAATTCAACCTTCTTAAATAGCTATGACTCAGGTTATGGTTAGCTCTCCATTGTATCCATATACTGTACATGTGTGAGGTCTCTCTTATGCTAGCAAGCATTTTATAAACAATATAAAATGCTTACAGTGAACAAATTCAAAATGCAGCTCCCACCTGGTTAACTGCTTTGTATGCGCAGGTATCTTTTTGCCTTACAGATCAAGCAGGATTTGTCCAACGGTAGTCTGACATGTAATGACAACAGCGCCGCCCTGCTGGTTTCACACATACTACAATGTAAGCATGAAAAGCACAAACTGAAGCAAACTTTAATTATTCACAGAAAATCTTATCCTTAGAATGGATTCAGTCAACATAGGAAGAAGAGCGTCTCTTTGTTTTACAGCAGAAATAGGGGATTATGATGAGGATCTGGATTATCAGCACCTGGAGATGAAGCACTACGTCCCTAACCAGGAGTATCTGGACCACAAAATAATCAAGCTTCACAAAAGACACAGGTATAAAGAAGCAGGATATCAATCTACTCTAAAATGTAATTTTCCTGGACAAAATCATTTCCAAAAACACAATACTGACATTATGCCTGAAATGATTAATCAGATTAATCGTGATTAAATGATTAATCAACTGGAGAATAGTCTGGAAAAAAAAGCCATCAAAAAAGTAATTATGCCAAAATTGGACAAAAAAAATATAAATTTTGCATTTAAAATAAAATCTTTTTATACTCAGAACTCTTCAAGTAGCATAATTTTAGCTTCACCGGGATTAAACTCCATTATTTTTTGCTATCAAATTACTAAGCAATTAATTTAAAAAATACTAAACAGATCCACCCTTCACTGTATTGATGCTAAATCAAATATAAAGAGCAGAGCTTTTCAAAATTTATAATTTTGAAAAAAATTTTAACTTAAAAAATGAAACTTTTTCATTCCTAATATAATGTGCTGTTTTTGTTTGTTCCTGTCCTTAGAGGAGCCTCTCCTGCAGAGTCGGACGTCCAGCTGCTGGAGGTGGCCAGGAAGCTGGACATGTACGGCATCCGGCCGCACGCCGCCAACGACGGGGAGGGAATGAGGATCAACCTGGCCGTCACTCACTCCGGAGTGCTGGTCTTTCAGGTAAACGCTTAGCGGTTTTCAAAATATCTCAACATTCAATTAAACTACGTCTTCATAAAGTCAGAGCCTACCACGAAGGGATTATTTTATCTCGTTATGAAGAAGAATTTGTTGAATATCTTGCAAAGTAAGCAGTTGATTGAATTATTTAGTGCCACAAACAGGTAAACATAGACTTTAAAATACTTGGTAATAACTAATAAAACACAAGACTTTGGAAAAGTTTTTATATTCCTGGAAGTTTTTATTATTTTGTGAGATTACAAACTATTGTGCACGGTCGGACTCTGTTTACTCTTGCATGGCATCTGAAGGCAATTGGTTGTAATGTGTTTTATTTATGGGTGTACAAGGGGGCTAAATACAAATGCAGGCCACACTTTTCAGATAATTATTCAATAACTATTCTTCCACTTGAAAATGATGCACCGTTTTCTGCTGCTTGGGCAGAAAACAAACATTTCTGACTAAAACAATACATGAAATGGCTTTAAATGACATCAAAACATCTTTGATCATAAATTGATGTGTAGTTATGCGGATATTTGTTTGTTTTTCATTTTTTTGCAGGGAAACACCAAAATCAACACATTCAGCTGGGCAAAGATCCGCAAACTGAGCTTCAAACGCAAACATTTCCTCATTAAACTTCACGACAGAGTTGGGGTGAGAACCTTCTGTATGTGTAATTTTTCTAGTGCTTTTCAGGTTATGATTGTCTTCAGGAAGAGCTGAACATTACGCTAATCTCTTTAAAAATGTTCCTATGTGAAAGTGATGTAGATATGTAGACTAAAGACTGACATTTGCGAGGAAACAGCATGTTGGAAACTGGCAGCAATGGTGGCCACCTGTTTGGATTCAGGAGAAACACGACAGGTTTTTATGCCAGTATGAGGAGGTTTTTCGGCTGCATCAAAATTTATACATTTTGCAAAATTGCAATGGAAAAACATTTTTCGCATCACACAAGTCATGTGACCAACACATGGATGTTACTACTGACAGAAACGACAAAGAGGAAGACAGGATGTAGCTGGAGGCTGATGGTGTGGCGTTTTTTAAACGACTGATCACATGAACAAACTGTTCCACGTGTGATTTTGGTTTAGTTTCTTATTTAATGAAACTCTGCAAATGCAAAATCGTGTTTTTTCTGCATTAGCACAATAATGACAGCTAGTTTTGTAATGAGATATTTGCACAAGAAACTAAACCCAATTTACTTGATGAGATTTTGTTTGCTGCACTTCAGTCCTAGTGTTGACTGATTGTTGGATACTATCAAACTACCGTCACCCCATTACTGACAGTTACTGGCTTAATGCCAACACATGCTGGGTGTTTTGGATGTTTGCAGTTCTTCTGTAGAGTCAACTTCCTAGATGCTGAGAACATCACTGAACAACAACCCAGGTGGCACAAACTATAAATGACGACACTGGAATCAACTAAAATCTTGATGGAATATTTATGTTTTTGAGGGATTTCAGAGTTAAAGTAGTTATTTAATGTTTGATTTATCAAAGCAATGTCTCCCGTCCATGCAGGCTTCCTGTAAGGACACGCTGGAGTTCGCCATGGCGAGCCGCGATGTTTGTAAATCGTTCTGGAAGATGTGTGTGGAGTATCACGCTTTCTTCAAGCTGGCAGAGGAACCGAAGCCCATTCACAAAACCCTGCTGTCCTGCAAAGGCTCCAGATTCAGATACAGGTACACCAGTGTAAACCGTCATGGATCCAGGTAATCCCACATGTTTGAACAGAACTCAACTGGACTTCCTGTCAGGTGATAGACTGGTGGTGTCAGTGTTGTTCATATATAAAATACGTAATAATAATTTAACCTTTTTGGTCCTTTGGACACAAAAATGTCTATTTTTAAGATTGTTAATTTAATATTCAGTATTAAGTTGTTGTTTTTTATAAATACCATCACTATTTTCATTTCTTTGAATACCTTGCAAATTTTTGTGAATTTGTTCTATTTTAAGCCTTTTAAATACCAGTTTAACAGTTAAAGTTATTTTATTTTTCAGAAAAATCCCAATGAAAGTGGATTTTTTTCCCCCTCATCAATATTTGCTAATCAGATTTTTCTAGTAGTCTGAATCTAGAAAATTCTTAAAATGAGTAATATTTCATCTTTTTGTTCAAAAGATGTAATTTAAAGTCAGTACATCAATAGTTCATTTTTCTTTTTAATCAGCACTGCAAAATCATAAAATCTCACCATGTATTTTTACCTAGTTTCTCATTCATGCAGTTACAAAACCAACTTAAAATTAACTCTTCAACAAGATATTTGAGCTCATTTTTAGTCAATAATTCTTGATTATATTAAAAATAAGGACCAATTCCACAGGCAAATTCTCACTTATAATTTTAGTTATAAGTGAACATTTGGAAATCCAGTCTTTTCCACTTTTCCCATTATAAGTGGAAAAGACTGCCAGTGGAACTAGTACTTATTTATAATCTATATTTAAGAATTATCTACTTAAAACAAGCTCGTATATCTTGCTGAAAAGTTGCTTTTAAATTAGTTTTGCCTTATTTTGAGTACACCAAGACATTTCAATAAGAAACTAGTTTAAAAATGATTGGTAACATTTTGTGTTGTCACAGTGCATCGCTGATGGATTGGTACATTTATAGTGTTTAAACAAACAGCTCCACCTAGTGGAAAACAATATGAAATCAAATTAATGTGATTGCAGAATTAAGAAATCTAAAACGATCAAATATTAAAGAACGGTTACAATGAAACAGCATTCAGAAATATTCTGAGATTGCAGAAGAAATGTTGAAGGATCACAGATTTATCCATTTAGATTAAGAAACAGATGAAAGGGATGAAGAAAATCAGAAACATTTACAATTAAACAAAATACATATATACCCTGACCATGTCTCATGGATCTGGTCAACCCAGTTAAAGTAATAAAAACAAAATAACCATGGTCACAGAAGAGTTAATGTAAGGTTATTGAAATTGTGAAGTACACCTGAGGCACCTGTGCAACTGATAATGACCAATATTTTATTTTTATTTTTTTGCTACCTTTCAGTGGAAGAACCCAGAAGCAGCTGCTGGAATGTATGGGATCCGGAGAAAAGAAACCGTCACGCTTTGAAAGGTGAAAATCAATCAGAAAAAAATATAAATATATATTTACATGACTTTTCCTCAAAAGTAAGGTTTACTTTTTCTGAATTTTAAATTTGGATGATCCTTCTCATAGAAAATACTTTAAAAGTAATAAAAACATTTGTATAGTAACTTAAAAAAGCAGATTTATAAAATAAATGAATGTTATTATGAAATATTTTTGCTCAGCATTTCACATGGCAGTGAAGAAAAAGGGATTTAAAAAAAAAAAAATCACTTTTGTTTTTTGTTGAATGTCCAGAACCCACGGTCAGTCGGACTATGACCCCAGACAGTGTCGATCTTCTCCGGATCTCCTCACTGAGGTTTCCAAAGAGGTGACCTGACTTTAATCTTTATTATATCACAACTTTATGAGACGTTAATAGTAAAATGATAAACAGAAAAAGTTAAACAAAAGACGTTCTACGTTCACACAGCAGGTCTTGATGCTTAATTGATTTGTGTGTGGTCGTTGATGCTACTTATTAAATGCGACCGGAATCCGACTTCTGTGCGACTCGCATGCGCAGGAGAACGTAGACGTCACCAAGTATTTTTGGTCTAGTTTCTAGAGATTATATTTTAGCACACTTGAAATAAGACAAAACTAAAAAGTAACTTTTTAGCAAGGTAGAGGAGCTTGTTTTCCTTAATACTGATGAAAAAGTTCTAGTGGCATTAGCAGATTGTCTTGTTGAAAGTGAAATAAATAGTACTGTTTCCCCAATTTTAAGGAATTACTTTAGAATAACTAATGATAACAAGTGGGTATAAAGCTCAGTTAAGTTGTGTTTTGCCTCCCCAGGTATACGAACAGACACGCCCGTTTCCTCGGACCACTCGGGCTCTGGCGGTTCACAGTAACGATGAAATGGACGTACGCCGGCGACGTCTAAATAACGCAGACCTCAGCGAGGGAGGGGCTAAACGCAGCCAATCATCTGTTGAGGTCAATCAGAGGCCACACTCCCTCGCTCAAGTCACCCCGCTCTCTCTGTCGCTCCACCAGTCGACCACTTCGCCGAAGTTCAGATCGTCCTCCGTGTCTTTAATGGAGGAGACGAGGGCGCATCGACAAGCTCAAAGGCTAGCGGGGGTCTACGCCAACCGCTCACGGCGCCGGCCCAACCCGCAGCCACATCCAGATGCCGCTCAGCAGCTGGTTCTTCTCTACCCCAACTCCCCTGCCTACCAGTACCACCCCGTCCTCCCTTCGTTTCCCTTCGTTGCGCCCTCGCCTCTAAACCGACACCACTACTTGTCTGACTATGTCGCCATTTCGTCGCTGGAGCGTTTCCCGCAGGTAGCGAGGCGGGACTATATGCCAATGGATGCCGGCGTCTCGCGGCCGGCTTTCTACCCCTTAGCCCACGATTCGCCATCCATATCGCCAATTAGGAGGAACTTTCGCCCTTGTGGATCAGGAGGTCTTGGACTGGCACGGGTCTACCAAACAGGAAGCAATGGAGGGAGGCTATTGGGTGTCGGACACACGGAGGCGGGGCATTACAGTGACGACTCCAACTTCTTGCCTGGGTTACCTCGCCGCGTTGCCAGCCAACCGGATGTCAAGTTTCACCTATCCAGGAGCGCAAACCCGGCCTTTAACCCCGCCTCTGAGTTCAGACCCTTGGGTTACTATCCTCACCTTACACGGCCCTCCAGACCCACTTACCTACCGCTCAACTCTTCGCCGCTGCCTGATCGGCCCGCCTCCATGTGCATGATCGGCGGTGCCGCAAGAAGCTACAGCGACTCCGATCCAGAGGTTTTCTACCCGTACTACTGCCCACCTCATCAGCTGGGGAAGATGGTGGGGTCCGCCGGGTTGGCCAGGATGAGGTTTTCCTCCGGAAGTCTTCAGCTGGACGAGGAGGATGAGGAGGAGGAAGAGGCTGTCGCTAAAAAAGAACCCAAGGTTGAGGTTGAACAGGACAAGAGACAGACCAGCGAAGGAGAGAAGGCAAAAACCCAAGCTAAGGTCACGCAAGTCTCTCTCTGAAATGAGAGACAGATGAGATCAAAGTCTCACCCTGCAGGTTGTATTTTCATACACATCAACTGTGGATTGTATTGAAGACACTAGCTGCGTTTCCATTAACCATGGAATTGTGCAAATTGAAATTACGAAAGTAAATTTGCTTAATGGAACACTTATATGAAATATTGTCAGTTTGGCCCTTAAAATATGAAAATTTCCACTTAATTGTATATTTTAGTCCAGCTGTTGATGTAATTTTTAAATATTAAATGATTGATACAAATACAAATTAATAATTTCTTGAACAGCTTATTTTTCACTTTTACTTGAGTAAAAATACGTTGAAGCAGCGCTACTCTTACTTGAGTATATTTGGCTACCCACCTCTGCCCAGGAAGCATTCTTCTTCGTGGTTTGTATTTTTGGGACAACTTTTAGCCGACTCCATCTTCAGCTCTCACATAACCGCAAAACCCATAAAAAGTTGTGTGCCATGTTGAATCCGTAGCCCTTCTGTAAAATGGCCGACTATAATTTCCCCAAAACGGCGCAAAGTGTAGCCGCTCCAACGTCTGAATGCTAATGCTAACGCTAGCACCACGGCTGGATTACGAATATCTCATGTAACCGTTTACATCCGTAACTGCCATGATTTTTAAAGACTTATCGCGTGATCTCGCGTATTCACGCGTGGTTTTAACATTAACGTAACGTAGACAAAGATTTGCGCTCATTTGTAATGGAAACGCAGCTAATAAATGTGATAAATGTTAAGGTGGAAACAAAATGCATTGTTGCCTTGTTTAGTGACACTTAGAAACGACTGATGTTTAGTAATTGTTTGATTCAATATATTCAATAATTAAGTAAAAGCTCGAGTTTTGATCATTTTTTTCTTTTGTTGATTGATTTTGTTGATTACAGTTGTGATGAATCTGGTTTCTAAAAGTGGTTTGTAGCTGATTCAAGGAGTTGGCAGTTTTCAAGATCAAGTTATCAAACATCAGTTTATTTTGCAAAAATATAAAATAAGAATCTGGGAAAGATTAAAGTTAAGTATTTGTGCTGCAACAGTTGACAAAAAGAAATCCTTGATGGTTGCTGCAGTTACGTTTTTCCTCTTCAGACTGGTAAATTTCACAGTATTGATCTACGTCTATTAAATAAAAATAACCGTGGTTGTATATTATATTATTAAATTTTGGATTTGTGTAAATTTGACTTGCTTGAATCCAAAACTCTGTCAGCGATCTTAAAATCTATAAAGTAAAAACCCATTAATTGTATTAAGACAGTCAAGACACTTTATAAACCTTTAAAACAAAAAGAGGTGAAAGGTTGTTTTTTTTTTCAATCAAGCTTAAATATTTATTCATAAAACTCTAAAGTCCTGCTACAAAAAAAAAAGTCTGTTACTGTAAAATCTTACATCTGTAATTTTACATTTCCCCCTTTAACAAACTTTGTTAAATCCCTTATGGTATATATATAAAAAGAAAGAACAAATGTACAGAGACCAAGTCTTATAGTGTCTTTGGTACAAACTGTCAGTAATATGTTTAATTACAGTTCCCAGGATTCTCTCAAAATTTTGTGGATTGTAGTTTTTTACAATTAAGTTTTCTTAGTTAGAATTTATTTAAGTTGGTTCAGAACCAAAATCTGTAATTCATTTTTATATTTGGAATTGTTTAATTACGTTGGTAATTGTTAAACCCTCCCATTAATTTGAGTAATTAAAAACACATGGGAGGTTTTGTAAATGTTTTTTTTTTATTATCACTTTTTAGAGCTTGAAAGGTCAAATTAAGATTATTTTCGTTTTCAAATAAGTTGCAAGACATTTTAGTCGATATTTTGTTGCTATTTTTTTCAAGAAATAAAGGATCTATATTTTTTACAAAACAATCAAGTCAGAAGTGCGTGCAAATCAAACCACCTGTTGGAGTTTTTGGTTCTGGAACATAAGAAGGTCACGACAGTATTTAACAGAATAAACAGTTTCTTAAAAATATAACTTTCTGACAATATTTGTCTACAGATCCAAACTGTCCATCCCGAAAGTCTGACTTTCCACGACTATGGAAGACGTTTCTTTCTGAACAACAAAAAGTTTTACAGCAAAATAATTATTTTACAACCTGAAGTGCAAACAAAGAAACACAAACAAAATAAAAACCAATTGGAAGTACCTACTTATTTTTACTTTATTTACAATAACATACTTACTAGTTAGCTTAAGAGGCTAATCTAGCAAATTGGTTAGCAAGCCACTAGCTGCCTAGCTCGGCTAGTTTCTGTTGGCTCCCAAAACACCTGGATTTTTAACCCTAATAAGTTTTTTAAATATGATGCTCCCTGGACATGAAACTTGCAAAAAGTTTGAATTTTTTTGTAGAATTAGCTTCATTTCTTTTTGTGTATTATTCTCCAACAACTTTGCTTTTTTTTCTTTCTCCTTCTTTCAAGTGGCCAAATAAAATGAAACAATATTGCTTTAGAATATTTTCAAACATCAATCCTTTTCACTTTGCCTGCATTTGCTGATTTACCAGTTAGCTTGAGATGCTACATTAGCTAGCTAGCATGTCGCTAGCTGCCTAGCTCAGCTAGTTTCTGTTAGCTCCCAAAAATGACTGGATTTTCAACCCTGGTAGGTTTTCTAAACTTGATTCTCCGAGGGGAAAAGGAGGACATAATATTTACAAATTTCAAAATTCATACAATTAAATTGCAAATTTACCTTCTTGAACGTTTCGGACAGCTCCGATGACAAAATGATCGTAATTGTGGGCAATTCTGACTTTGACTGAACTTTAGTTTAGGGAACTGTAATTAAACAACCTTACTGAGAACTCAAAGCAAATTTATTATTGGCATAAAATCTGTCTCAAGTGTTACTGAGCAAACATACAGACATTTACAAACTTAAAGCAAGTCATGAAACAAAAACAGAAGCTACCACTGCTGATGGACAAAAACCTTCATCTGAGTTGTATTTCTAGGAGTTTTGTTGAAACTGAAATCAATGAAGAAGCTGAAACTAGAAAATTATATAAACAAAAAGTAAGGCACATGGTGTTTTTCCCATCAATCTCCTTTTCTAGCAAATAAAAACATCTGTATTTCAAATTAAACTGGAAGAGGGGAAACGTCCTTAACCAGCAGCAGTAAATATATAAAACATAGTGTATATATTACATTATTAGTGTGTGATGAGACGTTTGTGTACAGGGAGGAGACATCGCACCGCAAATCTCCTGTTTTCATCATCCAGCAGCGTCACCCTACAGGGACAGTCTCTTCCTCATTTCCTTTTATTTATCCGCTCATCCATCCATCCATTCATCCATCCACTTATCAGTTTATCAGTTTGTTGTATACCTGCAACAGAAAGATTTCATAGTTTTAATACTTTGGAGTATTTCAACTCCAATTGTTTGTCCTAAGCAGTGACATAACCACACTTGAACACTAGAGCAAGAAATCCCAGGTTTTTTTTTGCTCGAGTGTAATAAAAGTGCCTGTTTGGTAGGGAAACGTCTGCAGACCATGAAATGAAGAAGACAATTTAATCACACATGCCTAAACAAAAAGCTAAGTCTGTGAAATGAGCAAGCTAACCACGAATAACACACAGCTAAAAGACAGCATGCTAGAAAAGAAAAGCAAATTAGTAAAGCAGAAAATAAATGAAATCTATGGTGAAGGTATTTTTGGTACCTTGCAATGATGTGTGTGACCATCCTGTCTGTGATGCCCGGACAAACTTTTTCAGCCATCTGGATGTTTCTCTCCAGCTCTTCGATAGCCTCTCGCTGCTCAGAGTGCTCCTTGTGCTGCAGCTTCAACTGCACGAGACAAGAGAGACACTTCAGTGTTTACATTTGGAGCAAGATTAAATATTCTGTAGGCACCACTGTTTTTAACTTTCTCTAAATTAAATCAAATATGAGTTAGCTTGACAGGCTAGCAAACTGGCTAGTTTCAGTTAGCTCCCCAAAGTAGCTGGAGATCATAACCCTGACAAATGTCCAATGAAAACTTTAACATGTTTTATGTTTTAGCCACAGTACTTAACTAGCTAGCTAGGTCAAGAGGCTACATTAGCAAAGTGGTTAGCAAGCTGCCTGGCTCAGCTAGTTTAGAAATCTAAGAATTAGAAACCTAAACCCTGATAGGTTTTTAAATATGAAATTTACAGAACATCTGACCAGTCAAAAAACAACCAGTGTAAGGAGGCGGGTCTTAGCGCTGTCAAACTCATATATTTGCTGCTAAATGTGCTAATGGCGGAGAAACAACAGAAAAACTGTTAATCTGCCATCAGTGTTTGCCATGATAAGTAGCCTTAGCATCCATAAAAGGCTATGCTAGTTGTAGCCTAGCAAGGGGAAAAAGGGGGCAGGCTGAAAAGCCCCACAACATTATGATTGACAGCACTAAGTCCCGCCTCCTGGCTCTGATCGGTTGTTTCTAGTTAGCAGAGAAGCTCAGTTTTTTTCAGATTGTCCATCTCATAGCATGCTGTCACAACATAGTGACAGTTTTGGCAGATATGTAGAAAATATACATGTTTTTTTTTTTTAATGAAAGTTAAATAATGCAGCTTTTTAAAGTTGTACCAACAGAGTTTATACAAACCTCAGAGAAGATGGGAGAGATGAGTGTGGACAAACTGGACGATTTACTCAGCTGATCCTGGGTCTGCAGAGATGAAAACAAAAGAAAAACAGAAGTTCATCCACTAAAAACTGAGCTGTTTAGAGTGATATAAAACTGAAATGATCATAAGACTAAATCAACAAAGTGAAGTCAGCTGACCGTTCCATTGAGGACCTTCCTGCCTTCAGGCTTCTTCTTGCGAACCGTGGTGAACGACCACTCCGGCGACTCGTTGTTCTCCTTATTGCTGGATTCGCTACACATGAAAACAATCAAACTCTTCCTGAGGGGTTCCAGCTCTCAGTTTGAGCAGCAGTGAGGTTTCTGTCTGCAGTGCTCACCTGTCTGAGTCGTCGGAGCTGCTGTCGCTGTGCCCCTCCTCCCTCCACCGCCTGTACCTGTCGATCAGCTCGCTGAGGTAGGACGTCTTCTTGCAGTGTTTGACGATGAACTTGTGTTTGAGCAGCTCTTTGGCTGTGGGACGCTGCGTGGGCAAACGGCAAACTCCAATAAAAGCTTCGCTTCAATTTAGAGAGGAATAAATACAAATAAAAAATCTAAAATGTATTTCATTTCAGAGCTACAAAAGGACAAAATAAACTCATTTACCAGTTCAGGCTTGTTTTGTGAGGATCATAAAAGAGATATTACAGGTTTAAACCACTAGATGGCAGCAAATTTAAACTCATTACACAAAAGGAAGCTGTACTATTATCAGTTAATGCATAATGGTACAACTTTATGCATTTAAAGTTATTCAAGGCAACTTTCAGTTACTTTAAATGTTAACTGAAAGTTTTCATATTGTACATAATTTACTCACATTTTAATTACGACAGAATATTGGGACAATAATAAAAAAATTTAATAAAACAAAATTATGAGAATAAAGTCATAAAACTACAAGACAAAAGTCATAATGTTAGAGGATTAATGTTGTAAAATGACTATTACTGATTATTTTTGACATTATTCTCTTATGAGTTTATTCTTATGATATTACAACTTTATTTTTGTGCTATTTTAACTTTATATTCATAACTAACTTTATACTCATAATATGATTTAAGACTATATTCTTGTAATATTACAAATTTACTCTCATTTTTATGATTTTATTCTAATAATATTTTGACTTTACTATGGTAAAAAAAATAATAAAGAATTTGGTCATTTTTTTAACTTCATTTTTGCAATATTCTGACTTTTTTCTGGTAATTTTATGACTATTTTTTATAATATTTTTATTTTCTTAGCATGGTTTTAATACCCTGTTATATTTAATAAACACATATATGAACATAATGTTTTTTATTATACTTAAAACACCAACTTTATTAACTTATGATTTTATTTCCAGCTAATAATTTGCTGTAAAATATGAATTAGCTGTAAAATATCCCCAAACATGGCCACTGAATTCAGTTTGTTCCATTCTAACAGTTGGACCTTAAACGCTGATAAGAAGCAAAACGTGTGTGTGCGGTGTGTGTGCGGTGTGTGTGTGTGTGTGTGTGTGTGCGGTGTGTGTGCAGTGTGTGTGCGGTGTGTGTGTGTGGTGTGACTTACAAAGGACGGGTCCTTGTTGAGGCAGGACTCTGTGAAATCTTTGAAGCTCTTTGAGAAATCTCCGGTCAGAGTCGGAGGAGGAGATTTGGGGATGTGGAACAGAACCCTCATGGGATGCATGTCGGAGTTCGGAGGCTCTCCTTTGGCGAGTTCGATGGCGGTGATGCCCAGAGACCAAATGTCCGCCTGCAGGGAGACGCAGAGGTCGGTTTGTTACGCCATGAAGCTTCACACAGAGTTCACAGAAAGAAAACACTTCAAAATTTAAAACGATACATTTATGGCAAATGTTTCTACAGCAGGAGGCTTTTAAAGGAGTAATCTGCAAAAATATTAAACTGGAAGGAAGGAGGAGCCAAGGAGAGAAAGAAAGGAAGGAAACAAGGAGCATAATGAGGTAGGAAAGAAGGTAGGAATAAAGGAAGGAAGGAAAGAAGGAAAAATGAAGGAAGGACAGAAAGGCATAAAGGACACAAGGAGGAAGGAAGAACAACGTAAACGAGGAAATGACGACAGGAAATCCAAACATGTCTTTACACTTTTCACGCCTTTTTCCAAATTAAAAATCAATTTCAGACTTTCATGCTGAACAGGAACCACAACCGTTTCACCGAAAGCAAAACTTAATTACAGCGCAAACACACGTCCACTCCTGCAAAAAGAAAAAAACAACTGCAGCATCCGCTTCTTAGATTTCACGCCTTCTCGTCTTGCTTCGACAGCAGGTGAGAAACACACACCTTCACACACACCATAACGACACCTTCACACACACCGTGACACCATCACACACACCGGCGAGCTGATCCAGGGTCACGTTACCGCAGGTCGCTCGGTTACTGTCTGATTCAACCGTCTGTCGGCTCTGTTACGACCAAACACGCCCACCATATGGCGCCGTGTCGTATGGAACACCAAACATGTCCAAACTAACATTAGTACAGCTAGCTAAAACTAACAAAAACTGAGAAATGTTTTTAACTGAAATAAAATAAAATTAAAAAAAACGGTAATTAATCTAGAAAAATTATAACCAATCAGAAATATATTGTGCATTTAACACAAAAAATACTGAAATTATCGATGTAGTACAGTCGTTTTTGTGTTTATGAATCCATTTATTAGCCTTTCAAACTCATGTGAAATAGATTTTTTCCTCACACAAGCATTTAACATCAGCTGCCTGCAAATTACAGCGTTCCATACTCTACATCCACAAAATGGCGGCTGCAATAGTTTGGCGAAAACACCAGAATGAGGTTTTGTTCAACAATAACTTAATATATAGACTTTTTTTAACTGTTGAGTATTTATTAAACAATCACAATACTTTAATCTTTTTGAATTGTGCACCTAAAAATTGACCAAAGTATAAAAAACCTAAAACTATTACCATAACTAACAAAAACAATACAATATTTTACTAATAAAACTGGCAAATACGTTCTAAAAACTAATTAAAACTAACTGAATTGGACAAAACAAACTCAAAACTATTATTTAAACACCTTCAGAAAATCAGGACATGAATGCATTTTATTTTTGTTGAGATTTTGCTTGAAAGCAGCCGAGAACCAGACAGACCAGTTTGCTACAGATTAACTACTAATTAGTGAGCGTTTGGGTGAGAAACAACATTAAGTTAATGCTAAGCTAAACATTAGATTCTTCTTACCGAGCAGACAAGAAACTCAAAGCTGTAAGTAAAAAAAACACACTAACCATTTTGTTTTTACAAAACATCTGGTGTTATAAATGTTTTATGACCTGCGTAGCTCCGCCGACATGTTCTCATGTCACTATTTTCCCCTTTAGAGTGCAAGAAAATAAAAATAAGAGAGCTAGCACAGCCAAATAAAAGCCCAAAAGCAACTTTCACAACCAGCTTTGTTTTTATAATGAAGCAGCCTGAATTTCAATCAGGTACGTCAACACCACTCAAGCAGGAAATCAGCTGACTTACTAAGCCTCCAGAGCATTAGAAAGTGGGAGAAATGAGAGTTAAACAAAATGCTGGGATTTTTACACCAAAATATGGCTTTAATTTAAGGAAAACAGTCGGGAAAAACACAAAATATCTAGTAAACGGCAGTTGTGTGGATGAAAATGCCTCAAGGTCGAACAAGGAGACTGGTTTAGATGATAGAGAGCACTTTTTTACAACCAAGGTATAAAAAATATATCTTTGAATGTAGAACATGTTGAGCCTTGAAATCGATGACCACACCAGGTGCCAATTCACGCAGGATTATTTTTGTTATTTTCACTGCAGCTGTTGTCATTTTTAAACCTTCAGTAAAAACTGCATTCATTGCCTCATTTGTTCGTACAGTCATGGCCAAAAGTTTTGAGAATGATTCAAATGTCAATTTTTTACAAAGTCTACAGCTTCAGTTTTTATAATGGCAATTTGCATAAACTCCAGAATGTTATAAAGAGTGATCAGCTTAACAGCAATTAATTGCAAAGTCAATATTTGCCTAGAAATGAACTTTATCCCCCAAAACACATTTCAACTTCATTGCAGCCCTAAAAGGACCAGCTAACATCGTTTCAGTGATTGCTCCATTAACACAGGTGTGGGTGTTGATGAGGACAGGGCTGGAGATCAATCTGTCATGATTAAGTAAGAATGACACCACTGGACACTTTAAAAAGAGGCTGGTGCTTGGCATCATTGTTTCTTTCTCTAAAGAAACATGTGCAGTCATCATTGCACTGCACAAAAATGGCCTAACAGGGAAGAGCAGCTAGAAAGATTGCACCTCAGTCAACAATCTATCGCATCATCAAGAACTTCAAGGAGAGAGGTTCGTTCCATTGTTGCCAAAAAGGCTCCAAGGCGCCCAAGAAAGACCAGCAAGCACCAGGACCGTCTCTTAAAAGTGTTTCAGCTGCGGGATCGGGCTACCAGCAGTGCAGGGCTTGCTCAGGAATGGCAGCAGGCAGGTGTGAGTGCATCTGCACGCACTGTGAGGCGGAGACTCTTGGAGCAAAGCCTGGTCTCAAGGAGGGCAGCAAAGAAACCACTTCTCTCCAGGAAAAGCATCAGGAACAGACTGATATTCTGCAAAAGGTACAGGGAGTGGACTGCTGAGGACTGGGGTAAAGTCATTTTCTCTGATGAATCCCCTTTCCGATTGTTTGGGACATCTGGGAAACAGCTTGTTGGGAGAAGACGAGGTGAGCGCCACCACCAGTCTTGTCTCATGTAAAGCATCCTGAAACCATTCATGTGTGGGGTTGCTTCTCAGCCAAGAGAGTCTGCTCTCTCACAGTCTGGCCTAAAAACACAGCCATGAATAAAGAACGGTACCAGAATGTCCTCCGAGAGCAACTTCTCCCAACCGTCCAAGAGCAGTTTGGTGATGAACAATGCCTTTTCCAGCATGATGGAGCATCTTGCCATAAAGCAAAGGTGATAACTAACTGGCTCAGGGAACAAAACGGAGATTTTGGGTCCATGGCCTGGAAACTCCCCAGATCTTAATCCCATTGAAAACGTGTGGTCAATCATCAAGAGACAGGTGGACAAACAAAAACCTAGGAATTCTGACTAAATGTAAGCATTGATTGTGCTGAATGGACTGCTATCAGTCAGGATTTGGTCCAGAAGTTGATTGAGAGCAGGCCAGGGAGAATTGCAGAGGTCCTGAAGAAGAGGGGTCAACACTGCAAATATTGACTTGCTGCATTAACTCATTCTAACTGTCAATAAAAGCTTTTGTTACTCATAATATGATTGCAATTGTATTTCTGTATGTAATGAAAACATCTGACATACACACACGAAAACCAGAGGGCAGCAGATCATGTGAAAATATAATATTTGTGTCATTCTCAAAACTTTTGGCCATGACTGTAGAACGTGGCGATATCAAATAGGATGAAATATTTCATAAAGTATATTAGCCATGGTCTGTTAAATTTGAACAGCGCCAATTATGTAAAATTAAACTGACACATTTGCTTAGTCCTCTCTTTAAATCGGGTAAGAAATAAGGACGCTACGACCATTTTGGTGACAAACTTCTGCTTATCCCGAATTGTAACGGTCTGGTTTGCGGACGTGACTCGGTAACTCACAGTAATGGCGCCTGCCGGAGCGCCGCTAGCGTTAGCGGCGCGCCTGCCGGAGCGCCGCTAACGTTAGCGGCTACTAGACGATGTCCAAACTAGTCAATGGAGAAATCCTTCAACCGCTAAAATCTGACGCCACTCCATTTTGTTTACATTTTGTGAAGGAGGAATATGCGCTGGTCTTCTTCGGCGGTTTTGTGTCGATTCCTTCAGTTGTACTTGGTGCAGCGCCCCCACAGGCGAGGTGGGGAACTGCTTTTTCATTTAGTTTGGATCGTTGACACAGTGCAGTGTGAAAGCGAACCGCAGCAACTGAAAATGTAACAAATGTCACAATCGAACCGAGTCCACCGGACAACAACAACAACGTGAAACTGACACAGGATGAAGCTTCTTGCATGCACACGCTCAGAAAATTAAATCTGAGCAGAAAGAGTTTTGCTCCTTCTGTCAACTTGTTCTGACAGCTCAAGTTTTACAGAACAGTGTATTACCAAACTACATGGTATTTCAGCAAGTTGCAGTTTGTCTCCCTGTGCTTTGGAAAGTAAACAACTTCGCTCTAATCAATGCAGAAATACAGCATAAGATTTAAAGCAAAAAAATAATAATAGTAAAAAAGGCAACAAAATAAAATGTTACTCTTTAAACCAGAGGTTCCTAAACTATGACATCATTATCTTTTTCAAACTCGCACTACAAAATATTTTAAAAATATATTGAATTCTACAATTGTTTTCTTCGCTATTCAATAATTATTACATCCATTTAGCACATTCTTTCATAAGAAAATATGTACTATTTTTATATTAAACCCAGCACATTTTATTTAATCTCCACAGTTTAGGATTTTTGCAGCAGAATCCTCCTTTGGTCTTTTTCCATTTCTAGCTTAAGGAGCAAAGCAACTTGCAAATTGAGCTGGTAGCCAATCAGAAACATAAATGTGGCAAATAACGTTTTCCTGACAGTAAATGTGATTTATTGACACATTTCCATCTTCAGTAACACATATTACATTTATAATTTAGAAATGTGTTGGAT
This sequence comes from Poecilia reticulata, assembly GCF_904066995.2. Taxonomy (NCBI): domain Eukaryota; kingdom Metazoa; phylum Chordata; class Actinopteri; order Cyprinodontiformes; family Poeciliidae; genus Poecilia; species Poecilia reticulata. The sequence goes on along the minus strand of NC_088847.1, from coordinate 23,160,027 downwards.
TCCATTGGTTTTTCAAGTGACACTGCTTTTAGACATCAGGTTAGGCACAGAAAACACACAGACAGCAGGAGATGATGATCCACACACACACTCACACACACACACACCCAGGTGGATTTGCCTGGTTTGGACACACCCTCTGCAGACGTCATCCTGCTTTGTAATGCCATTACTAAACCAATATTTACCCTGCTATTCATCAGAACCAGTTGGTGCATTTCATCCTGAGATGGACCGACTGTGGTGAAAATGTTTGAGTCAGCTGGATTCAGAGGCTGCCAGGGAATCCCAGTGAACAGGGGAACCTCTTTGTGTGGGGGGGTAGAGGTCAAAGGGCACAGAGTTTAGAGTGGGGGGGTCGGTACTTTCAACCATATGCAAATAAAACTGCAAGCGCTTCGGAAATAATGCAAAACGTCCTCAGGGAACTGCACACTGCAGCAGATTCGCAGGGCAGCAGTTACCACGGCAACAAGCAAACTAAGTGAAAAAGAAAACAGGAAACGCCCTCAACACACACCTCAAAAAAAGAAAAAGCTCAAAAACTCAACTTTGTTTGGGCCGAACGGACGAAACGCTGCGTCCGAGATTCAAATGAACTTCCTGGTTGGTGCAAAAAAGTTAACAAGGCGACAGTGTGAGGCAAACAATCAGCTTCTGATGTCACACAGAAGTTAAGCAAATAGCCTTCTGCTGAAACTAATGAATGCCGGCGGCACTGCTACCATATTTTGTTTTATTTACAACTGGAAACACCTAATTTGAAGGTGTCAAGTCTGATATAACACCTGTAATGAAGGAGTTTCCATGAATGGCCATGAAGTGTCATTTGGTAATAATAACACTTTTAAAGCAAAGTTGCATTAAAAGTGTTTATTTACCAAATGCACTTCATGACCACAGTCAAACATTTATGACGACTCCTTCCTGTTTTTGTCATGTCAGTCTTATGCAGAACCCTTTAAATAAAGTGTTACAAAAAGATCCAAACCAAACAAACACTGAGGCGATGAAGGTTTGGGGTGTCTGACCTTTGAGTCGTATGCGGACTGCTGGATGACCTCCGGCGCCATCCAGAACGGCGTTCCCACAAACGTTTCCCTCTTGATCTGCGTGTCGGTCAGCTGACCGGCCACGCCGAAGTCCGCCAGCTTCACCTCGCCGTGTTCGGACAGCAAGACGTTAGCAGCTGCAGAGAAACGTCAACGTCGTCGGATTTTTTTCTTTTCAGCAAAACTTACTTCACAGTCACAGTAGCAAGTTCCCAGAAGTCATTGCAAAAAAACAATATTGTTGTTTTGACACCATTTTCAAGTAATATAATGCTAATGACATTTTAAATATCCAATATAAAAGAAAACATCAAATAAAATTAATTATGTCTCTGTAATCAAAATTGTCCTTCAAAAAATGGGCTTGTTGAGACTTTTGTCATCAAGTTTTTGGTAGAAAAACAATAAATTATTCAACTGGAAATTATAAACCTTGTCTTAATTAATTATGCGATTAACTGATTTATTGATAATTGCGACAGGCCTAGTCCTAATGGATCAAGTTTCACAAAATTTTGGACGGTGCTTGAAAAAAAAAAAAAAAAAGTCACCGAATGATATAACATCTCTTAAGAACTTCACCAAAAGAAACAAATTTTAATTAGCTTTAATTTGTTGTGCATTGGACTTAATTTTCTATTGTTTTAATAAATCATTGTTTGTTTAGGATTTCTGTTTTATTTTATTTTCATATTGAATTTTTATGCTGTATTTATGTATACTTTATGTATATTTATACTTTAGTCGGAGTTTCTTTGTTCTTTAGAAGCTAAGCTAACGAAGCATCAGTTAATCTGATCTCATTTCATCTCCTATAATGAACCGTTAGTCATGTTTAACCCTATGCAGTCGTGCCCGATGTGGAGCGAACAAGCATGTGACGCATTTATAAGACTTCGTAATAACGGACGGCATGCCAAGTTTTCATTTCAACTCTGTTGGACAGCACAGACTTCAAACTTTATAAAAGTGGTGTTTTTATATTGGTTTTGTGGTTATTTACTTCAAAATAAAGCCAGAAATAAAATCGATCATTTCCGCCTTATTTTGTGGGGTCTAAACGTACCACATTTCGAAACAACCAATGAAAATTTGTTGACGGTCTGTTGCTAGGTAGAACGGAGAAACACGAAGAGAGGCGAGGGTTGGTGGGTGTGGATACGGCAAGAGACTAGGGCGCAGCGATGCTGTGGATTTTACTAGTTTTTTAGACTATAAGTGTGTTAGTTTGAGTTTGTGGAGTGTGTGCAGGGTTAGTAGTAGTTTTGCTAGCTATCGCTACATGGCTTCATAGCGAGCGCTGACACACTGAGAAGAGAGACTGGGATGGCCATTTAGACCTGCCTCCAAAGGGTTAATAAACCTCAAAGTGTTTAACTCCATCCAGACCTTTGATGTCTCTGTGGATCTTCTTCTCTGAGTGAAGGTAGTCGAGTCCCTTCAGGATCTCCTTCAGCATGGTGGCGATCTGCGCCTCGTCAAACGGACCCGCCTTCAGCTGCACAAACAGACAAGATGGCTGATGACCAACGTCCAACACCATCAGCTGTCGGCTCATCAGAGGCACTTCGCTTTCCCTCCAGGAAAATGGCTGTTTTCTCTGAATTCTGACTTTAATCAGAGATCAAAAGTCACAATTCCTAGGAAAAAAGTCACAATTCTGAGAAAAGTTTCAGAATTCCAAGAAAATAAGTGAGAATTCTGAGAGAAGTTGGAATTGTGGGGGAAAAAAAGGTCAGGATTCTATTTTTTTTCCCTGATCTTCTCATTTTAATCCCAGAACAAAATGAGAAAATTTCAGAGTTTTCTCCTTCTCCAGCTTGTATCTAAATATCACTGGTAGCATTTTTATTTAGAGCTTTAACTTGAAAAATCTTACAAAAGCAACAAACATCCAACATATCTTTAACTTTTAAGTCACTTTTAACAGGTTGTGCTAAAAGCAGAATGGTTTTATTTATAGTAGAAAACAGAAACATTTACTACACATAATAAAAAAAAACTATTTTTGGTTTTATGAAAATTAAAAAGCATGATTATATTCCAGAAATGACTCCGTCTGAAGTTTGTCTGCAGACTCACCAAATCCAGGGCTGAACCTCCACCCAGATACTCCATGATGATCCACAGTTTACTGCCCTGAACACAAGTTACAGAAAATGTTCAGTAAATACTGATTCATCTAAAAAACGCAGCAGTTATTTACAGTATTTCAGTAATTTAAAGAAAGAACAAACTACTATCCTACATAGAGAAATTACACCAAGAGTTATTTCCATTTCGGGCAGTCATTGACACATTTTATAAGGAGGTTAAAACATAAAAGCTTATTGTGACAGTGTTCAAGCATATAAACTGAAAATTGAGTGGAAGGAAAAAGCATAACATAAAAAGAATTTATCGAATCCAGTTTTGAAGAGTCTACCTTTTACCCCAGAGGCCAAAACTGGCAAATGTAAACTAGTGGTGGGTCACAAAATTCACAATATTAAAAATGCAAAAAATTGTTTGTGTTCCATTTTTTTGTTTTATATTCTCAAAAATAGAAATTTTTAAAATGGAATTTGTATATCATTAAACTTCTAAAACATAAAAAGGGCATTGGACAACAGACAACTTCCAGATTTTTGATGTTATTAATTGTTTTCCATCTTGTTGGCCAAATTTTGTACCATTCTCATCTTAAGATTGAGTTTTTCTTATTAATCTGTCTTCCGTATAAGTTTCTGTTTTTATCTAGTTCTTCAAATTTAAACTGACTTTAACCATTCATATCTCAAAAACTCACCTTCTAATGAGAAAAAAAATGCTATATCTCTTGGTAATTTCATCTTTTATGCTTTTTGTAAAATTGTAAGTTTTATGCAGTATTTAGTTCTATTGAAATACATTGGAAAATATACAGAATTTCACAAAATTCAGCAAAAAACCTTTTACTCTAACAGTCCACTACTTTTGACTACTTCAACCTGGGAACTCCATTCAATTTTTAAACAAGTCACAAGATGTTTGGCTATCTTCAGATGATTTAGCTTTTTGATATCTCTTACCATTTTTCTAAAATCACGATTGAAGTTTCATGAAGATTTTCGGCCGTTTTCAGTTTTCCAATGTAATCCAATGGCGGAATTCTTCAACTGACAGAGTGCGCACTCTAGCAGCTGACGCTTTTTCAAATTTGACAGATTTTTCCCCAAACAAAATGCTGCTGTTAATGCATATTTCACTGTACAGAAATAATTTATACATCAAAACCTTGCTAGAGGTGTCTGCTTTGAGGAAATATGAACAATTTTGCTGTAAGTCTTATGGGTTTCTTTCAAACACTTCTGGAGTGGAGCAATGTCACCCATCTTTCTCCATTGGGCTCCATATTAAATATTCTAATCTCCGTCTCGTTCTGCAGTTCTTTCTCTTCATCAGATTCTGGCGCTTCTTTCACCAGATTAGCGTTCTCACGACCGTTTCACAAGAAACGGCACTTTTTCTGTTTGTTCTAAAAGTTGGGGGAAACCAACAGCAGCCATTATCTGAGCTAACACACATTCCTTCCACGTTTCCCTTCAGCCGCTCTGCTTCCCGTCAAACAGCTTTTCACACTTTCATCATCGGCCGCTGACTGTAACTCCTGCAGATTTCCTCCAAGCTCTGACTCAAACCTGCCTGGCTGAGGGAAAACACGGCGACGTTTTATTACCTTCAGGTAGGAGCCGAAGTACTTGGTGATGTAGGGACTGTCGCACTGGCTGAGCACCGTGATCTCCTGCTGGATGTCCTCGATCTCATCTTCTGCCTCCTCCAGGTCGATGGTCTTGATGGCAACAACTTTCTGGGTTCGATTGTCGATACCTTTGAACACCTGGAGGAGAAAATGAAGAGAAGAGGAGGTGAAAGCTAAAACTGCAGGAAGTGCTGTGACAAGAACTGAAAAGTAAATAGGAAAAATTATCAACTGAGATAAAAAGAAACAAATAATTAAAAAAAACCTGAAGAGTGTTTGAAAAGCAGACCCACCTCTCCAAAGGATCCCTTTCCGATTCGATCCAGTTTAGTGAACAGCTCCTCTGGATCAATCTGGGAACTCTGAGAAGAGAAAAAACACAATATTAAATCTCTGCTGAAAATAAAATGGGTTCCAGTTATCTAAACAACCTGCATACAGGAGATCAGACTGGCTTTCCTAAATGCATAAAGGAGCGTCATTATAGATCCTTCCTCCCAGCAACCATCACCAATCCCAACAAAATCTACATCTCTGCTGGTATTGCGCAGGTTTTATTTATTTTAAATAATATTTCTGTTGTTATTGCACATGTAAAATAGTGGTAAGCTAATTATTTTGTTCTTGATTATGTATGCACATGTCTTCCCTCGTCTTTCTGGTTACTTGTTTTCTTTGTTTTTGGCGCTTTTTGACTATTTGTGTGAACCTATATGCCACAATTCTGCTGTCAAATCTGAATCTGCCGAAAGTGGGACAATACAGGATACATCCGTTAAACCCCTTCAAGGCAAACTCAGTGTTTTTCTATGGTGTGCATATTTTCAAGTAACTTTTTTATTTGTGCATTTATTACTCACTTTTAATTTATATCCAAGGTAATATAGGCTTTTACATCTCCAATGTTTAAGTTGATGATTGAAGTGTAAAAAGGAGCAAAAGAGGGAAAGCATATATTTTACTGTTAAAATTTCACCCCAACTATTACAACTTTTCATATTTGATTGCAAAAATACATCCTAAAAATCCAAAATTTACATTTTAATAATTTTTTTAAACTATGAAGTAATAAGCTAATTTCAAAATGTCATTTCTGCAGCATAAACAACAACAAGCCAAATGTTTTTCTCATAATCTTCAACTAGTTTCATCATGTGTGTTTTTCCAGCACAAACCACTCGGAGTTGTCGCACACAGAAAGCCCATAAAAACACAGAAGGAAATAAGTGTGACAGTTAAAGATAACAGGAACTGAACACACAGCTGTCTGACCACACACACACGCGCGCACTCACGCGCGCACACACACACCACACATCTCTAAGGAATCATACTCATTTCCCAAACAACAGCTGCAGGGGTTTTCGTCAAAGTGTTGCACTTTATCTTCCACATATGAGACCCTGAACGGTTTCTAAGGGCCTTTTAACAACCAGCGTTTGTTTACGTTGATCCAGATCATTTCATGAGGAAACGTTTTCCGATGCTTCAGTTTCCTTTCACACAGAGAAAACTCGCAAGTGAACCAAAGGCAGTCACAAAAACATTATTATTGGTCGGATGTGTTTGGGGCGGAGCTATAAAACGTAATTACAGGAAGAAGACACCATGTGCCATTCTTGCCAAGAATACGCAAAACATAATTATCCTTGGCTTGAAATTTGCTCAGGGATTTACACTTTAAGAAAAAGATGCACCGTCTTTGTTTATTAAGTTTGTCAGTTTACACTCAATGCAACGCACACCTAGCAACGGCCTTAGCAACGGAAACTCCTTACGTCCAAAAAATACAGCTGAAACATTTCTTTTTTTGATGGTTAGATGATTTTGGTGATTTTATGGTTGAAAATTGTGCTGGAGTCAGTGTTTTAATGTAAAAACATTTTTAACTTAAAAAAATAAAGTTTTTCTTAAAATGAACATGAAAACAACCTATAAAATGAATGTACAAATTACTGTTTTCATTTATTTTCTGCAACTTCACATCAAATCAACAGTTTTACATTAGTTTATAGTTTACAGATATTCCTTTTTAATTTTAGTGTTTATCACAGTTTTTACAGTGTTTGACTGCCGTAGGATCACATTCACAGTGAATCTAATCCAAACGGTTGTTTGAGTCTGACGGCTGTGTTTACTTCTAAACCAACTAAAAACGTGAAACAAGCCAGAGTTGGTTTTAAATAGACTAAACACCTCAAGTGTAAACATCCCCACTGAACTAATTATTACACCCAACAGTTTATCTCAAAATGAACACCAGTGTTGTACTACTAAACAGAAAGAACAGTGTTATTACTGCTGGCAGAGTTAAGGTGGAGAGATCGAGTTGAACTGAAGTAAAAGTGAATGTTTTCGTTTGAAATTATATTATCTGAACTGATACTGGATGCAAACTGAAGCAAAATATAATTAAACTAAAAAGAGTTTATAAACACACATAATAATAATAATACAGCTGAAATCAGACCTCCAGTGGATTACTGTGAAGTTTCTGTAAGAAAAACTAAAAACGTTTGACCCAAACGTCCTACACGGCAAAAACACAAAACGTTACAAAGTGTTTTTGTCCAGTTTCTAGTGCAAATATCTGAATACAGATAAAATAAAACTAACTCACAAATAACTTTTCAACAAGAAACAGGAGCTGGTTTTAAGTAAATAATCCCTTAATATTGATGAAACAGATTATTTCTGAATAAAAAAATGTCCTATAAGTGAAATAATCTGCCAGTGGAACTAATAGTATTTTAAAAATCAATATTAAGGAGTCATTTACTTAAAACAAGTGTTTTTATTTATTATAAGTTTTATTTCAAGTGTATTAAGATGCTCAAACTATAAAGCAGGCCAAAAATACTTGGTATAATTTTTTCAGTGTACGATTAAAGGTTGAGAAAATGAATGTAATGTTTTTATTTTGAAGACAATATGTAAATTTGACATTATTTCTCTGACTAGTCTGGAATTTAACAAAAATTATTTTGATCATCCTAACAAACCTAACACAAAATAAGTTTAGCCTCATTTAACTTCAGTGAGAAAAGAAAAAGTATTTTCTTATTCATGTACGTAAACTTCAAGATTCAACTGTAACTAAGCCTCATTTTTTTTACACTCAAAAAGAAAATAAACAGGCCGTCTATCAAAAGCAAACCTGCAGATCAAAATCCACCTGCAGAGGAAACAAAAACCTCTGGAAATCCAACTCAGAGTTCAGTGAAGCTCTTCGGTGTTGAGGATTGGTTTAGTCTGCAGATTCGCTCGGTGCCACCTGCGTCTGAATCGGTGCATTCTGCAGCTGTGGTGGGAGTTTCCTCCAGGTTTCTGCCAGCAGAGCTCTTGGTTCAGCCACACATCAGAATCAGCAAAAAGCTCCTCTGGATTTAGGTCAAAGCTCAGAGATCAGCTTTAAGACTCTGCCTTTCTCCTCTAAGAATGGATGGACAGGTTTGGGTTCTGTCGCTTCCCCCTCATATAAGTTAGAATTGGACAGTAGAATTTACTTTAATGTGCAACTTGTCAATGACAAACTGAAGTCAATGCGATAAATAATATTGTTCCGAGACCATTTTCAGGTAATATAATGGTAATAAAGGGATAATAATGCAGGAACATCAACTTTAACATTTTAAATAGATAAACAAAATCCTAAATAAAATGAATTATGAAGTTTCTAAACTAAATTATCCTTAAAAAAAGACAAGTAGAGACCAAAACACTAAACCTGAAGAGTTTTGTCATCCAGTTTTTGGTATAAAGAGAAAAACAATAAATCATGCAAGTGGAAATTATTGAGCACGTCTTAATTGATTTGTTGATTATTGTGACAAGCCCAAGATCCAAACAAAGGTCTTATAAAACATTTTTTATTTTATCATTTGGTGTATTTAAACGTCTTTGCTGCAATTTGTCTGTCTCCTCAGTAACAGCTTTAGGGCTTCCTGAAGTCTGAGAGAATTAAAATATCTTGTAAAATTTGGATTTTTTCTCATTTTAAAAGCCAGTAAAAACAAACTCACATTTTACCCCCCGACATCTAGAACTGGTGACAGAATATTTAATAAACAGCCTCACAGAAGCGTATGATATTCCTGTGATGCTGCATGAGTTTCCGCCTGGTGCTATAAAAAGCGCCGCGCAGCAGCCACAGCGCTGCCACACCCTGAGAGCAAATACAGAGGCTACTGTCTGCTGGTACTTTCAGCCCGGAGCGACGGGTCCAAAATAAAGACGCCAGATCCACGGCCGAACAATAAAACGCTCAACAATCAGATTAAATCACGACGATTCAGCAAGTTTACTGCGGACGTCGCCGACAGCTGGTGTGGCAGAATGAGATTCGCTTCAGTTCTGGATTTTTTAGGTGAGATGAACAAAATGGAAATAAGTTTTTGTTGTAGATTCTGTGCAAACTGACAAAAACGGTTCTGAACGGCAGACGACAAAACCCAGAGAGTCGGTTCCTCACAAACCAACGAGATGTTTGATCCGTCCGTCCGTCCATTCTTAATCTGTCCAAACATCCATCCATTTATCCATCCATCTTTAATCTGTCCACCCATCCATCCATCCATCCATCCATCCACCCACCCACCCATCCATCCATCCATCTGTAATATGTCCATCCATCCATCCATCCATCCCTCTTTAATCTGTCCATCCATCCATCTGTAATCTGTCCAAACATCCATCCATTTATCCATCCATCTTTAATATGTCCATCCATCTTTAATCTGTCCACCCATCTATCCATCTGTAATATGTCCATCCATCCATCCATCCATCTTTAATCTGTCCACCAATCTATCCATCTGTAATCTGTCTATCCATCCACCCATCCATCTGTAATCTGTCCATCTAACCATCCATCTTTAATCTGTCCACCCATCCATCCATCTGTAATCTGTCCATCCATCCACCCATCCATCTGTAATCTGTCCATCTAACCATCCATCTTTAATCTGTCCATCCATCTTTAATCTGTCCATCCATCCATCCATCTGTAATCTGTCCACCCATCCATCCATCTGTAATCTGTCCACCCATCCACCCATCTGTAATTTGTCCACCCATCCACCCATCTGTAATCTGTCCATCCATCCACCCATCTTTAATCTGTCCATCCATCCATCCATCCATCCATCTTTAATCTGTCCATCCGTCCATCTAACCATCCATCTTTAATCTGTCCATCCATCCATCCATCCATCCATCTTTAATCTGTCCATCCATCCATCCATCTTTAATCTGTCCATCCATCCATCCACCCATCCATCCATCTGTAATCTGTCCATCCATCCACCCATCCATCTGTAATCTGTCCATCTAACCATCCATCTTTAATCTGTCCACCCATCCATCCATCTGTAATCTGTCCATCCATCCACCCATCCATCTGTAATCTGTCCATCTAACTATCCATCTTTAATCTGTCCACCCATCCATCCATCTGTAATCTGTCCATCCATCCACCCATCCATCTGTAATCTGTCCATCTAACCATCCATCTTTAATCTGTCCATCCATCTTTAATCTGTCCATCCATCCATCCATCTGTAATCTGTCCACCCATCCATCCATCTGTAATCTGTCCACCCATCCACCCATCTGTAATTTGTCCACCCATCCACCCATCTGTAATCTGTCCATCCATCCACCCATCTTTAATCTGTCCATCCATCCATCCATCCATCCATCTTTAATCTGTCCATCCATCTGTAATCTGTCCATCTAACCATCCATCTTTAATCTGTCCATCCATCCATCCATCTTTAATCTGTCCATCCATCCATCCATCTTTAATCTGTCCATCCATCCATCCATCCATCCATCCATCTGTAATCTGTCCATCCATCCATCCACCCATCCATCCATCTGTAATCTGTCCATCCATCCACCCATCTTTAATCTGTCCATCTATCCACTCATCCATCTTTAATCTGTCCACCCACCCATCCATCCATCAATTTCTCAATCCATCTTTCAACCATCCGTCTGTTTTGTACTTAAAAATTGTGATGGAAACCAGTTGATAGTGTTTAGTTTTCATCATTCTGGTGAACGTCTGTCGTTCTCCTAAAAATAAAATCTGCACAGTAAAATAAAGCAAGCAACCGTAATGAACTGTTAACAGTAATTACAGCCAGTGTTTTACTGTCAACATGCTGTACTTAGCTACACTAAAACCCCATGATTACATCCAAAAACAAATCAGACAGAGTCCATCTTTGGGTATTTGTGTCCAAGTCGTTGAGAAACGACATAACGGGCTGGTTGTTTCATAACTCTCTCCAGGGCCATAAAGTACTGAAACCAGCTCATCAGACACCATTTATGAGATAATTAGCAACAATTAGTGCTTAAAAATCTGACAGCCTCTGGTTTAAATACAGACAGATATGCAAGAGACTGTGTGGATTTGGTTGTAGCATAAAACCTACTAAATACTGCAAAGTTGCAGTAATTTAGTAGAATCTATCCTAAAATATGTTCCCAAACAGATGCTTGGTCTGCGTTTTCACATTGATTTGTTTGGCTGAGACTGAATCAACAACTAACAAATTGAAGAACTATACTGAAGGTCTTCAAAACAAAGAGAATCATTTCATTTTCACTTTTATTTTCCTTTTCGGAGCTGCTAGGCTGTGGTAAATAAAAGGTGTTTATAATGTAAACTGAACAAAAACGAGAAACAGAAAACCAGGAAACTGCGCAGCCACAGGAAGTGATTTTTAAATGGAAACCTGAGGTAACACATTGACCTTTTAACATCACTGCAGCACAAGAGCAACACTTTGACAGGACCAGGAAGTTGTCAGTCATTGACTCTGTTGTTTTGGAGCAAAGTTTCTGTGGAGTTTAAAGCCCACCATCTTCCTCGGTTCCAGTTAATGTTTCACTGCAGGTCTGGTCAGAGTCGCAGTCTGGGAATCTTAACAACATTTCATCACTCAGACATTCAGCATCAACAACAACAGATGTCAGTCATTTAAGTCCCAGATTCAAAAACATAGCTCACTTTTCAGCAAACACACGTCTCTCAGATGTGTTTTAACAAAGTTACTCAAACAGAGTTTACTGTAAATTGTCAGGTAGTTGGTTTACTGGTACTGATGCAACGTGGACCATTAAACACTGGTGAACATCTGTCGTTCTCCTTCATGGTCTGTTTTATTGAGAGTATTGAAGTGAGTCAGAGCAGCTACAAATGTTTGAGTCTTACAGGGAGGTGTTGGGTGGTGTTGAAAGCATAGAGGGCTGGACATTAATACGTTATTTATATAAAAATGTGACTCGGCCTTAGTATATCAGCAGGGAAATTTCCAGCAAAACTCCATCCAGACGTTTTAAGGAGGATCACTTATGCAAAATTCAGACTTTTTGAATTTGGGTTTCTACTACTTCAGAAAACAACACTAAAGAAACGAACAGTCGATTTTGGCAATAAATCAATGTCTTTTTGGTGTTTGGAAAATGAGCCGTTTCTATAAGCAGGCACTTCCCATTGCCTAGTAACCCCAGTGGCATTCCGCCCGTCACTTAGCAACCCAAGCTGAGCTCCAGCACCTTTGGTTAGCTGGTTTTTACAGCAGTACAATGGCTGCTGGAAATGACAAGAGTTTTCTTGTTGACTTACCATCCAGAAACCACTTTCTGCATTTTTGTTGGTTGTGCAGGCGATTCCACTTTTGCTTTTCAAAGATGTGCAGTTGTACAACTGCATAATTCTCACGTGCGAGTGTAAAGTTGAGTTGGGGGCCGTGGCAAGCAGCAGCTTATTTGGACTTAAAGAGACAAGAGGGCCTAAAACAGCTCATTTTGAAAGGAGCACCAAATATTCAGAACTAATCTCATTATGTAAGATTAATTTTGTGCAAAAAAATATATTGAACACGTTTTGAATCGCCCATAGACCAACCCCAACCTGTTAAAGGAAGTATAATAGCTCACCTATTAGACACACAGGTTGTCAGTTCTGATGTCATCAGGAAAAAGATCCTCTGAGCTGATATGTTGGATCTGAACTATTTGGCAGAACTCCAGGCACCATTTCGAAGGAACGCCAGGTATTGCTGGTCGCATGCAGAAATTATCAGCAATTAGAGCCAATCCGAATTCACCACTCGGCTTCAAACGGCTCGGCTTCTTCTACAGGCTTCAACAGGATGTAGTTCACCGACTAATGCCAAGGAATCTTATGAATGCTTAACGAAACTAAAGCAGCCAAGCTTACCTTCACAAGGCAGGACTTGATGCTTAATTCAAATCTTTTGCTAAAATGTGATTTTTTATTTTTTCATGGTCGTTTGAGGTGCTAATTTAATCCGACCGGAGTTATGACGCGTGATGTCGTCTAGGGATCAATTCAACAGTTTTTTCAGCAATGAGAACCGAAAATATAGTTAAAAATAATAACAAGATGACACTAATAGCAAAAGAGTTTTGTCAACTGCAACTTCTGTAAAGAAATCCGTTCAGATGCTCGTCGGTGCCCAGAGTGGTGGGATTGTGATCAGTGGAACAAACTTCATTCATAATTTCTGCCATTGTTTACATCTAGTCTGGCTTCTTCTGGTGTAGAATTACGATGCATGTCTCACGTCAGTGACGTAAAAGTCGGATAAAATGCGATATGACGGTTCTGACTGCAGACGACTGTCGGATTATTTTTACTGTGCGCAGAAACTGAAATATTTGACTAGTGATTCTCTGGTGGCACCTCGACTTCTTTGTGACCCAGAGAAAATTCAACTCTATTAATTAATAAATTATTAATCACGATTATTAATAGTTACATGAGTCAATCATTGATGCATCCTGGTCTCCAAACACAGATAACACCAACACATGGCTGCTTTATTACAGCTGTTGCATAAAGCAGCGTGACTGAATCGTATTTTCCTATCTAACGATTTATTATGTGCTCTTATGAAACCAAAATTTGAGAAAGCGACTTCGAACAGCAAAAGAAACAATCCAAACCAAACTCCCAGTTTTTTGGGCTTTGATGTTCATTTCAAAATTGGTCTATAATATTTCAAATGCCAACTCTGCTTTCCATTAGTTTGAAGGTACCAAAATTATATTGAATTCAAAATAAACACATCAAGTTGTTGTAGAAACGTGGATGAAGCCGCATGGACAATTAAGCGACTCAAATCAGGGGCGTCTAAAGTGCAGTTTGCCAGCAATAGAAAGATATCCAACAAAAATGGGTGAAAATACTTTTTCATTTTGCAGGGTTTTCTACTGCCAACTTCTTAAAATTATAGAAAATGTTAGTTAAAACAAAGTATTTCTACTTTATAGGGTCATGAACGTGGATAAAAATGACGGTTTGGGACATACATCAGTTTTAAAGAAACAAATGTTTGTCTTTGACCTTTTTTTTTTAGCAGTGAACAAAGAACAATAAAATACGACAATTTGATTTTGTCAGAACGAATAATTGTTGTTGTTTTTTTAAAGTCGATACAGAAGTGACTGTAGTCTTGGTTACCAGTTGCCCCTGAATGCACCACTGAAGGGTAACTGTTGGGAAAGACCCTGTTGCTGGACCGACTCCCAGCCTGCCATCAAATCAGAGCCTGGTTTAATGCAACAAGCAGCTCGGTTTTTTCTTAAGTAATTAAGAACCAACTATCTCATCCTTGTTGAAAATCGCTGACATGACGCTTTAATTCAGTCCATGTTCCTTTAATACAAGCCTTTAGTGGTAGCTGGAAATGTAATCTATGCGTTTTGTTGTTGTTTTTAAAGTTAACTGCACTTTTGGTAACTTTTCATGGCAAACCGAAAGGCTGTGCTGAAAATATTCAGCACAAATATTTGAATCATTAGCACATCTAGTGTTTGACTAATTATGTTTTTTACTTAAACAGACTAAAAAGAAGATGACAAGAAAAAAAACACTGTTTTGTTGTAGTTTGAAGCTGTATAATGATTTTCAGATCACTTTTCTACAAAAACTTTGCTTTATTTCAATAAATTATTGAATATTTTTGTGGGGTTTTTTTGGACATTGGATACTTTAAAATTGAGGATTTTGGCTCTCTGCTGGTTTGGATGATGCCATTCTTGTTTGACAAGGTTCTAATGATCCTCAAAGCTACTTTACTTATTTAAACATCAGTGTCAAACACAGCTGTTTGTCCAGGTGTGACAACAGAAGACGTGAAGAAGCAGAGACTGAAGTTTTACAGCTGGAAGTCGGTTTCAGAGGTCAGTGAACTCAGCCCAGCCCATCAAACACGAAGCTCCTGGGGAAACCGTTTGTACCGGAGAGTAACGGAGCGAGAAAGACCCACGTTTCCACCAGCGTTCAAAAATCTGCACAAAAAGCTCTGTGTGCTTCGGGGGTCAGAGGTCACAGCTGCTAAAAGAGGAAACCCAAACAGAAAAATGACCTTTGCGGAGCAGCATCATGTGAAAACCTCACTGGCCTTTAACGCTTCCTGTCGCTTCAGCTTCATGTCATGACACGATGTGCCGAGTCATCCTGCATGACGAACTTCCCAAAACAAAAGGTTTTACTCATTCAAAGAGGAATTTGTCAGTGAATTATTCAAAACACTGAACTAAATGTTGCACAGAAATATCTGCTTGGTGGCAGTTTGGATGTAAGACACCAAGGCTGTAAGTTTTAGTAATGGATTTTGTTTGCTTGTTGGCTTAAAGTTGATGAAAGTACGCTTTTATATTAAATAATCAGCAAACAAAAGTGCATGTTTTTACTCTAAATTTGTGAAATTACAACATTTACTAAATAAAATTGTAGTTCTGGTTCATGCAAATTCAAAAAATGTCACCAATCTCCTCAATATTTAATCTTAAGCACCACATGTTGCATTGTGAACACGTACCAGACGTCTTGGTTCACATTTTTGGAGACAACCAGACAGTTTACTAATTCAGACTGAAAAGCAGAAGTCAGACCAGACAATATGAACAATAATAGACGGCTGGCTGACTGATAAAACTCCTTCTGCGTTTGCTTTGTCTCAGTTTCAAAGCCTCCAAGTGACACATTACGACAGGTAAGCACGGCACACTTTACCTCAGGTAAAATGTTAAAGTTCCGTTAAGGCCGCTTTAATCAAACTCCATTTCTAAAACGTTTGGTTTGTTTGGGGAGCCATGAATGAATAATCCAACTCTGGTCCGTTTACATACTGAGGTCTCGGTTCAATTAAGGTGAACTCTGGTGGTTCGAACGTAAATGTGAACGCCAAGCGGACCGAAGACCGCTCCAAAAGCAGGAAGTGCACTGCAGCGCACAGCATTCTGGGTAAATACAACCAAAACAAACGTGGGTCTTCAACTAGAGAGAGAAATGACTCGTTTTCTTTTACCATAAACATAAAAGAAATACTACAACCTCTAAAATCCAGCTTTGTTTACATTTTGTGAAGAAGGAAGTTGCTTCTTTTTTTGCAGCGCCACCGCAGGTGAGGAAGGGAACAGCTTCTTCAAAAAGTTTGGTTTACTTGGTGCAAATGTAAAAAAAAAATAAAAATAAAACAAAAGTTGCAATTTTGTCCCCCAATCGAACCGATTTTACTGAACCATCAGGTGTGAAAACTCTTGAGAAAGAAACTTTTATGTATTTAAAAACATACAGTAAACAAACAAAACTATTCAACTCAGTCATGAACAAGTGATTTATTATTTATCGTTCTGACTGCTTGTATGTCCAGATGTCATGTCGCTGTAATCCTGAACGCTGTGAGGCCGACAGAACCAACCGTTTGGATTCAGGATGGACTCCCAGTGGAGCTGCTGCTCCTCCGTCCAACACAGCAGCTACGTGTGCAGTCATGTGGTTCTACTTTAAACTGGGAGAACTGAAGAGCCGCATCTAAAAATGGTTCCCCAGCGTCTGATTCAGCCCACAGGAAAACTGACTCACCCACCATAATCAAAACTTGCCGGCAGCTGCTGATAATTTCTCACCCAGGAAGTCAGAAAACTCTGCTCGCTTTAGAGTTTGGGCTTGGCGGAGCCTATGATTATGTGTGTGGTGATTAGTAGAGGAGAGTTCAGGAGACAAGAACACTCCCTGGGTTTTGATCCGGTCCTGGAGCCAAACTGAACGGCTCAGAATCGGGCCGGGTTGGGAATATCGGGTTCTGGGTAAGAGCGCGGGAAAACCTGGCAGAAACCAAAGAGCTGATCCCCTGCTGGAGCTACACAGGATGTCATGTTTTCTTTATCAAGTGGGGTCGGAACATCAAGTCCAAATCCTGGAGAGTCAAGAGAGAGCAAATCAGCTGCTTCATGTTCTCGACAGTCTGGATTTCCGCTGCCGATCAAACCTCTGACAAACAGATTAATCTCAAATAAAACGTTTAAAAAAACAACTACACATATGTCTGTCACAATAGTCAATAAATCAATTATTCGCATGATAAATTAAGATGTGCTTGATCATTTCTATTTGAATGATTTATCATTTTTCTCTCTGTAGACTAAAAGCTGGATAACAAAAGTCTCAACTAACTGTGTTTGAAAGACAGTTTTGTTTCTAGAGCCTTTATATTTCATTTCATTTGTCGTTTCTGTTGTTTTGTTTATTAATTTTGGATATCTAAAATGTCTTCTGGTCCCAGTGTTAAATTGTCAGTAGAATTTAAAGTGTATTAATCTTTGAGAAAAAGTTCTTGCATAATAATGCCTTTATTACCATCACATTACCTGAAAATGGTCTCAAATCAACAACATTGTCATTTATCGCAATAACTTCTGGGACAATTTATCGTCCAGCAAAATTCATTATTGTGACAGGCCTACGTACCGTTTCAATACGCTTCTGAAAATCAATAAAAATACAATTAAACAGGTCAGGATAGGTTTGTGGTCTACACAAAACATGTCCAGGTCTGCCTACTTGAGCTCCTTTCACAAGGAGCCGTTTTAAAATCCCCAGGCAGGCAGAGCTCCGTAGGGTTGCTAGGTAACGGGCAGAGCTCTACTGTGGTTGCTAGGTAACCGTCTGGGCTTTGCTGGGGTTGCTAGGCGAGGTGCCGCGCCTGCTGATTTGTAGCGTTACATTTGGACGGTTTTTGGAACGGCTCATGTTCCTGAAATCTAAAAGTATTAACTGATTGCCAAAATACATCTGGGTGGTTTTTATTTTTAATTGTTTGGGTTGTTTTTAGAAGCAGCAGAGACTCAAATGAAAATGTTGCATGATGAGACCCCTTTTTGCATAAATTACTGGCTGAAAGAGTCAGTCACAGAACAGTTACTTTGCTTTTTCACCGTTTTAATAAATCTTATAGTTTGTTCCGGATGTTTTCAGAGGCCTCCTGCTGGATGTTAGTCAATTGTGTAAAATAAGCAAAAAATCAGGAAAGACCAGAGATATTTCCTCATAAAAACTTAATAAATATTGAAAGACACGAAGTAAAATACATATTGCAACAGATATTGGAAAGATATTATGATAAAAGCTGAATATTTGGGCTAAACCTGGTTGGTGATATGGCTTAAAAGTAAAATTTACTATATTTAAATTCAGATTTTAATTTTCTGCTTTTTTTTATATAAAGAAATGAAAAACAACTGCAAATATTTTCACAAAATGGCTTTCATTCCAATAATTCCTCCAGTAAGTAGATCTGAATTCAAAGTCCAAATAAACACAAGCTGTAAATCGAGCTTGTAAAACAAGATGGCTGACATCGCTCTGAACTACAGAAATCCAAGGTGGTGAAAACAAAAATCTAGGACTTCCCAAAAGTTAAATCTTCATAAACAAGAAAAAGGCAAATCGATGAAACCAAATCAACTTGTGAAGTTTGTGATTTCCCTCCACAAAACACAAGAAAGGTGATTGTGTGCAATTAGGAGTATTTATTTAAATCTTTTCTGACATTAATTGGAGATGTTCTCAAAGATACAGAAACAGGCAGCATGAAATTTCCTGTGTCTCTAATACAATCTGTTGTTTTTGTCCAAGCACAAAGTTGCAGACAGACTTTAACAACATTACGTGTGACAGACACAAATTCACAGAGGAAGCAGGAATGGATGAGACAAACAGGTCAGATGGTGCGACTGGCTGTTAATGTAATAACTGAACACACAGGTGAGTGATGTAGACCTAAAACACCATCATGATCTTGTGGTGACGTTAAAAACGATTATAAAAACACATCCTTTGCAGTCTTGTTTAGCTTAAAGGTGGCTACCATAAATAAACTGAGCATTAATTCAAACTGAGGCATTAAGGTCAGTTGGGCGTCACACATCTGGCGAAGCACATGGTTTATATACAAAGTGTGAATGTATGACAATTAAAAGGGTTTTCTACCAAATGTTGAGTCTGTAGTCTTTTGTAACTGCAGTGTTGCACACAATGATCCTGTAATGACTGAAAATATCTATATTCTGCAGGACTAATTTAGATCTGTGGTGCAAGTCAGACGTCTCATCACAACTTTTTATAAACAAAGCAAAAAAAAAAAAAACTACTACAAACAATCATAATCAAACCTTGTTGTATTTGTGATTTTCATGCATTTTAAGTTTAAAGACACAGTCAGTTATTCCACATGTGAATCCCTCTAACCGAAGTACATTAAAAAAAAATAAAAATCTGGCCCGACCTTCAGTTTTTTAAACAAACCATTCTCTGGGAACTGAACAGCAACACTGGTTTGATTTATATGATAAATCATATAGATGCAAAGAATGATTTCACATAAAAATCTCGAAAATTATGGACATCGTCTCCATGAGACAGAGTCTTCAGTCAGAGGCTTCTTCATATTTGATGTAAAATAGACTGCTACAGATATATCACCATTTCTTTGATTAATATAAGTTGCAGCAACATTTACTTTCTCTTTGCTACCAATGAAGGAGTTTTTAATTTTAGCATCAGCCTTCTGAAGCACAAAGTTTATATATACATTTAAAAAACAATTATAAAGTGAATAACAGTGCAATATTTGCCACCTTTTGGTTTTCTTTTTATATAAAATTTATTAGAAATGCATATTTCTAATGTAATAAAATTCTGGGAAATTTTGACGTAAACATGCAGTCAGGATCTCATGCTCACATGAGGCAACACCCAAGAGATGACAAAAAAGAAACTAAAAACAGGAAACTCCAGTAACCACTCCAATGACATCAGTAAAATTACCCCAACGAGTCAAATCACTGGGTTTCCTGCCAGCATTTCATCAATCAGTAACACAATCTGATCATCTCTCTGCATCAAATCAGCTGAATCGTCAAGATTTCACAGCCTGCAGCTAACGGCTAACAGCTAACAGCCATGCTTCCTGTTGGCGCCCTGCACAACCTGCAGCTCTACGGTAGTTTCACTTCCAGCAGACCGAAGCAGCACTTTTCCCTCGACCTGAGGGTTTGACTAGACAAACATCAGAGAGAAAAGGCGCTGAAGCGTGAAGACGGTATTTTGTGTTTGCTTTTTCACAGCGACAGGAAGCAGTGACATGTAATTCGCCTTGATGTGCAACATCTTCCAGGACTAGGGTAATGGCTGAAAACCGTTCTATTCAGGATGAAATTAACACATTTTCTCCTCAAAAAAGTCAACATTAACAAGTCGTTTTAACTTCAGCTTTACGTAAATGTTCGAGTTTCAGAGAGGAAAATTCAGTCACAGCATCTGAAGGGCAAAGGAGAAACGATGTGTGACAGAAGGCAGCAAATGTTACAGTCCAACAATAAAGCTATTGATAACAGACCATAAATGCATTAGAAGTCATGGAGTCAGATGGAAAACTTGTGCAATAATGTCACCCTTTATAAAATTACATCAAGCTAATTTCTCTGCATTATGTAATGTTCCTTGGAAAAAGGGAAGAGAAACACGGGGAACAGCGTCGGTCAGAGTTCCCTGATGCCTCAGCAAGGCTCTGCCATCTGACCTGCTCTATAAATAATCTGTTTTTAAACCAACATGTTGCTTCTTACTACTAAGCAGTGGTTCAAAACACCAGTGCAAAAAGCTGCTATTAATAGGGCTGAAACGATTAATCGTGATTAATCAACAGTTGAAATAGTTGTCAACTAATTTAGCAATCAAATCATCGTTAACTGGAGTATGCAGACTCAAATAAAAGGCCAGTTGCTGAAACGACATCGCAGTCAAAGAAGTAATTATATCAAAACTGTTAAAAAATATATACATTTGTATTTTGTCAGTAAGTATTTTCTACCAAAAACTCCTCAAGTATAGTCCTAGGTTTAAATTATGTAAAAGAAATCTACTATTAATCACCTTTATCCAATTAATAATCAGTTAATCCAAAAATGAATCAAACAAATATTTCTAAATGGATGTTAGAAGGATTTGTTAACTTCAGATTCATCCTTTGCTACAAAAGATAAAGTGTAAACCAAAAGAGTCTAATTGCATTTTAGGAAGTAAAATGTTTATTTACTTTTTACTCAACAAAGGAATTGAATTATTTGGTTGCTTGTTTGCATCTTTGACATATTTTTAATATTTTATAAAAGAGGTTTAAAGGAAAAAAACTGCAGAATATGCCAACTTTAAAAAATCTGATTAATCGATTAATCATCAGAATAATAGATTCATCAATAACTAAAAAACCTCTAGTTATTTTCCTAAATGCAAAACGTCATTCTCCCATTAAATGAGAATAACTATCCTTTATGTATGCGTTTTAGATTGCACTCCGTTTCCATTTGCTCTGGTTAAAATATGGCAGGTAAGTTTAAAAACTGCAACCCAGAAACAACAAGCACAGAATTTAATCTGATCTGTTCCAGAGAAGACACTGATCCTGCCAGACCTGAATCACCTCATTTGTAATCCACAGTTTGAAACCGTTCATGATGACGTCACTATAAACCACATAAACAAACAACTCGATCTTTAGGCTGTCTGATTGCCATCAACCACCTCACAGGACACCTTTCTTGGCTTTTACAGCAACCAGTCAGAAAAATTGAGGATTTCTTGGAGTGAAAGTAGCAGGAAACGCTGGGGATCAGTCTTTCACCGTCTTATTGTTACGATGGATTTTGTAACTTATTTAGGACTGAAACGATTAGTTGGATTAATCACGATTAATCAATTATTGAAATTATTGTCAACTAATTCAATAATCGATTAATCATTAACTGTCGTATAGAGATAGGAAAAAGGGACATTTGCTGACTTGCTAAATGATCAATGCATTTTAAGCAGTGAAATGTTCATCTTCTCATTTCTTCAAAAAGGAACTGAATTATTTATTTGTATCTTTTAATATAGTTCTAATATTATATAAAAAGGTTTAATTAAAAATATGTATTGTTTTATCTGAATAACTGGATAATCTTGACCGATAAATTGTCCCAGAAGTTATTGCGATAAACAATACTGTTGTTTTGAGACCATTTTCAAGTCATATAATCATAATAATGGCATAATAATGCAAGAAAGCATATTTAAGACCTAGAAACTTTAAATTCTAATAAACAGTTAACACAGGAACTGGAAGACATTTTAAATATCCAAAATAAATTAATTACAAAGTCTCTGTAAACAAAACTAAAAAAGGGTTAGTTCAGACCAAAGCACCTTGAGACTTTTGTCTATCAGTTTTTGGCAGAAAGAGAGAAAACTGAAAAACAATAAATAACAAATGTAAATTAAGCTTGTTTGAATTCATTATGTGATTAATTGAGGGTCAAAAATTATATATTCAATATACAGCTACAACTAATATTTGTTATGACAATCGATTAATCGATTATTCTGCCGATTAATCAGATTTTAAAAATGTCATTTTACAGATTTATCAACTTAAGCCTTTTTTACACTATATTAAAAATATATTAAAAGATGAAAATAAATAATTTAACTTCTTTATTGAATAAGAAACCAAACATTTTATTGTCTAAGATGTCATAACAGCTTTCCTGGAGTGAATTTGAATCAGGTGAAGTTATAAGGAGTTTTGGGTAAAACATGTTTACAGGCAGTGTTTTTTTTATCTTAAGAGTAAAGTGTGTTTATATTTTCTTCAACTTTGGTTTAATTATTGCTCTGAACATGTTGTTCTTCAAGTAAGCAGCCAGTCTCTATGCTCCAGTTAACGATTAATCGATTACTAACTTTCTAAATGTAATGTTTGTTACTGGTTTCTCAATAACAAGACTTTTTGTTTTGGGGTTTTTATAATGTAAAGCACTTCGAATTGCTTCATAAAATGGGCTTTGCAAATAAACTTGATCGATTAAATTAGTATTCATTGATCCAATTAATCGTTTAAGCCTTAAAATAATGAATCTCAATTTTCTTAAGTAAAAGAATATAAATATAGCTCATCAACGCCACAACAAACTGATTCTGATTGCAGAAAAAGTAAAGCATGAAGTATTTTTCTACTATTGTGTAAAAAAGTAAAATACTTGACCTTCATTATTAAGCTATATGTGTTCATATAACATTTTGTAATCTTTTCCAGTCTCCTGCTGCAGCCTGTTCATGCGTAACGAGCTCCAGATGCGGTCTATAAAAAGTGACTCCTATTATGATAAGAGCGAGTTACATCCTGACAGCAACGTTTCTGAACGTCAACGGTCGCTCAGATAAAATATTTATTGCGGAGACTCTCCGCTCATGTTGGCCTCAGTGTCCTTCAGATAACTTCAAACATCCTTATTGCATTTATAAAGAAATAAAGCAAAAACAATTACCACTTTCCTGTACATCTGAGTAAAAATACAAGGGAAAATGACTAATATCACTTAATTACACCCTGCAGCAGGCATGGCTGCTCTTCCTGGCAGGTAAACGAGTTGCTGCGCAGGCGTTGACGCTGCAGCAGCTGCCAGGTGTCAGGTGCGTGTTGACAGCACATTCGACCCACCCACCTGGAACAAACAGAGCAGGCAGCGCGAGCAGGTCCCACAGGTAGACACACCTGAAAGCCGGCCCAACAGGAGGCTCGTAAATAACTCCCATCCCTTCTTACTGGCAGAAACGCCCACATGCACAGTTGAAAAATAAAAAATATAAAATAGATTTTTCAGGTATCTGAACTTTACTTGAGTATTTTTTTTCCCTTACTTTTACTTCCTACATGTTAAGAGAAATATCTGTACTTTCTCCTCGTTATATTTTAAGATATGGCTTGTTAGTAAAAAAATAATGATGGAAAAAAATCCACTTTAGTAGCGGTAGATGCAACCACAGCAAAACAGAAGAAGAGCACACTGGGAAAAACAACATGGACACATCAACACGAGTAACATCACAAACAACAGAGGAGCACAGTCAGAGATGCAACACATTCATGCAGTTTTATTTAAATTAAAATCCTTCTTAACAAAATAAAGATGATTGTTCTTTCTTGACTCAAAGAACATTTAGCGACGTGTTTTGTGCAATTTAAATGATCCTGATTGAGATTTAGTTTGAAGAAAAACTAGATAGTATCAGTATTTTCTTTAAAGATCTCTATTCCAACACAGAGCATGTTGTGAGCAAAAGAAAACAAAAAATTAAAGTATTTTAAGTCATTTTGTATTCTTGAAATTCAAAATGACTTTTTGTGCTAGAGTACGTATCAAAACTTGTGCTTTTTTTTAACTTTTACTAGTATTTTTTAATACAAACATCTGAGAACGTGAGCAATACTTTTGACACCACTGATTTATGATTTATGTCCTAGAAAACATTTTGCGACCTACATCTGTACACTGTATGAAGAGATTGAGAACAATAAAACCCAAGAAGGTCCAATAAAAACATAACAATGCAGGAGATAAACATGGACACAAACTGGCTTTCCTCACCTCAGACACACCCAGAGTCTTATCTTTAACCCAGATCATGCTGTAGGATTCAGAGGCTGAGCTATTAATATCCCAAATGGTCACCGTGGAAACGTCACCAACAAATACCAAGCTGTCATGAAGTCACTTTAACACGAGTACGGGTTGAAACTTTAAACACAAGGATAATGGATAACTAAAGTTCAGATTACAGGTTCCAATAAGAAAATGATTGGTGTGACGTAAAATATTCAGGCGGAGAGGAAGCAAAGTCCAAACAAGCAAGGTCCAACCAAGAGCACAGAGCAAGGCTCACTGAGGAGCTTTAACAATCATTCAGGATCAACATGATAATACTGTAAATAAAATCTGTCTTGGAATAGTTTCCAGTAAAGTTGTAAAAAGTTATGATTTCAAAACCTCTAAAGGTGTTTTCACAGTCCAGTAGATTTGGTTCGATTGGGACCAAAATTGTAACATTTGCTACATTTTCAGATGTTGCGGTTCACTTTCACGCTGCACTGTGACAAACGAACCACACTAATTGAAAAACCTGTTCCCCTCCTCGCCTGTGGGGGCGCTGCATCAAGAACAACTACAGGAAACGACACAAAAACCTCTGAAGAAGACGTTAGTGCAACTTCCCTGTTCACAAAATGTAAACAAAAGTGGAATACCATCAAATTTTAGCGGATGTATGATTAACTTTGATGTTCTTCATAAAAAAAATTAACCAAGAGTCATTTCTCCAACGCACCTCTTGCGCCTACTGTGGTTGAATTTACCCAGAATGCCCTGCGCTTTAGACTGCTGCTTGCTTTTGAAGAGGTCTCTGGTTATACTGCATTCAAACAGCACCAGAGTTCACTTCACAGCTAGGTTTTTATTGCACCAGAGTTCACTCTTTTGGTCCACATCAGACTTCAATTACGCATTCACACCTCCACAAACAAATCAGACTTTCTACATAAACGAACTAGAGTTCAGTTAAAACGGACTAAACGAAACTGGTATGGATGCACCTAAAATGTTCCCTTGATTCCTACAGTTCAAAGTTTGTTTAAGGGGATGCCAGAGAAAATCAGCTGTTTGGAAAAACTTCTTTCCAAATGGTTGCTACACCAGCAGACAGCCTGACTAATTGACCAGCTAGTAACAGCTTGTGACTTTTTAGAGATTAAACCGACAGAAAATAACAATATTCTGCAAAATAATCATGAGAGAACCAATATAATTCATTAAATTAATATTTGAAGATGAAGATTAAACCCTTTAAGTAATATTTTAAACTCAATTTGGACACAATGAAGTAGCAATAAACGTCATCCAGGGCAGCAGCATTACTTAATAAACAGACAGCAAATGAGATTTTAGCGTTATGTTAGTAGAGATTATTCTGGAGAAATTACAACTCTACAAAGTCTAATGATTTAAACAGAATAATTTCTTTCCACTGTCCCCCTGTGCATGAACACGAGACTCAGAGGTTTAATACAAACTGTTTGTTTTCTTTGACAAATTGTTTAAAAATGAACATTTTAAGATTGAGTATTTACACCGAAACATGACTGGATGCAAAACTGTTTATATTTTAATATGAATCTGACTGTAATTTAGCAAACCGAGCTAAAACAAGGTGCTCTGGTCTGTATTGGACCAGTCCTGTCCAGCAAAATGCCACAACTTTTGTTGTGAATTGGTGTAAATGCAGCTAAAACGGAATACGCTGAATAAAAGTACAGATTTAAACCTTAAGATGGAGTTTAAAAACCAAAATATGAGCTATTTAAGGCAACATTTGGATTTATTTAAAGAAGTAAGCACACAGACGTCACCGCAACACCAAACGTTGAGGCTCAGAGTTAAATTAGCTTTAAGAGGGCAACCAAATTAGTATAAACACCAAAACAGTCTCTATGGAGAAACTCAGTCAGCTAACGTGAATGATGTCAATTACAGAGCCGAGGCAGAGCATAAAGGACATGTATGAATGGAAAGCTTTCTGGTCGTACTGGGTGTGGAGGCTGGAAGGTTTATTTGAATACAGGTTCTGTCTTCAGGTAATGACAGTGGAAACGGCCTGTAGTTGCACAACCCCTTCTTCCTCGTTGCCAAATTGCTTCTTTTTCCTCGTTTGAACCCAGAAAACAAACTTCTAAATAGTAAAAATGAGCCAAAAACAGAAACGCTTCCGTCCACCTTTAGACTTACCTGCATACCAGGGACGTCCATAGTTACTTCGACCTCTTTTCCTCCTCCTGGCTCCTCTGCTTTCTTCCTTTCTTTCTTTCTCTCTCCTTTCAGCTCCTGATGTCTTATTCCTTCTCTTCGTCGGGTTTTTACTCCACAAAGTTTCCTCTGAAACGGCTGAACCGGTTTGACGTCGAGGCGGAGAAATATTTCCGACACGCAGGCAGGTTTGTTTAGCAGCAGAATGAAGCGGACAAACTCCAAAACTCAAAAGTGTGACACAGAGAGTCTGCAGCGAGGAGGGGTGGGGAAAAAAAAAAAAAAAAAGAGTTGTTGAGCAAACAAACGAGGAGAAGGACGAGCCTGTCTGAGGGAGGAGCGACAGAAAGTTCAGTCTGAACAGGAGGGAGAGAGAATCTGCTGCCTCCCTCTGCTGGACCCCGTCTGGCTGAGAAAGCGCGTTTCTCATGTGTTTTTCACTGTGAAATATTTCAGATGATAAAAAAAAAAAAAAGACATTAATACACAAAAATAAGACGATTTGATATAAAATGTTAAAATAAATAAATAAAATCTTGCCAAGTAATTTTGGTTTCAATGAAATGTGAAGGAATTATTGACTTACAACTTGCTGAAAAGGTATTTGTGGGTTTGTTTTGTCTTATTTTAAGCGTATGAAGATATTTGCACTAAAAACTAACACTTTATAAGGTTTTGTGCTTTTGCAGTGTAATTTCATTTAAAGCTGCAGTACATGACAGTATGGTATGAGACAGATAGCCTGTAATAAAATGATCTCTGCTTTCTCTGCTCCCAGTGTAACTAAAAAAAAACAACAATCTGAACCATAGGAAGGTCTTAGCGATGTCAGTTATGCCTGTGTGTGTGGCTCCTCCCCTACTCTAAGTAGAGCCTGTTGGCAATGCTAATGCCAGTTAGCATGGCATCCAATGATACATTAGCACATATAGCAGAGCATTCACGAGATTGGTTTATAGCGCAAAGACCCTCCTCCCGGCTCCTGATTGGTTGTTTCTGACTGGCATGGTGCTTTTTTTTTTCACATGGCGATAGTAGCTAAAGGTGAAAGTGTAGAAGATCTATCTTTTCAGATTAGACGGGGTTTTCTCATTATATTATGTCTATGGTGGTATCAATCCGAGCTCTTGGGCTGTTAAATGTTACAGACACAAGCAAATAATTTTGAATCTAAATGTTTTTTTAAACTTGTATTTTTGAAACAAAAGAAAATGCTCTTTTAAATATTTTACTTATGATTAGGGATTTACTTGACACATACTTCAGTGAAGCAAAACGTATTTGTTGCGATGTTATTTTGGTACTTTTTGTTTTAACTTTTAAAACTAAAATACAGGTAAATACAGTTGATATTCTAGTTTCCTACGGCCCGCGAATGCACCGGCAGGTTTTCGTCATGACGTAATCGATAAACGTCCAGAAGGGGGCGGAGCCCGGCGGAAAGATGGCGTTTTTACGCTGTCGGAGAGATCCCTGTGGTGTTATCTGCCTGGTTTTAACTTATTTCAGCGTGTTTTACGCGGACTATGTGGTCATACAGTATGTTCTCATCCCTGCCTATGCTGACAGGTCAGTAATGGAAGCTTTAATCCCGTTTAAACCGTTTAAAACAGCCGACATGGCGTCTGTTCCTGTTCGCTGCCTCTCCATTCATTTAGCAAACAGGTCTGACAGCATCCCGAGTCTACTCCTCCGAAAACGGTCGTTTATTTATATATGTTTTACTTTTAATCACAAATATCAGTGAGTGGGTGAATTTAAGGTGGATATTTGTAATAATTAAAATCAGAGACATCCTTGTAAAATCTACCTTCGAGGCAAAAAAGACAAAAACATTAGCTGTTTGCTAACTGTGTTTACGCCAGCTGATGTCATCCTGTTTGTGTATTTTTATAGATCAACAAAAACTATTGAATGTGAAAAAGAAAAAAATAGTTTTAAAACAGTTTAACTTAAGTTTAAACTCGTTTCTGATGCAGTTTGTTGACGACAGCTTTGAACCTTTTTTAAGCGTTGATTAAAACCAAAACCAAAACAACATCGTGCTGTTTTCAGTTCTCTTCTTCTTTACATGTGATCATTTGACCCAGTCATGATGGAAACACTTTCTTTTATTTCCAATATACATAAAATGCTGGTTTATATACATAAAATCCTGGTTTATATACATAAAATGCTGGTTTTAAGTTAACAAAAACACTCAACAGATTGAACCGCACATTGTTTGTTACACAACAATGAAGCTGCTATATAAAATCCATGTTTTCAGTAAATGTTTGTTTTCTGAGACACTGAGTGAATCTTGTCCTGCTGCTTCTCCCCGGCAGCGTTTGGGGAATGCTGCATGGATCCTTGTTCAACCTGATCCTGCTGCTGCTGCTGGCCTGCCACTACAAAGCCGTCTTCTCAGATCCTGGTGGGTCGAAGTCACCAAAACCTTCAGCTACAGACTCTTATCTTCAGAGTTACTATTGCGATGATTGGTCGCCAGTCTGTCGCAGGGCAACACAGAGACACACAGGACACACAACCATGCACACACACACTCACACCTATGGGCAATTTGGAAAGGCCAATTAACCTGACAGTCATGTTTTTGGACTGTGGGAGGAAACCGGAGAAAACCCACCATGCACAGGGAGAACATGCAAACTCCATGCAGAAAGACCGGGGCCAGGAATTGAACCCAGAACCTTCTTGCTGCAAGGCAACAGCTCTACCAACTGCACCACTGTGCAGCCCCCGTCCGTCAGACTTACTTTATTTTTTAAACCAACTACTTTTATCTGATGTTTAAAATATTTGCATTAAAGAGAGATAATCAGGTTTTTCCTAGTAGTTTAATTTCAGGTTCAGCAAATTATCGGGTAAAACGTTAATATCGCTTAAAACTCAGCTAAAACATTAAAAGTGCTTATTTTAGACAGCACTGCAAAAACATACAATTTTACCAAGTATTTTTGTTTCTAGTGGAAATATGTTGGTACATTTAAAATAAAACAAAACTAACTCAGAAGTAGCTTTTAAGAAAAACCTGTCTGTGTGTTTGGTGTTTCATGTCCGTCTCCAGGCATGGTGCCGCTGCCGGACACGGCCTTGGACTTCTCAGACCTGCGATCTCAGCCGTCTCGGATGAACGAGCGGGTCGGTTTCTCAGCATCTGTTCAAAAGTGAAGGAGGTTCTGATGGCTGGATTTGATCAAGTTGAATTGTTTTCTTGTTTTAGCGTCTTAAATGTTGAAAATGTGTCGGTTTCTTAAATTCTGATTGGATCCTGATGGATCCGTTAGGTAAAAAGTTACTGAAGCTAAAGTGTTTCAGCTGCTGATGCTGCTGGGTTCTGCTGGGTGTATAAAGGTTCAGGGAACCCGGTCCGACTCGGTCGGTTCTGCAGAACCTCAGTGAGCCTGTGGTGGTTGTTGTTGTTGTCAGGGCTGTGACGGCTGGACGGTGTGCAGCCGCTGCGAGATCTACAGACCTCCCAGAGCGCATCACTGCAGGGTCTGCCAGCGCTGCATCCGCCGCATGGACCACCACTGTCCCTGGTGAGACCACACGCGTCCGGACGTCTGTCCAACCGCCTGTCTGTCCAACCGTCTGTCTGTCCAACTGCCTGTCTGTCCAACTGTCTGTCTGTCCAACCGCCTGTCTGTCCAACCACCTGTCTGTCCAACTGTCTGTCTGTCCAACAGCCTGTCTGTCCAACCGTCTGTCCAACTCAGTCCAACTGTCTGTCCGACCATTCATTAGTTTCATATCCATCCATCCATCCATCCATCCATCCATCCATCCATCCATCCATCCATCCATCCATCCATCCATCCATCCATCCATCCATCCATCCATCCATCCATCCATCCATCCATCCATCCATCCATCCATCCATCCATCGTTAAATCTTCCTCCTCCTCCATTTTCCAGGATCAATAATTGTGTCGGGGAGTTGAACCAGAAATATTTCATCCAGTTTCTCTTCTACACCGGTGAGTCGCTACAGAAAATCTGTTCTCTGCACATTTACTGTCATTTAGAAGTAAAAACCCAGCAGCTCTTCCCAGCTCAGTTACTGAAGCTAAAGTGTTTCAGCTGCTGATGCTGCTGGGTTCTGCTGGGTGTATAAAGGTTAGGGAACCCGGTCCGACTCGGTCGGTTCTGCAGAACCTCAGTGAGCCTGTGGTGGTTGTTGTTGTTGTCAGGGCTGTGACGGCTGGACGGTGTGCAGCCGCTGCGAGATCTACAGACCTCCCAGAGCGCATCACTGCAGGGTCTGCCAGCGCTGCATCCGCCGCATGGACCACCACTGTCCCTGGTGAGACCGCACGCGTCCGGACGTCTGTCCAACTGCCTGTCTGTCCAACCGTCTGTCCAACTGTCTGTCTGTCCAACCATCTGCCTGTCCAACCATCTGCCTGTCCAACCATCTGCCTGTCCAACCGTCTGTCTGTCCAACCGTCTGTCTGTCCAACCGTCTGTCTGTCAACCGTCTGTCCAACTGTCTGTCTGTCCAACCGCCTGTTCCACCGTCTGCCTGTCCAACCGTCTGTCTGTCCAACTGCCTGTCTGTCCAACCGTCTGTCCAACTGTCTGTCTGTCCAACTGCCTGTCTGTCCAACCGTCTGTCAAACTGTCTGTCTGTTCAATCATCTGTCTGTCCAACCGTCTGTCCAACCGCCTGTCTGTTCATTCACTAGTTTCATTATCCATCCATCCGTCCGTCCGTCCATCCATCCATCCATTGTTAAATCTTCATCTTCTCTCTCCTCCATTTTCCAGGATCAATAATTGTGTCGGGGAGTTGAACCAGAAATATTTCATCCAGTTTCTCTTCTACACCGGTGAGTCGCTACAGAAAATCTGTTCTCTGCACATTTACTGCACATGAACTGGCTCCCAGCTCAGACTGACTGGGATCTGACCCGAACTGGCTCCCAGCTCAGACTGGGATCTGAACTGGCTCCCAGCTCAGACTGGGATCTGACCTGAACTGGCTCCCAGCTCAGACTGGGATCAGACCTGAACTGGCTCCCAGCTCAGACTGGGATCTGAACTGGCTCCCAGCTCAGACTGGGATCTGAACTGGCTCCCAGCTCAAACTGACTGGGATCTGAACTGGCTCCCAGCTCAGACTGGGATCTGACCTGAACTGGCTCCCAGCTCAGACTGGGATCTGACCTGAACTGGCTCCCAGCTCAGACTGGGATCTGACCTGAACTGGCTCCCAGCTCAGACTGGGATCTGACCTGAACTGGCTCCCAGCTCAGACTGGGATCTGACCTGAACTGGCTCCCAGCTCAGACTGGGATCTGACCTGAACTGGCTCCCAGCTCAGACTGACTGGGATCTGACCTGAACTGGCTCCCAGCTCAGACTGGGATCTGACCTGAACTGGCTCCCAGCTCAGACTGACTGGATCTGACCTGAACTGGCTCCCAGCTCAGACTGGGATCTGACCTGAACTGGCTCCCAGCTCAGACTGACTGGGATCTGACCTGAACTGGCTCCCAGCTCAGACTGGGATCTGACCTGAACTGGCTCCCAGCTCAGATGACTGGGATCTGACCTGAACTGGCTCCCAGCTCAGACTGGGATCTGACCTGAACTGGCTCCCAGCTCAGACTGACTGGGATCTGACCTAACTGGCTCCCAGCTCAGACTGGGATCTGAACTGGCTCCCAGCTCAGACTGGGATCTGACTGAACTGGATCCCAGCTCAGACTGGGATCAGACCTGAACTGGCTCCCAGCTCAGACTGGATTCTGAACTGGCTCCCGGCTCAGACTGGGATCAGACCTGAACTGGATCCCAGCTCAGACTGGGATCAGACCTGAACTGGATCCCAGCTCAGACTGGGATCTGACCTGAACTGGCTCCCAGCTCAGACTGGGATCTGACCTGAACTGGCTCCCAGCTCAGACTGGGATCTGACCTGAACTGGCTCCCAGCTCAGACTGGGATCTGAACTGGCTCCCGGCTCAGACTGGGATCAGACCTGAACTGGCTCCCAGCTCAGACTGGGATCTGACCTGAACTGGCTCCCAGCTCAGACTGGGATCTGAACTGGCTCCCGGCTCAGACTGGGATCAGACCTGAACTGGATCCCAGCTCAGACTGGGATCTGACCTGAACTGGCTCCCAGCTCAGACTGGGATCTGACCTGAACTGGCTCCCAGCTCAGACTGGGATCAGACCTGAACTGGCTCCCAGCTCAGACTGGGATCTGAACTGGCTCCCAGCTCAGACTGGATCTGATCTGAACTGGCTCCCAGCTCAGACTGGGATCTGAACTGGCTCCCAGCTCAGACTGGGATCTGAACTGGCTCCCAGCTCAGACTGGGATCTGAACTGGCTCCCAGCTCAGACTGGGATCTGAACTGGCTCCCAGCTCAGACTGATTGGGATCAGATCTGAACT
Organism: Poecilia reticulata; assembly: GCF_904066995.2. Lineage (NCBI taxonomy): Eukaryota > Metazoa > Chordata > Actinopteri > Cyprinodontiformes > Poeciliidae > Poecilia > Poecilia reticulata. The sequence continues at coordinate 23,126,841 of NC_088847.1, read as the reverse complement.
GGCTCCCAGCTCAGACTGGGATCAGACCTGAACTGGCTCCCAGCTCAGACTGGGATCAGACCTGAACTGGCTCCCAGCTCAGACCCGGCTGAGTGTTTGGTTTGTGCGCATGCAGGCGTCGCCAGCCTGTACTCCATGGTTCTGGTGGTGTGGGCCTGGGTGTGGCGGATCCGGAACGAGAGGGAAGGCGACGCCGACAAAGAGGGAGAGGAGTCGCCCAGCAAACATCTGATAGTGTGAGTTGAGTGGCCAGCAGGGGGCGCCCCTCTGGGTGTGGAAGCCTCCTTTTGATGCCGTTTCCTCTTGTCTCCGGGTCAGAGCTCATTACCTCATCCTGCTGGTGGAGTCGGTGCTGTTCGGGGTTTTCGTCATGGTCATCTTCTACGACCAGGTAGGAGCGACTCTGTTCACGGCCTCTGAACTGATCCTGGACTCGTTCACCTCCAAAGACACAACCAAGTCCAGTTTCTAGGAAGCATCATATTCCACTTAACAGCAACTTTTCACCAACATATAGGCACATGTTTTAAGTCACTAATTGTTGAATATTGATTAAATAAGTACTAGGTCCACTGGCAGATTATTTAAAAATTTTTAAAACATGTAACAAAATGTATAAAATGATGGTTAATTGCAGCTGTTGTATTGTTTTTGTCTCTAACGTTTGGAAACGTTTGAGAACTTGAAAATGCTTGAATGGTGCTTTTAATTTGAAATAATTAAGAAACAACAGTTTTGTCTGTCAGTATGTTATAAATTAAAAATCATCACCTGGTCCAAATTCTGTAAAAAAAAAAATAAAAAAGATAAAATAAATGTTGATGTTTGAAGCATTTATTTAATCCTTTACTACAAATGATCAAGTTTTCACTAAAGAAATTAGACAGTAAAATGTTTCATTTCTTATTTCAATAAATAATTGAATTATTTGTTTATTTGCATCTTTTCAGGCACGTGTTTCATTTTATATAAAAGGCTTAAATAAAAAGATAATTATTTGATTAACGGTCAGAATAATCAATAATCTCCCCTCAGCTGATCTCCATCATCACTGATGAGACGCCAATCGAGCAGATGAAGAACCGGCTGATGATCAGAGAGCGCGGCTCCTCCTCCTCCTCCTCGCCGTCCTCCGCCGCCCCGCAGCAGCAGCCGCCCGCCACCCGCAAGCCCAGGCTGGCTCTGCTGAGGGAGGTCTTCGGTCGAGGTGGGTCTCCGTCCGTCTCTGTCCGTCTCCATCCATCTCCATCTGTCTCCGTCCGTCTTCACCAGAACTGCTTCCCTCTGCTTGCCTAACGATCCGGCTCATCGGCTCCCGTAACGTGAGGCGAATTCCTACGCGCTCCGTATTTTCATTTGGAGGATAACCAAGATAACCCTCATCTATTGTCATGAGCTTTGGGTCATGACTGAAAGAACGTGATCACGGGTACAAGCGGCCGAAATGGGTTTCCTCCGCAGGGTGGCTGGGCTCTCCCTTAGAGAGAGAAGCTCGGTCATCCGTGAGGGACTCAGAGTAGAGCCGCTGCTCCTCCACGTCGAGAGGAGCCAGTTGAGGCTCGGGCATCTGGTCAGGATGCCTCCTGGACGCCTCCCTGGTGAGGTGTTCCGGGCACGTCCCACCGGGAGGAGGCCTCGGGGAAGACCCAGGACACGCTGGAGGGACTATGTCTCTCGGCTGGCCTGGGAACGCCTTGGGATTCCTCCAGAGGAGCTGGAAGAAGTGGCTGGGGAGAGGGAAGTCTGGGCCTCCCTTCTGAAGCTGCTGCCCCCGCGACCCGACCCCGGATAAGCGGAAGAAAATGGATGGATGGACAACCAAGATGGCGTCGCGGCAGAAACGCTCCGAAATATGTTTATATTTCACAGAAAAGGGAAATTATGGCTCGTTGCAGAATGTTCAGAACTTTAATCACCATAAAAAGACGAAATACCTTCAACGTCCTCAAACGGTTTACTGTATGATGCGTTGCTTAGCAACTCCTCCTCTTGCTGTGAACGACACAGGAGGCGTTAAACTTCTCCTCATCCTGGTTATTATTAATGTTGGCACCACACTGAATGAATAATCTCCTTCTAATATTCACATTTACTTTCATATTCAGTAAATAAGACACATTTTCCGACGAGGCTCATTTATTATGTTGGAAGCTCAAAAACTGTTTAGCTGCGTTTCACGTTGAAATGTTCATTTTGAAGGAGGGACAAGCTTTAATTTTCTCTGAATCAAATTCATCGCGTTTTGAACTAAAGAGTTTATTTCCCGACTCGGCGAGAATCGGTAAATCCCGTTCGATTCCCTGAGAACATTCCCGACTCACCAACTTCCCGCTTCGTCCAGGTTCGGTTTTCTGCTGGCTGCTGCCGCTCCACACAAGCCCGCCGTCGGCCGGAGGAATCAGCTACTCCGCCCTGCCCGACTACGACGTCTGACCTCCGGCCTCTGACCTCCGACCTCTGGCCTGCGAGCGGAGGAGCGAACGTTTGTGTGCGAAGGAATGACTTTGCTGCCTAAAAATGATGCCTGGTCTTTCAGCTGAGAGGTGAAAATGAAGGGATGACTGAGCAGAGCGTGTTTTAATTCACGTGATGAACGAATTAATGGATGGATGAATGGATGGATGGATGATGCACTGAGTCCTAGCGGTTTTACCCTGCAGGACCTGAAGAAGCGGATCAGCTTCAGACTTATTATCAAACACTTTTTACCGAAAACGGCTCTGAGCGTCTCGTGAAGTTTTCCGACCAGCTCGTCCTCAGATCTTTCTCTGTCTGTTTATAGCAGCGTTTCTCTGGAAACCGGGAGAATCGATCCGTTTTTAATGACTGCTGTCCTGGTTTCCACGGTAACCATGCAGAACTCATGCAGTTTGTACGTCAGGGATGGACCGAGTGTTTCAAACTTTAACTAACATTTCAGTACTTTACTCTTTAAAAGTCACAAAATGCAAAAATTAATGGGAAAATGATGAATTACTCAACAAAAACTACTATTTGGTATTAAATATTAATCTTGTTTCACTGCTAAAAACACTTTCCAATAACAATAAATCTAATCTAAATACTGATGATCCGTATTCCTGTCACAATAAAAAACTTTTCTGGACGATAAATTGTCTCAAAAGTTCTCACGATAAACGATTTTATCGTTGTTTTGAGACAATTTTCCAGTAATATATTGGTAATAATGGCAATGATGATGCAAGAACACGTTGGCCGAGATCAATAAACTTTAAATTCTGATGAACTTTTAACACTGGAATAGGAAGACATTTTAAATATCCAAAATAAATAAACAAACAAAATGATTCCTGACATTTCTGTAAACAAAAATGTTCCTCAAAAAAAGCAACCAGTTGAGATTAAAATCCAAGATTGCAAACTTTGATCGTCCAGTTTTTGGTAGAAAAACAATAAGCTGTACAAATGGATGCAGAATCATTGAGTTTGTTTAAATTTATTACATGATTAAATAATTTATGATCATCTTTTATGATAAATCTCCGTCGGTCCGTCCCTGGTTTGTTTTTCTGTATGATTGTTTCCAACAGCAAACCTTTAAACTCCCAACAAGCCTAAATATTTCAGTTTCATGTTTTCATAAATTAGTTAATTTCTCTTTTCAGCCACCAGACAGTTTGTGCTAAATTTCACTTCAGCATCAAGGTAGAAGAAAAACATTTTTCTCAATCAATTTAATTCCTTTCTTGTTTTACATTTTTTATGACATCATCAGTGAACGGAAAAATTATGTTTCATCGCCATGATTGACTTATTTAGCTGTTTTATTTATTTACATTGCTCAGCAGCGCCCCCTGCTGTTTGACACAAGGGTTTTTGGTCCCTATAGATAAATTTGACAAGTTCAGAAACTCAGGAAACTTCTGTAAATGTGGATAAAAAATGATTTACGTTTGAATATACATAAAATTAGCAGGTTGAATTGGGAATCATTTTGTATTTTAGTCGTTTAATTTTGTGTAAGTAAATTGATTAATCTGTCAAGTCTTAATGATTTAATAATATTTTCATGATAAGTCGATGTTTATGTTATATTTACAGATTTACATTAATGCTAAACACAAACAGGTGCAATTCAACGTTAATGAAGAGCTTTGTTTTCTACTTTTATTTTTATTTTTTATGACTCTCACTCAATAAGAATACACTCACTCTCTGTTTTCTGTTACACAACTGAAGAAACCATTACTTACATTATTTCTAACTGATTATAAATGTTTATTTTTATGTAAGGGATGAAGTTGCCTTTCCACACACAAAATACATTTGAATTTCTGCTTAATTTATGATAAAACAGTTCATCCTTTAAGGGTTCTGCTCATTTCAGCCCTTATTTGTACTTTTCCCTTTTTTTTAAATCTGATTCCCACAAAATGTTTCACAGTGTTAATTTATCTGACTAAAACTACAACACAAATATTTTGTCAAATTCTTTTTAGCAACTTGCAGTTTTAGCTTCAATTTAGGCTGAACTGATTCACAAAACATTACCAACTTAATACCAATTTTATTAAGATTTATTGTCTTAAACCAAAGATTTAGGTGTAGAGAATTAGATAGTTTGTGTTTTAAATGTCATAAAGAAGCTAATCAGTGTCTTAGAACTCAGCTAGCATTTCTAGCTAGCGCTACAGCTAACTGATTTACCTAAACAGCTTTTAAATATCCAGTATTTCAAATGTATTAGTACAAATAAGCCAACCAAAGATGGAAACCTAGCAAAAATAGCATATTATGTTTAAACAGGTTTATTTAATACAGTTGAGCAATTTTTTGCCTAGCGTAAAACTAGCCTAGTGTAGCTAGCCTTCAGTTAGCTATTCAGTCATTTTTCATTTAGTGATGAAGGCCAGTATCTGTTGTTGCTAGCCAACATTTGGGAGGTTTTAACCTGTTAAAATATGACAATATTTGTAATCATGTTAGAAAAATGTGGCAGAGCACACAAAGGGAACCTAAAAACTCAAATAGATAATTTTGAAAATGTTTTAAAACAAAGGCAACTTCATCCCGTTTGTGTTTTTATATAAATGTGTTTATAGTTATTTTGAATCGTGTGTCCAGCCTGGGTTCAGACACACAGGTGCTTTATTGGCTTTTAAATTATTCTCACATAAAGCATCACAAAAAGAGCTGCTAAATGAAAAAATAAAATGATTTGTAAAAATGTTTTCAGTGAATTATGTTGATTTTATCACTGCACCAATAATGCACCACTCAGTGTAAAAATGTGGTGAAAATATTGGAAGGAAATTATGAGAAACTTGCAGAGATTCAAATTTATACTATAGGTTAAGTTTTTTAAGGCGTGTTTCATGTTACATATTAGTTTCTTTCTGCCAGAGTAAAACCAGACATTTGGTTAAAATATGAATCAAAATGAGTCGGATCACTAAACTGGACCTGAATAAATTCCTCAGTTTAAGTTGTTCTGAACAACAATGAAACAAAACTTAAAAAACATAAAGCTAGTGAACATTATTTAACTGGAAACGGGTTTAAAACTGAACATTTTGTATGTTTCCATTCATTTTCCAGTTTTGGGACTGGGTGATGCTTTCTGAAGGTTTCTCATAACTTCTGTCTGCTGTGGTAAATCCTGGTCCGGTTCTGGTTCTGGGTGTGAAGGCTCATGTTTTATACCGACTCATTATGAAGGAAAACATCGATGAATCTCTGATATATTTATTATGACTTCTAACATTATTGTTGTGTAAAAAGGTTTGAAAGGGAAGAGAAAAATCAAAGTTTTGTTATTTGAAGTTGAATTTATTTTAGTGAAGCACCTGAAAACATTCCAGTTTTTGTGTACGTGTGTGTGTGTGTGTGTGTGTGTGTGTTTTATCAGGGTGCTGGTTTCCTTGGTTGTGATAAATGCAGTTGATCTGTTTCTCCATTTATTTTTCATTTTGATTCCTCTCTTCATTACACTGCAAAAACTCAAAGTCTTACCAAGTATCAATGTCTTAGTTTTGTCTTATTTCAAATGTACTATTTTACAGGTAACTTTTCTCCAAGATATAGGAACTTGTTTTAAGTCAGTAATTTCTTGATATTGATGGAAAAAGTTCTGGTAGATTATTTCTCCTTATAATGAGGGAAAATTCTGCCAGTGGAGCTGTTACGTTTCCTGAAGATTTAAGGAATGTTTTTACTTAAAACAGGCTCCTATGTCTTGCTGAAAAGTTATTTATAAGTTAGTTTTGTCTTATTCCAAGTGTGCTGAGATTTTTAAACTAGAAACTAAATGGAAAATACTTGGTAAGAGTTTGTTTTTGCAGTGTAAGTTTATTTTTTTAAGTACGAGACCATTTCACTTAACAATACAATTTTCCCATGTTATAAGTGAAAAACTCATCAATATTTAGGAATTATTAACTTAAATCAATTTCATATTTCTTGCTGAAAAGGTACTTATAAGTTTGGTCTTATTTCATTTGTACTGAGACGTTTGCACTAGGCGACATTTTTGTTTTTGCAGTGTAACGACCAACACAGGTGAACAAAACAAGCGCACTGAAGGGACGTCTGCACAAACAGAGAAGCTAACAGTTAGCCGCCACTCAAACAGTCTTTTGGCTCATAAAACTTGTTTTTTTTTATTTATTTAAATAAACCCAAAAGTGTCTGATCTAGAACTGCTGTCATTAAAACCCAGTAAAAAAAAACGTTTTTAAGCTTTTATTTTGAAAACTCTGAGGGAAACAACTTACTGTGCAGTTTAGAAGAAGTAGTAGTTTTAAAGCTGACAGAATGTCTTTTTTTAAATAAAGGTCAGCGTTTGTTTGTTTGTTTGTTTGTTTGTTTCTCCTGCGGCGGTTAGTTTCGAGTGTAAACTGAGTTTGATATCTTGTGGTTTCTTGATGATCAAGTTTACAAACGAACTCCGTTTGCTTTAAGATGATGTTACGATCTTGAACCTGTGTATTTTCTTTTTTCTTCTTGACATGCTGCTCGTTAAAATCCAAATAAAACCGATGTCTTTTAATCTGCTCCGCCTCAACTTGACGTGTTGACTTGCCTCATACATTTAAATATACAGAAAGTTAATATTTTTCATATAATCTGGTTCATTGAGAGAAAGGGAAACGAATGCTTATGAAATATTAAAGTCAGAAAATAGTCAAAATGTTTGATTTTATTGAGATTATTAAGTTACAAAGAGTGTCTTCCTAAAACTATTCAGCATGTTTTATCAAAAAGCAGAAAAACATACGGAAACCTCAGTAGAATCTAAAAAAAATACAAATATTGAGTAAATGGATCGAAACGTTAGGCATAAATTGTGGATAAAATCAGTAAATATATTCACTCCAATGATGAAACGTATAAAAGCTGCAGCAGTAAAAACCCCTGAAATGAGATCAGAAAGAGAAAGTTTAAGGAAATATGCTGGAAGATGTATGTAAATAAAAAAGTAAATAAAATCACAGTTACCTGTGTGGACACGTTGCACTTTCCATGATTAAACACCAGAGGCCGCTGTTGCATTGGCCAGCGCACTGCTGCTTTTCAGCAGAAGCAGAGAGCTGTTGGACGGCAGACCCAGACTCACCAGCTCATCTTTAACCTGGAAAATGACAAATCTGTCTTCAAAAAACTCAAATCTGTCACTTTGTTCAAACTCACAACGTTTTTGCTTTTGCTTCCAGACTAAACACAAAATAATTTGAGGAAAATTTTATTGAACTTATTAAATGTAGCAAATATTGACCCAATGGATGTTGGACTCAATTTGAAAATGAAGAGATTAACATATTATAATTCATTTCTTCACAAAGTGCATCAAAGATCATGATGTTTGATACTCGAGTAAAAGTAAAAAGTATTTGATGAAAAGTCGACTCGAGGCCTGAGTTTAAAATGATAGTTTTATTTAATATTTAAAAATTACATCATCAGACGGACCAAAATATAAAGTTAGGTGGAAATTTTGGTGTTTTAAGGATGAAAATGACAATAATTCTTATAAGTAACTAAAAAAAATAACAAAATCTGGCAAAAGAAAATGTTTCCAAATCAGTTTCTTTTAATAAAAAACTGATGAAACTTTAACAAAACTGCAGGTGTGTCTGTGTCTGCTGAATATTAGGTTAAAACATGTTTGTTTTTCATTCAGTTGGAAGAAAATCCAGAAATTTTACTCAAGTAAGACTAGAGATACTTCATAATGAAATAAATCAAGTAAAAGTAAAAGTACAGCGTAGTAAAAATACTCCTAAATGTACATTTAAAAAAACGTTATTTGCATCTATGTATTAAACTTGCATCATTTTTGAATTGCAGTTTGTTGGGCCACACAAAAGTCAGCCCACAGCCCAGTAACGGCCCCCGGGCCACAGTTTGGACACCCCTATTGCAAGTGACAAGAAACAAGGAAAACCAGCAACACTCTGTAGTTTTCAGACAAAAACTCACCTTCTGCAGGACGACTTCGTTGACGATTCCTCCCTGTGACAATGAAGTCAGAACCTTCATGTTGACTCGAACCACCATCCCTAAAGGTTGAAAGTGGAGATTTGATCACATGTTTAATAAACATAATTATCAGGTTCATCACAAAGTGAACTGACTGACCAAGATGAGATCAGGGAGTTTACTCACCAAGCTCGACCTGCACAATGACGCATCGAAGCTCAGAGTGGTACTTCTCTGAACTGTGAAGAGAGAGAATCAATGCAATAAACTGGAGGCCAGGGGTGTCCAAAGTGAGGCCCAGGGGCCATTTATGGACGAACAAAATGGATTGTTTGGCCATAAATGGATTTTGTTCGTCCACAAGTCAAGAATGATAAAATTTGGCCAATTCAACAGAAAACATTTAAGGTTTTTCTTTTTATAAAGCAACTGTCTACTAATAGTTTAGTCTTGTTTCTGTAGTGGGAATATGTTAGCACACTTGAAATAAGACAAAACTATGTTAAAAGTGAGAAATGGAAGATTGTTTAAGTTAATTTTGATGAAAAAGTACTAGTTTTACTGGCAGATAAATTTACTTATAACGAGGCAATTTCCACATAAGTGAAATAAGCTGCCAATGAAACTAGAAAATGTCCATTAATAATAAGAAATTACTGACTTAAAACAAACTCCTATATCTTGCTGATCGATTGGTGTAGATCATAGTTCACTTCCTTGCAAAAAGCTGAATGTAGATCTTAGAAAATTTTGAGAATTTGAGTCAATCGAGGGTTAATATTGGAACAGGGAACCAAATCAAACTGCATATATTGAACAAACAACCTTTGGTTTGTTGCAGATCAGATCATTGCCTTTCCATTATCCCACTGCTTACCTGCCTGCCTTTCACCTAGCTTGTTAAAAAATACTTTTTAACACTATTGGTTCCTTTATCCAGAGATTAAAACACACTTTCTTGTGTCTCAACATGCTTGAAACCAGACTTTCTCAAACTGTGCACTGGTTATTTGACGTAGCATGAGCTTAAAGTGCAACAGTTAGCTTATGAAAAGGGTTGTGTTAAAAAATAATAATGATAAGTGGCTTATCACCGGGTCATTCAGAAGAAAAGCTGAAGATAAAAATAAAACAATGCCAACGGCACACAGATCAGGAATGTTTATGTTAAGATTTGAGCGCTATGAGCCCAGCAGTCAGGTTTTATCTCATCTTGCTGGCCTTAGCGGGAACATGAAGCAGGAGATGGATGGATAAAAAGTAACGAATGCGATTTACTGGCATGTCGACGTTCCGACCCTGATCTGAGGTCAAAGGATCATGACCAAAAGAATGAGATTCCAGATAAAAGTGGCTTTAGTTGATTTTCTTCAGAAATCTACCAAACAAAACAGAACCAAGTTCAGTAACTAAACTATGTCTTCAGTGCAGGTTGGCATTCAAATACTTTCCTGTTTTTGAGAAAAATAAAAAAATTGCCAAACAACCAATCAAAACACAGTTCTGAGGATGGCGGAGCCACTGAGAGTGAGAGCTGAGCACCGAAAGGGAAAAAAGGTGGAAACCTGCTTATTTGACGGGAGTCGGCTCTTTTTGTTCACTATTATAAAGAAAAGATGCTCAGATTTAAATAATTTATGGGCTGTTTTATCCTAAAAAATAATTTCTGTATTTATCTAACATCACATTTCACATATTGGGGTTATGAGAAGATATTCACTTTAGCGTTGCCTGGACGACGAAGCAGATGGGGTGGCTCTCTCCTTCTTCACTAACTGATGGCGTCCAACTCAGAGTGAAGTTTCCAGATCCCGATGAATTCTTAACCACATTGGCCGGCCCGCTGAACAGCAGCTCAGAGATTCTTCAACAGAGAAAAGAAAATGTAAATTTCATAGAACAATGACATCAACAAGTTAACGTATGATTACAGCAATATTATCTGTCATATCTAACCTTTGATTCACATTTATGAAGTTATTGTTTGTCAAAAACAAACTACTTTGTTTGGTCCTTTGTCTTGATTTAACCTTTATTTCATTGAAAACAATTGAAGTAAATTTTTTTTACTTGATGACATAGACCTGTGATATTCTAATGACAGGTTGAATACTTAAGATTAAAAAAAATTCAAAGCAGTGAGAAGTTTCAGATGGCATTTTCAAAGAAACAGGGCTAAGCTATCACTAGGAAAAAAATTATTTCAAAAGTACCAATAAAATGTGCCAAATATATACCATCAGAGCCTGTTGATGCATATTTTACACATATGAAAGACTGAATTGGAGGGCTAATATTCAACTTCTACAAAATAGACATTAGTAATATTAAAACTTATAACTTGTAAAATAATTTGTACAAAAGGTACAACTGGATTGTGCATGAAGTATTTAAGGTTAAACCACATTTTTAATGGAGGAGATTATTTGGTTGTCACTCACGTAGCATTAGCAGCCTCGGCAGCGATGCTAATTTCCAGGGGTTGGTTCACCCTGGTGGACATCTTGGCTCTGTTTGCTGGAGTTGGAGGTAGAAACTTTGGAAGAAACAATCCTTCTGTGCAGGATGGTACAACAGGGTCCACTGTAAAGAAACAGAGAAAACAAAAATGCAGGTGATATGACCTAAAATCAATATCGTGATATACTGGGAGGATCACCTTGAACTTCCCATCAAATTGGTTCTTCAAATGTTTTATCTCAAATGTTTTATCAGACTGCTGGTGTTGAAAGTGTGAGGTTTTGTTTCTCCTCTTTGCTGAACATAATCTGCACTCTGCCGTATCTTTTGTCACCTTCGTTCACCGGGAAGTGCCTCCATACCGCTGGCTCAGCTCCTCCTCTTCTCCCCGGCTGGTTAAAGTCATTCTGCCGTTTTTATCAGCTCCTCTGCGTACATACTTGTCTTATCCTTTTTCTTTTTATGTGTCTCATTTGTGGGAAATGAAGCTCCCATCATGCTGGTATCAGGGTCAGCAGTATTTATAAATACTAGAGATGTGCCGATACCGATACTGATCACCCATGAGGGCCAATCACCGATATCGATCACCGATACCGATCACATAATTATTATTATTATTGTTATCATAAACACTACCGGTTACATTATGTGGAAAAAGGAACCATGAATTCACCTTAATTTAGACAGAAACTTGTTTTTAATAACTTTTTCCAAGAAGAAAACTAAACAAAACTGGCATTGTGCAAATTGTACTGCTATGGGTAAAACTATCTTTAACAGACTGATAACATATGGAGGCTCTGAAGAGGCTAAATAATGTAAAGAGTCAAAATAAAACCTCTCAACATTGCCAAAAAATTCAAGTATAAAACTTAACATTCAAAGGCAAATACAGGATCCCTTACAATAAACAATCCTGAGTTACTGAATGAAAACTTCCTGATAGCATGGCGGCTAGCTGATTACTGCTAGTTCTGAGTGGCTGTTTCTGACTGAGCGGAGTAATTATGCAGAGCAGGGAGGAGATTGATTATTTTTTTAGAGATTATGTGTCTCATGTTAGGACAGCGAAAGTTTTAATACGTATGTAAAATTTATTTTTTTAGGTTAGATGCTGCAGCTTTAAGCAGAGGTTCGGTGTGAGAGTCACTGCCAGGTGGAGCAGAAGCGGCGCTCCGTCTGTGAAATATTACTACCTGTATTGCGTAGCAGCAGTTCAACAGCGAGATCAGAACCAGTGTCTTACATCGCAGCTCGAAGACTTAAATAATTTTGCGGGTTATTTGTTTAGCTTTCTGACCGTCATGCTAATAATCCAGGTGAGTGTTTGTAGCTGTGTGCTGCTTTACCTGCTATCTGATCCTCCATATGTCTTTTTTACTGCAGTGAGCCTCGATGTAGCCAAACTCCGTCATGTGTGGCATTGTTTTTATGTCGTATTAGATTCATTGTGTTGATGCATTTTGACCTGCTTCAATTTTCTGCTGCAACACGCAAACTTCCCCATTCACTCAGTGCGTTATAGTTCCACATTACTTAGGATTTGTTGCTGCGAGTTTGCGCAGTGTGAAGGAAAGAGGAGACCAGCTGCACAGGCAGGCTGAGAAATGAGATGCAGGTGATCGGTATCGGCAACAAGAGCCAATGATCGCTAATCACCGATCATGCACTTTTTCACGAAAATCGGCCGATTATGATTGGTGACCGATCGATCGGCACACCTCTAATAAATACAGCACAACTTCACACACAGTATCGGACATATCGGACGTATCGGACATATCGGCGCCTCCCTGTTTAAAGTCACAGTACCGACCAAACTGCAGAGAGTTTAAGATAGAAACTCTTACCATGTAAAACAAACTGGAGTGGTACTTTGCTGATGGCCTGACTGGTCGTTTTGGTTGTTTGAACCCCGTGAACATTGGTCAATGTAATTGTTTTCTTTGGGAAATCCTCCAGCACCAGCTGCACTGCATACTGACCTTCACTGGTGCTATTGGTTCTGTTGAAGGAGAGAGTGCAGGACTGCACAGAAAAACATTGGTTCAGTCTCAGGAAGCATTTCATGCTGCATAAACCTGCAGAGAGGCAGAAGGTTTCACTCACTGATGACAGGTTTAGGATAGACGGAGGAGCACAAGGGTTACATTCATACAGTGAATCAGATCCAAATCTGCATTCAACATTGTCTCCGTCAGGGTCAAACGCCATCAAGTCGTAATCTCTTTGACAGTTTGAAGGAACCCTGAAAGACAAACGTCACTGGCTGTTATCTTCCCTCAACTTTCCATTCTCATCTCAGCTTCTGTCTGTCAGCGTCGACGTGGAACATAAACGTCTTTACAACTCGCTGAACCTGTCATCCTTCTGGTTTTCTCAAAGTGTCTGCCTTCTTGGCGCTCTGTGTTTTTCTGGCTTTACTTTCGATTTTTATTTAGGTGTTATCCATCTTTGTCTTTCTTCAAAGTCACACATTGTCACCCTCAAAGCAAAAGCACATTTTTGGCAATTATCCTCAATAAGATCAAAACAACATCTCAAATTCCAATCCACTGACTGATCTTGTAGTTGTTTTAAGTAAGTCGACTAGCAGGTTCATCAAGGAAGCCTCAGTAAACATATTTGAAGAGTTTGTCACATAATACTGCTCTTTTTTTTAGTTATTCTTAGTTTTCTCTGTAAACTTCATCCAAAAAACATGTACGCTGCAAAAAAGAAAAGTCCTACCAAGTATTGTGTTAGGTATTTTCTGAAACCTACATAGAAAAAGAGAACCACAGACAACGTATATGAGTTTTTAGCCAACTTCTGCAGAAGGAGAAAAACTCTGTCAACTGCTCCTCCGAGCCGTTCACAGAGCGTTCTGCCAATCTTTGGATACAGCTTGTCTTTTATTATCAAACTTCAAAGAGGGAGGAAAGGCAAGATAAGACAGCAGAGGAAACAGCTGAGGTCGTAAAACATTTTACCTAAACACAGCAAAGGTCGTAAAACAATTTAACATCTGACCCATTATCAAAGCCCGGTTCAAATCTCGGTCAAACTGTTTCACATGAAGATAACAGGCAGCTGTGACCTCCAGGTCAGTTCACACATACAGTTTAAAGAAGAGAACACTTTAAACTGACTAACATTAGACTGAATATGAACTAAAGTAACAACAAAATGATAATACCAAAAAATCCCTATCAATTGTTGGTCTAGTTTCTAGTAAAAATATCTTAATACACTGAAATAAGACAAAAGTTATAAGTTACTTTTCAGTAAGATACAGGATTATGTTTCCAGTTAGAATTTCCTTAGAATTGATAAGGAAATACTAATTTCATTGATAGATTATCATTACAAAACCTGTTTGCCTTGTTATAAGTTAAATAATCTGCCAATGGAACAAGAACATTTTCATCAATATTAAGGATTTACTTGCTTAAAACAAGTTCCGATTTCTTCGAAAGGTGACTTGTAAGTTAGTTTAGTCTTATTTAAAGTGTATTTAGGATATTTAGAAACTGGAGCAAACATACTTGTTAATAGTTTGTGTTTTTGCAGAGTAGAGACGATGCATACCTCACCGCTGGCATGATGGTGCTCTGAGGGGAAGCGTTTGGCTTCCTGGTATCCGATCGTTTTCCCAGTTCCACAAAAGTCAAAGCTCTCCAAGACACAACATTATTTTGGATGTAATATATCCAGTTGCCACCAGCAAACCTTTAGTGAAAAAAGAAACTCATTATGTAAAAGAAACATGGTATTAAGGCTTCTTCTGACTTGAAAATAATCATATCATGTTCTTGTGCTTCCTCTGAGAACTTTGTGGTTCCAGACAGGAGCTGGTCACAAAAAAAAGTCTGTTCACTGCTAGAAAAGTAACTAAAATGTTGTTTTTGGCAAAAGAAAATGAAATAAAAATCAAAACCAATCAATAAAAACACCATAACTCAAAATATGTCTGTCTATAATCCAGACAGTTTACTCTCAAGATATAGAGAAATGTTAAAAGCCTCTGTGTAAGCGTCCTTACACAAGCTGGGTTAAAGAGCTTGGAAAAATGACCGTAGTCACGGTTCCTTCTCGCTGACACCACTCTCCACTGGGCTCCATGTCGACCTCCTGCAGGGTGGGAACCAGGCTCCCACAGGAACCATAGCAGCTCCATATGTCAAAGTGGTAGCAGGAGGTGAAGCCCAGCTTGTAGCGTAAACTCACCTGCACAGGTAGAGGTGAAAATGTTACGATAAACCCAACCCCACCTGCAGATGCTAGTAAATGGCGTCATTACGCACCGTTACGGATCCATCTGCATGAGTTTGCTTTGGGTAGTAGGTCATCATTGTGCCCAAAAAGTGAGAGGCATGTGTGGCGCCGAGCAGCAGCAGCAGCAGCAGCACCAAGCGCAGCATCGTGAATGTTGGAGCTCAACAGGAAGAATGTCGAGTTAAATGAACACCTGGTTTTCTGCCACACCTCCAGGTGACAGTGAGCGGTCAGGTATGACGAGATGTTTGTCTTTTATCTGCTCTGCTTGCAGTTTTAGTTAAATTCACCAGCTTTTACTCTCAGGTGAAGCTCCCCAAACATCTGTACCCCTTGGTTTCCTCTTTACTTTGTTTGGTCCAAAGTTACTGCCAGGCAGTCCAAAAGTGTTTTTGTCTCCCTTGATGACAAAAACATGTTTGTTTTCCTGTCGAACTCGATCACTGCAGCCTTTTGAAGAAGCGTCAGCTCTGAGTTCTGAGAATGGTTTTACCTGGCAGACGCCACAGAGAACAATGAGGAGATAAGTTTATGGTACTCCACCCATAGAGGAGCTGTCAGTCTGGGCCACATACCATCCGAACCACAACGTTCTGCTACAAACACAGCAGAGAACTGAACCAGTCATAACATAAAGCTGCACCGTTTCACTGTGGTTCTGATATCAACCAGTAAAAACAAACAAACACATATTTAAATTTGTCTTGTATCCATCAATGTGCATCTCACTCGTGTGTATGGAAGTTTCCCAGCAGATAAATGTTTCCTTAAGTTTATTTTTACTTTTTTCAAATTTTTTTTACTAGATTTTTTTTAGGTTTAGGTTTACAAACACATTCGCATAACAATAGCAACAACCCACAGAGTTTTATTTTAACTGAACCTTTTTGATAGAGTATAAAATACATTAATGTGTTTTAATCAGGTGGAGGGCAGGAAAGAGGAGGAGTTTCTTAAAGAGACAGAGGCCCATTTTCAGAGTACTTTTAATGGACGCTACTAAGTATCAATAAGCTGGAAGACTTTAACAGTTTTATTTTAAAAATCCTGTTTACGTTTTGAATTTTGTTCACAGATAAACTCTTAATGGATTTCTGTTTCTAAACAAAATATTTGTGACCTTTGCAGTTACCTCATCCGACCATTTTCTGTTTCCCCTCATGAATATTTTCTCTCGCTTTCAGAGAGTTTCCCCAAACTAGGTAACATCCTGGTCATAATGCAAATCCAGACCAGGACATTTTCCAGGAACGGACCAGAGCTCGTCTGGTGAAGTTTAACTGCGTTTGGCGCTGAAAACTTTTGTTTTTCCTCTGGAGACTTTGACTCTGTCGACATGTTGCCGTCTGTGTTGCTGCTGCTGCTCATCAGTGGAGCTCAGGCTGCTTATTATGGGATAGTCTTTACCTACTCCGTTGGAAACGGTGGATACCTGGTAAGTTGAGCTTCCTTGTTAAACACTGTGTTAGATTTTATTCTGGTAAAAAAACGAGACGTATTTGGGAACTCTTCACTGTGAATCCACAGGCAGTAAAAGACTTTAAGGCGAGCTTCAGCTCATGTGACGAGTTCGACTCTCGGGTTTGTTATGGAGACTGCAGCGGGATGCCAGTTTATGCAGGTGATGAAGTCAGAGGTGAATGGTGTCAGAAGGGATACACCTGGAGTTACTACCCTTCATATCTGGGTGAAAACAATGGAGAGTAAGTGGAAACTTATTTTATTATGTTCATATTATTATGATGAAGAACAGTGTTTCCTGATTCATCAGTTGGGCTGATTAGGTTATAATCAGGTGATAGAAAGTATCTGGTTGTGTCTGTTTTTAGAGAGTGAGAGCGTTACATGCTTACATTGCAGAACTGTACCATCCACTGCAGGTTTGATGCTACAAACTGGATAGAAAACAGAAATGGGATCGAAACGTCAAAAGCAGTTTTGCACTTTGACTACAGAAAACGCTCCGACATCAACAAACCAAACTCATCGCCCCAAACCGCCGTCGTCCCCACATTCAGGTAATTCTGTTTATCATTATTAATTTGATTAAAAACAGACCATTTCATTGACAGCAGAGTATTTAGATGATTTTTGTGAATCAGTGATCCTGAACCAGAGACATGAAGCAACAGATTGATATCGTCATAAAAATTTGACAGTTGTTCCTATTTCTTTAACCAAGATCAGTTAGACGAGTTGATTCTTTAATGGGAAAATTCATTTTGGTTCAAAGTGAACATTAATCAATGTAAAACAAGTGATTGGATAAATCAGTGTAATATAAATGTAACTAAATGTGTTCTGTAGAAACAGCTCACTAAGAAACTAAAACATAAAACGATGAGGAAAATTACCTTTTTGTTTTAAATGATCAAACACACTCATGTAAATTATGTTCCGTGTTTCTTTTCTCTCAGAGTTCCTTCAAACTGTCAGAGAAACATCAACTTGTTGGTCTCTGACCCGGATGGAGACGTTGTTAGATGCAGATATGCAGCTGGATCAGAGTGTAACATCTGCACTCCTCCATCTGTCCTCAACGTTTCATCAGTGAGTATCAAATGTTGACATTAAAGAAATCAGATTTGCAGTCAGTAACATTAATTAGGCACCAGCAACTCTCCTGACCCCAATAGGGACAAGAGTATAAAAGATGGATGAGTATTTAAATTCATTTTTACTCCTTCCTGTTCTCTTCCAGTCTTGTTCTCTCTCATTCAGTCCCGCTAACAGCAGCGATGAAGGTCCGTATGCGGTTCAGATGATGGTGGAGGATTTTCCCAGACAGAACGTCACTCTGACTGACAGCAGTGGTTTACAGTCGGTGAAAACTGTCAACAGCGCCATCAGCAGAATCCCTGTCCAGTTTGTTTTCAGAGGTAAAGCTGCATCATTTGATTCACCCAAAGTACATGAAGGAATGAGAAAACAAAATTTAGCCACAGGTGAGCTGGAGAAATATCTGGTTATATTAAATACTCTCCTTCCAGCATTGTGATGCTTGAATTAATGACCAAACTGACCAGTTCCTTTCAGCTTGAATTAATTAGTTTCTTTGTTATTTTGCTCCAGTGGATCCTGCAGCTCCGTCCTGCACAGCAGGTGAATATCTGCCCAGGTTTCTGCCTCCAACTCCTGAACATGGAGCTCAGATCTACACCAACGTCAACCAGGCTGTGGAAATCAGCGTCAGAGCAGAAGCAACCCAGGCTGAGTGAGTGATCAATACATCAATACATACAACTTTTCAGACAGAGTTGAAGCTTATCTGGTGTATTAAATAAACCCAATTCATTTAAGTAACATTGATGCTTCAAAAACAAATTAAACTAGCAAAATATTTTTGGGTAAATTTCCTCTAACCC
Source organism: Poecilia reticulata (assembly GCF_904066995.2). Taxonomy (NCBI): domain Eukaryota; kingdom Metazoa; phylum Chordata; class Actinopteri; order Cyprinodontiformes; family Poeciliidae; genus Poecilia; species Poecilia reticulata. Next base: position 23,108,317 of record NC_088847.1, on the reverse strand, counting down.
TAAAAAATATTATTAAAAAACCTATGAAACTTCAGGAATTGTCCAAACATTACTGATGTTATTGAAGACATGCTGCCAGTGGCAACAAAAACTTTTGTTTTTGCATGTAGAGATGCTTTGGAAATGTTAATGTAACAAACTGTTTATTTCCTGTTCATTAAAGGACCACTGAGCTCCTGTTCAGTGGACCACACAGATTAGCCAAGAGTTCATCAGGATCAGGAAACTTCAGCCTGACATGGACGCCATCAGCCATTGACGGAGGACTGAAACACACTATCTGCTTCGTTATCCAGGCAAAGTTAGTGTTTTATCTTATTAATGCAAGGAAAAAAGCTTAAATTATAAATCCAGCTCTGTGCAGCTTATTGAAATAAGGCTGATTCACAGCAGAGGCTTTACAGAACATGAGTCCCGTTAGGTCCAGCTGAGGGTTTGCATGTTTGGAACCAATGATAATCACTATGGTCTGTATGAAAATGAAGGATATTCTGACCCATCTGCTCATTTAAATTTCAGAAACACTGACTGAGTGTAGAGACACCAAGACATAAAGTTATGAGTTGGCTGGAAATGTGGTTCTCTATCAAAGTGGTCCAAGACTGGAACCCTGTGGAACCCCAGAAATAATTTGAATTCACCCAGATTTATTCTTGCCTAATGACAAATAAATCATTTTAACACAGTGTCAGAAAAAAACTCCCATTTTCATTAAAAATGCGGTGACCAGCTGTAGAAAATCAGCCCTGGATGCAAATGAACTGGGAACACTGCTTATTATGCTCCGGATCAAAACATAAGGAAAAAAAAACTCACCTAACTTGTTTTTTCTCCCCCGAAGGGGAGAAAAAATTCTAATGAGTAAACAAATTAGTACCTGTTTTATTACTTTGCATTTACTGTATAAAATAACAAATGTTAAAAAAACAGTTTTAATTAAAACATGAAGTCTCGTGTGCTGAAGCTTTTTACTAGGAGTTAAAATAAAACTTAAGTTGCAGGTTTCATGGATGTACAGTCTCATATTTTGACTCGTAAAGATTAAAACTTAGACTCAGCAGCAGTTTAAGCAGTTTAACATGTTAACCTGATTACAGCCAGAGATTAATTTGCACAAATTTAGATGCTGAAGCCAAGATTTAAAATTTTTACATTTTGATCACAACAGAATCATAACAGTGTTTAGCTAAAATATTGTATCTCTAGGAGAGATTTTTGCACAGTATTGATTTTGTTGAAGTTGCTGTTTTAAGACTTAAACTGAATTGATTAGTTGTTTTAATAGTAATAAATTTCCTCCCAGTTCCTCTGGCTCTCTGTTCCAGTCTGACCTTCGATGCGTCTGTGTGAAAACTGAGAACAGTGAGTGGAAATGTCTGTTTGGTCTTTAGATTGAATTCAATTGGATATTTCCTGAAATGATAAGATTAATCTGCTGCTCTGTTACAGCGCCTGTCCCCCCTCCAACTGCAGCTACACCCACACCACCACCCAGTTATAGAGACCACCCAGTTGTAGACTCTAGTTCAATAACCCAACCTTCAGTTACCCCTCCACCACCAACTACACTCCCAACAACAACTGCACCTCCACCAACTACAACTACAACCAGCCAACCTACAACAACAAGTACAACTACACTCACAACTACAACCAGCCAACCCACCTCAACTACAACTACACCTATGCCAACTACAACTACAACCAGCCAACCCAACACAACCCACCACAACAACTACTCCTCCACCAACTACATCTACGGCTATGCTGAAAAATACTACAAGTCTACTCCACCAAATATGCTCACAACTACAACCAGCCAACCTACAACAACAACTGCAACTACAACTACAACCAGCCAACCCACCTCAACAACTACAACTACACCTATGCCAACTACAACTACACCTATGCCAACTACAGCTACAACCAGCCAACCTACAACAACAACTACAACTACACTCACAACTACAACCAGCCAACCCACCTCAACTACAACTACACCTATGCCAACTACAACTACAACCAGCCAACCTACAACAACTACACTCACAACTACAACCAGCCAACCCACCTCAACAACTACAACTACACCTATGCCAACTACAACTACAACCAGCCAACCTACAACAACAACTACAACTACACTCACAACTACAACCAGCCAACCCACCTCAACTACAACTACACCTATGCCAACTACAACTACAACCAGCCAACCTACAACAACTACACTCACAACTACAACCAGCCAACCCACCTCAACAACTACAACTACACCTATGCCAACTACAACTACAACCAGCCAACCTACAACAACTACACTCACAACTACAACCAGCCAACCCACCTCAACTACAACTACAACTATGCCAACTACAACTACAACCAGCCAACCTACAACAACTACACTCACAACTACAACCAGCCAACCCACCTCAACTACAACTACGCCAACTACAACTACAACCAGCCAACCTACAACAACAATTACAACTACACTCACAACTACAACCAGCCAACCCACCTCAACTACAACTACACCTATGCCAACTACAACTACAACCAGCCAACCTACAACAACTACACTCACAACTACAACCAGCCAACCCACCTCAACTACAACTACACCTATGCCAACTACAACTACAACCAGCCAACCTACAACAACTACACTCACAACTACAACCAGCCAACCCACCTCAACTACAACTACAACTATGCCAACTACAACTACAACCAGCCAACCTACAACAACTACAACTACACTCACAACTACAACCAACCAACCCACCTCAACTACAACTCCACCTATGCCAACTACAACTGCAACCAGCCAACCTACAACAACATCTACAACTACACTCACAACTACAACCAGCCAACCCACCTCAACTACAATTACAACTATGCCAATTACAACTACAACCAGCCAACCTACAACAACTCCACATCCACCAACTACAACTACACCTCCACCAATAACAACTACAACCAGCCAACCTACAACAACTCCACCCCCACCAACTACAACCAGCCAACCTACAACAACTACACCTCCACCAACTACAACTACAACCAGCCAACCTACAACAACTACACCTTCACCAACTACAACTACAACCAGCCAACCCACCTCAACAACTACGACTACACCTATGCCAACTACAACTGTAACCAGCCAACCTACAACAACAACTACACTCACAACTACAACCAGCCAACCCAACACAACCCACCACAACAACTACTCCTTCACCAACTACATCTATGGCTTTACTGACAAATACTACAAGTCTACTCCACCAAATACGCTCCCAACTACAACCAGCCAAACCACAACAACTACAACCAGCCAACCTACAACAACTACACCTCCACCAACTACAACTACACCTCCACCAACTACAACTACAACCAGCCAACCTACAACAACTCCACCAACTACAACTACAACCAGCCAACCTACAACAACTACACCTTCACCAACTACAACTACAACCAGCCAACCTACAACAACTACACCTTCACCAACTACAACTACAACCAGCCAACCCACAACAACTACAACTGCAACCAGCCAACCCACCTCAACAACTACAACTACACCTATGCCAACTACAGCTACAACCAGCCAACCTACAACAACAACTACAACTACACTCACAACTACAACCAGCCAACCCACCTCAACTACAACTACAACTATGCCAACTACAACTACAACCAGCCAACCTACAACAACTACACTCACAACTACAACCAGCCAACCCACCTCAACAACTACATCTATGCCAACTACAACTACAACCAGCCAACCTACAACAACTACACTCACAACTACAACCAGCCAACCCACCTCAACAACTACAACTACACCTATGCCAACTACAACTGCAACCAACCAACCTACAACAACTACACTCACAACTACAACCAGCCAGCCCACCTCAACAACTACAACTACATCTATGCCAACTACAACTGCAACCAGCCAACCTACAACAACTACAACTACACTCACAACTACAACCAGCCAACCCAACACAACCCACCACAACAACTACTTCTCCACCAACTACATCTATGGCTTTACTGACAAATACTACAAGTCTACTCCACCAAATACGCCCCCAACTACAACCAGCCAACCTACAACAACTCCACCAACAACAACTACAACCAGCCAACCTACAACAACTCCACCTCCACCAACTACAGCTACTACCAGCCAACCTACAACAACTACACCTTCACCAACTATAACTACAACCAGCCAACCCACCACAACTACACCTCCACCAACTACAACCAGCCAACCTACAACAACAACTACAACTACACTCACAACTACAACCAGCCAACCCAACACAACAACTACAACTGCAACTAGCCAACCTACAACAACCACACCTTCACCAACTACAACTACAACCAGCCAACCTACAACAACTACACTCACAACTACAACCAGCCAAACCACAACTACAACTACGCCTATGCCAACTACAACTACAACCAGCCAACCTACAACAACTACACCTCCACCAACTACAACTACAACCATCCAACCTACAACTACACCTACACCAACTACAACTACAACCAGCCAACCTACAGCAACTACAACTACACTCACAACTACAACCAGCCAACCCACCTCAACTACAACTACACCTATGCCAACTACAACTACAACCAGCCAACCTACAACAACTACACTCACATCTACAACCAGCCAACCCACCTCAACAACTACAACTACACCTATGCCAACTACAGCTACACCTCCTCCAACAACAACTGCAACCAGCCAACCTACAACTACACCTCCACCAACTACAACTACAACCAGCCAACCTACAACAACTACAACTACACTCACAACTACATCCAGCCAACCCACCTCAACTACAACTACACCTACACCAACTACAACTACACCTCCTCCAACAACTGCAACCAGCCAACCTACAACAACTACACCTCCACCAACTACAACTACAACCAGCCAACCTACAACAACTACAACTACACTCACAACTACAACCAGCCAACCCACCACAACTACAACTACACCTATGCCAACTACAACTGCAACCAGCCAACCTACAACAACAACTACAACTACACTCACAACTACAACTAGCCAACCTACAACTACAGCTCCACCAACTACAACTACAACCATCCAACCCAACCCAACCCACCACAACTACTCCTCCACCAACTACATCTACGGCTTTACTGACAAATACTACCAGTCTACTCCACCAAATATGCTCCCAACTACAACCAGCCAAACCACAACATCTCCACCATCTACAACTATGGTCACAACTACAGCCAATCAATCCACCACAACATCTACATCGCCTTCATTCTCCATCCTAAAATCAACGCTGGATCCAGAATTGTGTAAGTGAAGCTGAAGTTAGAGAGCATCACAAACCTGGTAAATGTTCACTGTTTCCTGAAGCCTCTTTTTATCAACCTTCTGTCCGTTGGACACACAAAAGTATATTTATTAACTGCCAAAGAAACACATGCCTTGTCCTTTTACTGAGTGTCATTATAAATAATGAAAGACAACAATTGGGAGAAACATTGACTACGTTTTTGTTAATAAATGGACCAATCTTAGTCCCTGGATTACAAAATAGCCTCTATTCATGTTTCTTATTCAAATATTATTTAGCTGCATATTGTCTTTTCTACTTGAAAGTGATTAACTTCTGCTCTGTCCACAGTTGCAGCTCATGTTGCCCCTCTGACTCCTGCTGCTCCACAACCACCTATGTTTACATTCATGTCTAATATAACAACCAAATCTTCACTCGTGACCAAACATCCACCAAATAAGACAGCAGCCTTACCTACAACCGACCAAACAACAACAACTGCACTTCCTACAACCTCCATTCTAAACTCCAAGCTGGACGCAGGACCATGTAAGTTGATGTTAGAGAGCGAGAGCATCACCAAACCTGGTAAATGTTGACTGTTTCCTGAAGCCTTTTATTATCAAATTTATGTCCCTTGGACACAAAAATGTGTTTTGAAATTGTGTAAAAAAGATGGACAAAATAGCCACTATTCATAGTTCTTATTCAAATATTATTTAGCTGCATTGTATTTTCTTTTTTACTTTCATGAATGTGATGAACTTCAACCTGCTGCTCCTGTTGCCCCTCCTGTTACATCTGCACCTCTGGGTTAATTATCCTGGTGAAAACCTCTCTGTGCTTCTAGATTATGTTTTGGCTCTGAATGCAAAGATCTCCACCACACTGTCAATGGAGACTCATTCTGCAACCATTCTGAACCTGGTCAGTAACCTCCTTCACTTTAATATTAATGACAACAGTTTCATTCTAATCCAACAGGTTTAACTGTTGGACTAGACAGACAACTACTTTGTTTTCATCTTGTGGATTGAGTTATTTTACTTGAATAGGTAAAAATATTACTCTATCTTGAGAGATTTGTAAGTGTTGAGCCCATTTAGCTCAAAGCACCAAAGCACAAATTTTATTTTTAGCATGAAAATGTACTTTAGTTTCGTTCTGTGTGGCTTATTATTCATATAATGTGTTTTTCCTTCAGATCAAAAAGGAGCTGATGAGACAAGGACTGCCACCAGACATAATTGTGGAGCTGCTCAGCAGTGGAGCAGTGAAATTTACAACAGCCTCCCCCTAGTGGCCAAACATGAGAATGAACTTGATCCTGAAATATGATTTAATGTCACTTGTTTTTCTTTAATCTCTCATCTGCATCATGGAGTTATTCTTATTTGAATAGCTGAAAATGAAAGGCTATTATTCTAGAATACTCTGATAGAAATCGTTCACCAATTGATGCAAACAGTAAAATGTCCCTTGACCCAGTAATAAGCCTTTTAAGGGACAGTTTTTGGATAAATAAATGGTAATGTTATAATAATGACAGGACACATTCTTAAAGAAATGTAACATTTCACACTGTAACTGGAAAACATAATATCCAAAATAAATAAACAGCAGAAACAACAAATAAAATGATTTATAAAGTCTCTAAACAAAATTGTCCTTCAAAAAAAGGGTTAGTGGAGACCAAAACAACAGACTGGAAACCAAAACAACAGACTGGAAACCTTTCTTATCCAGTTTTTGGTAGAAAAAAAAAAGAGAAAAACAACAAATGGAAAGGAATTTGTTTTAATTTATCAAGTGATTAATTGATTTATTACTTATTGTAAAAAGTTTATTCAGGCATTTGACTAAAATGCAACTTGGATGTTTTCTAGTAGAGACTTTCTAGTTGGACAAACCATGGAATATATTAACAAATACCAAGTAAATGAGCAAATACCTGGTTTATTTGGTATGCCGCAGCAGTGACTGAACATGTCAACTTTAAATTGAATATTTGTAGACTCTGAAGCAGAAAACTGGTTGCCCATTGATCCAATGTTTGGGAAAAGGGGCTGCACATGACAACGGCCATTTTATTAACCATTCAGTCTAACAATACAATAAAGACACAACCAAAACCGTAACAGTCCAAATAGTGAGGTGTGTTTTTATTTTTTTCTTTTACAGAAAGTTTCTGTCATGTTTATGTTTTAAAGTTTACGTATGGATGGAAAGCCCATGTTTAAATCCATGTTTAACTTGTTTTATCTCTGGCATTTTGCACATCGGTTCATGGTGAATCTTTTTAATACACCAAAAGAAAACAATATAAAATTTCAGATGTCTCACAAATGAGATACATGCAAAAGCCTTACAAAAATCCTATTTGTATCAGAAAGTCTTTTATTTAAAGTAAGTATTGCAAAAGAACAATTTCCCCATGTCCCTATAGGGGGCAGCATTGTTTATGATCAACTCAGACACCTTCTCATCTGCCTCACCTTTCCTAAAACTGATATTCCTCATTAGTGTCAGTAAATAATCCATCATAACAAGATATTTGCATTTTTTGATGTCCTCTGTTTGCATGTTTGTTTAAATTTGCCTTTTTTATGCCTCCAAGGTGCCAAATGTGTCCCCGAGTACCTGAACCCCCTGCTTTCCTCTTTTCGTTACTCGGTCAGGTTAAATGCTGTGAAATCTGTCTTGATGACACAAACATGTTTGGTTTCCTGTCAGATTTCATCATTCATCATCATCCTTTTGAAAATGTCAGCATTAGTAGAACAGCTTCACATGACAGACGCCACAGAAAACAATGAAGACGGAAGTTCAGCGCTGTCCATGTTCTCCACCTGTAACAAAGCTTTCAGTCGGTGCCAAATACCACGAAGGACTCATTATGTTTGTGTTCTCTGCTGTAAAACTGACTTTAGAAATATTTACCGTCAGTAAATTTCCTTTTAATTATTGATGACTCTTGTGGCTCTTAAAAAAAAAACCTAAGGATCAAATGATTCGGTTTTTAAAATGTAAACCACTTTAGTTTTAATTTAATAGATTTTTGTGGGTGTCGTTCACAAAAAAAGTTGAATCATCTGTATCAAGTTGTTTTTCTGTTCTTACAGAAAAATTATGTATAAATTTTCATAAAATATAAAGTTTCTAAATCTGAGTGTCAAACACACACAATAAACGTGTTGTTTGAATAAAAAATATGTTTGTGCTATTTGTAAAATACAAGCAAAAGGAAAATGTAACAAATAGCAGAGGAGAAAAGTGGACTTGAGTTGCTTTGGCAGGAATAAAAATCATCTTCTGCACAATTAAATAATTAAGACAACGCACTAAAGGTAAACAACACTCAGCCAAAGAGCAACAAAGAAGAACGAGACAACACAAAACCGTCCTCATCTTTTCTCTCCAGTCTCTTCTTTTTGCCTATGTATTTTTATATGTGTCTTCTTTAAAGTGCTGTACCAATGCAGAAACCTTAAACACTATAAGACAATATCACTTTGTTGTATTTTTCCTTTTCCTCGTCGCAATATTTGCTCTTTTTCCTGCCTTAAGCCTCACCATTCATTCATTCACTATACTCATTTTGGTCATTTGTTGTATATATTTTGTACAAATAAAGATTCATGAAAAAAAAGAAAGCCTTTAAAAAAGAAATAATCTCAGTTCATTTCATCAATGTCCCGACAAAACAAGTTTTTCCCTTTCAGAAGAGTTTGAATAATTTTAGGTGACACAGTGAATGCTCATTTGTTCACCCAGAAAAGAATTCCTGGCTGGGAAATAACATTTTTATGTGGCTCAGGTTTACCTCTACCACAAAAAATAAATAAATAAATAAAAATACAATAAACGATCTGTTCCATTGAACGGTTGGCAGCAGTAAAAATTAAACATAGCTAAAATGCACAGTAATCAGTGGCGCAACTGCACATTATTCAGGTGGATGCGAAAACATCCCCCCCGCCCCCAAAGGAAGGAACGTAGAAAACTCGCTTCTTAAACACCAGCCAATCCAGTGTAATCCAGTGAAGGAGTGTAAGGCGCGCTGAAGTGTATGGGAAAACACCATCGGCGCGCCGCCCCCTCCAGACGGGGTTTTGGCGCCCCCTCTGGTGCTGCGCCCCTATGCGTTGCATGCGCTGCATACCCACTTTTTGCGCCACTGACAGTAATAATAATGTTAAGTTAAAAACACAAACAAAACGTAGCAAAATTACTGATGAAACACTTTATGAGATTAAATGTGTCTTAAATATATGTTAAAGATAACAGAGTCGAGTCTAATGCAGATCACAGTTACCGACAGCAACAGTAAAGGGGTGGGGGGGGGGGGGGGGGCTGTCAGTTACTGGTTGCTATGGTAACCACCAACCGTCAAGAGCAGCGCAACCAGAACTTAAAACACCAATAAATGTCTGGAGAAACAACTTATTGACTAAACAAAAATACATTTGAAGACTAAAACAATTTTTTTTGACAAACTCCACATCTATAATACAGTTAAAACCCTTTTAGAGTTACACACAGACAGACGTTTGAAAGCCTTTATTTTCTGGTAACTGTGAGTGTTGTAGCTAAACACAAAACACAACATTATGGTTCACTTCACACTGCACTGTCAAACTAAAGCAGACGCGTAATTAAAGTGTAGAAATATTACTTACAAAATATTATAAATACATATGTGTTAATATATTATACAGATATTTAATGTTTACATTGTAAAACATCTCTAGTAGAAATTAAAATGACACAAAGCAGTTTAAAATATGCAGCCTCCATCTGTCCCTCGGTTCTGGGTCAGCCACCTCCTTCACTTTGATTTAAGGAAGCGGTTCTGTAACTTTCACCTGAGAATCGCAGCTAAAAGTGCAGGATCGGCCTCGACTATGATGCTTTTTAGCACACAGGCTAATGAAGCTGCAGGGAAGATTGTATCACTGAGATACAATCAGTAATATTCAGAATCACATTGCTGTCACAGAGGACAATAATTATATTGTGTATATTGTGAATATATTACTACTGTTTGTAAATCAAACCTTATTTGTGAATGTCATAGTTCTACAAACCCTGAACTTCCTTGTTTTCACTTTGTCTCTTGAACTCACATTGTTTGGACTCAGACCTTTAATTCTGGATATTTTTTTGCATTGTGTCGTCTGTCTCTCTTTGCACATTCTTTTGTTGGACTTCTTCAGTCAGCTTTGATTTTCTTCAAACTGATTTCTTCTCGCCCTCAGGACAGAAGCTTTGTGTTTGCCAACATCTCAACCTGCTGGGAGTTCACCTGTTTTTGGGTTGGGTTCCTTAAAACCTAACGAGTCCAGAAATGTTCCACCTTCCAACCTAGTGACTCTTATGCAAGTTACAGTAACTGACTTGACACACCGTTTTTTCCCAAGATTAGAACCAGGAAATATTTCTACTTCTGTAAACTTTAGAATGAAGTTGAGATAATTTAATGGGTTTTGCAAATTAAGATATGCTTTTTTTTAGAGCTTCTTCTCAGCTGCCATTCCTCCCAGACACTAGGTCGGACAGTTCGGTAGGTCTTCTCTTGAGATGAGAACCTCGGATCAATCAATCAGTCAGGTTTATTTGTATAGCATATTTCAGAAATAAGGCATTTCAAAGTGCTTTACATCAAGAAAACACAAAAACATAAACACACCATAGTGAAAACCAGTAATTGACATTACATTTAGTGAAGTGCCATTGTTAGAATCATCGGTACACATCAAATATGTTGATCCATGTTCCATTTTTTATGGTTCAAACTCAATCCTAAACAGTGTCTTGATTTAAAGGAACTCATTGTTTCAGCTGTTTTGCAGTTTTCCTTAAGTTTGTTCCAGATTTGTGGTGCATAGTTGCTGAATGCTGCTTCTGCATGTTTGACGTGAGAGGTTCTGGAAGGCCGATACAACAACATCAGATCTTCAACGCATTGTGGTGCTAAACCGTTCAGTATCATTAAGTCTGTTCTCTCAGCTACAGAGAGTAACTGGAAGGATTTCATTCTTCATTTTACGGCTAATTCTGCTTAAGATGTCTGACCTTGGGGAGGAGGTTGAAGGACAGATGTTGAAAATTGCCACTGAGAAATTGTGAATATTGTTAATATATCTACTTAACACTACTGATAACTTTATTTAAACCCAGTACCTACAGCTAATGCCCAGTGTTTTAAAAAGGTAACCTCAGCTCAAATTAAAAACTGCATTAGCAGTTCTAACCACTGATCATTATCATTTATTTTTTTGGATAAAAATCATACCCCCCAAAAAAAGGTATTTCTGTCTTCTGAATATATATTTCCCTTTAGAGATCAGTTAGTTCGTCATGATGTTCCTCTAGGGGCTCGGTGTCGTGACGACCACTTGACCGCTGCTCAGAAGGCGAAGACTTATGGTTGAAGGCAGCCCTTCATTAACCAGTGTGCTTTTAATCTGCAGAAGAAAAGACATGATTGGCTGTTTGAGGCGCTGAGGACTTTACAGGACAATCAGCCCAACCTGCTTCTTTATTTTTTGAAGTCAAGAGGTTTACTGACCAGAGCCATGATGGCGTCAGAATCATCCTCCATTAACAGCGTGGTAGATATCATCATGTTCAGAGCCGTAATATATGGTGGGCCTGTAAACAGAAAGCCAGATTTACATTAACCTCAGGAATAGAGAAAACCCCTGATGCACTTTAAAACATGATGATTTAAGAGAGAAATTTACTCACCATATCCAACCGTCACGATAACACACCGAAGGTCAGAGTGCAGCAAAGTAGCAAAGTAACTGTGGAAGTAATTTAAAACAAAAGTTTTATTACTAGATTGTATATAAAGTATAACAGTGATTTCAGAAACAAAGTAAGTTTATCTATGAGAGCATATGAGAACATTTTTTCTCATGTGCCATGTTTTCTGCAGTTAATTCAGGATGCTAGCATAACAACGAGCTAAACCAATTACAACCACGTAACTCTAGTTTGTACCTTACTTACATCCTCGGCCTGTAGTGGGGCATGCTGGGATTGAAAATATTCCCAATTCAAGCCTGTCCATCAGACATCTCTAAGGTAATATAATTGAAATTTGAATTATTTTGTAATCATAATTGGTCATCACAAGACACTGACCTTGCCTGGACAACAAAACAGATGGGGTGGCTCTGTCCATCCTCACTGGCAGACGGCGTCCAGGTCAGAGAGAAGTTTCCCTGTCCCGGTGATGAAGCCTTCACCACGTTGTGAGGTCCACTGTACAGGAGGCGGGTGATGCTTTAACAAACAGAACAAACAGATTGGTTAGGTGTCTCTTCAGCTCTTAAGCTAAATGATCTGGAGAGTCAGATGAATTTCCTTGACTGTGGTTTTCTCATACTTAGCAGGAAGGAGTGTCACATACATTTCTTTTGCTTTTGTGACCTTCATGCTTCTGTTGTGGAGTTAAGTGACAGAACATGTAGAACTGAATTCCTGACTCTGAGTAAAACCTGCCAAGCTGGTATCCAGTTTGGAAAATGTTGTGACTTTCATAAACTGTAGGCTGGAAGTTTGGAAGGAAGCCAATGCAGGTCAAGTCTAGAGAAGCAACTTCAGATTTCTGCTGGGATCCATTTAGTTCATAGTTAAACTTTACTGTTTATGGTTTCATTCATTTTGGTTTTGGCAGAATAAAGTTTAGGAAAGCAAAAGAAGGGCTTAGTTTTTGGGTTGAGTACTTTGGTTTCTTCATCGTCTTACTTTAACAGCAGTAGGTTATTAACAAGTCTAAGCAAGAAAATGCCTGAAAGTAAACTTGTATGATAACCACTTTATTCGTCAATTATCTAGAATTCAAACTTTGCTCATCAGTGAACCTCTTGAAATGTGTTTTGATTTCTCTTACTTAGATTGAGTGGCCTCAGCTCTGATGTTGATTTCCAGAGTCTGACCAGCGGGGGCGTAGAGCTGAGCTCTGTGTTCTGGAGTTGGAGACAGAAATCTGGGCAGATATTCGCCTTCTGCACAGGACGGCACTGGTGGACCCACTGGAGGGACAAAAGAAAGAAACTGAGCTGAGATGTCAAGAATATCTGAAAAAAATAAATTATTTCTCTCTTTCAGGAAATGTAAATGTCACTTCAGAAAATCAATCTGCAAGTTCAACTCTTTGCAGCTCAACTTTATTTCCTGTCTCAGAAGTTGAAAATATATTGTATCCAAATTTCAGTGAGGATCATAAATTGACTTTTTGAACTCCAAACCAGCTATGTATGGCTGTAAAACCAGATGCCGTCAGTGTGGGCTCGGACCTTTCAAAACAAACTGTAGAGGTATCTTGCTGATGGCATCATTGGTAGTTTTCACCTCCTGTGATCCGTCAGTTTGAGTCAAATTTATGTCCTGGGTGGGAAAATCCTCCATCACCAACTGGACGGCGTATGGAAGCTCAGAGTTGCTGTAGGTGGGGCTGAATGACAGAGAACAGTTCTACAAGGAGATGGAGAGAGACAAACACATGAGGAAAAACTCATTTTATGGTTGTTATTTCAACGTGTAATAATTAAACAGTCCTCCACTCATACCTATGTTGTCTACATTTGTAAAACTGATTGCATACCAGGACATTCTATACACAGAGTTTTTATTCATTTATCAGTTGGTAACTTTTAAAACTCTACAACTAATGACCTGAGAGCATTATGAAAATCCAGTTTGTGCAGAAATCAGGATGTTGTATTTAGTATTTATTAAACATCCGGGTTTGGATGATGTTTTAAGTGACTTTTTTAGTTCTCATTGTTTTCTTGTTGCTGTTTTTAGATATATCTTCATTTTTGTTGTAGGATAAAAAAGAACGTCACAAATTTTTTTGATTTTTATCAACAACTAAGAACCGTCTGATAATGCTTCCAAGAGGGAATGACTTAATAACTGTGAGAAGGTTTGACGAAATACTTACTTTAAACTGCAAAGACGTTCACAACAGGATGATCATAAATGTGTAAAATTATTAAAAGATAATTAAAATTCACTCCAACTGTTTGGATCACCAATAAATAAATTGTTACTTACAGATGAGATGCTGAGGACAGACGGCGGTGTACACGGGCTACACTCTGAACGTGATGTGATTCCATATCTGCATCTCACTTTGTCTCCATCAGGGTCAAAGGCCAATAAATTAATGGTTTTTGCACAATTTGAAGGAATTCTGGGAGAGAAAAAAAATCCATATTAACATCACAAACCTAAATTTGTGGCCCAGTTGGTAGAGTTTTTGTCTTGCAGTCGAAAGGTTTGTCTCCAGATGTAAATTATTTTCCATAAGCAAATGTAATAAAAATTAGAAAAAGCACTTTTTCCCCCAAATCAAATCCTCTGTCCATTGTCTGTCTTTTGGGAAATGCCTGTATCATTTATGTACAAACATCCATATTTCCTGGGTTCAGTGAAGCATCCATCCGTCATGTCGTACCTCAGAGCAGGGAGGATGGTGGTCTGTGGGGATGTGTTGGGTTTTCCGATGTCGGACCGGTTCCTCACTTCAACAGCAGTCACAGCTCTCCAGGATACAATACTATTTTGTATGCTATTGATCCAGTTTCCACCAGCCAACCTGCAGTGGACATTAGTGATCAGGTTTCAGACATATCAGGTGTCTGAAACCTGGAAAAAAGCTACTGTGGATCCTGATCATATTTGTAAATATTTATTTTATTTTGATAGGAAGTGTTTTTTTATTGACTGAATAAAGTTGTGAAAACAGATTCTCAGATTTGGTTACTTCTCATTTTTAAAGTGGAGGACTCACACAGTCTCAAATCCGGTGTTATTTGGGAGCAGATGAGTTATCGCTCCTTCTCTCTGACACCATTCACCAGTTACTTCATCAACCACAGACAAAGCGAGTGTCTGGGTTTCTGTTCCACAGTTCCCACTACATTGCCATGTATCAAATTCTGAACATAAGACAAAATTCAGCTTGAAGCGAAGGATCCCCTGTGGATTTAAAGCAAAGAGATTTTGAGTACAATCAAACCCTAAAAGCCAAATACAGAAATTGACATAGAATGATGTCTTACTGAGACTGAGCTGTCTGCACGAGTTTCCTTTGGGTAGTAGGTCATCATGGTGCCCAGAAAATGAGTGGCTTGTGAAGCGCTGACCAGCAGCAGCAGCGGCAACAAGGAGAGCAACATGGTGAAGGAGTCGACGTCTCTCCGCAAACGCTGAAGACAACAGAGACGAGGAAACATTTATACTCCTGTTTCCCATCATCTCTTTGTGGTTTGAGAGAAAGATGGTGGAATGCTGTTAAACTTGTGGTTAAACCCTGTAAGACCTGAGGGCTGTAACACAAAACCAGGGCAGCGGATTAAGCCAGGGTCTTCCGCATATCCAGGATGAGCTGAAGCTATCACTAAGTTGTGACAATATGGTATGAGACAGGTGATCTGTGAAAATACTTCTCCCAGCTCTCCCAGTGCTCAACAACCAATCAGAACCATCCGTCCTCATCCTTCTGCCATTGATCAATATATTTTGGCATATTTGCCTGATGATTTTGATTATGGCATTTGGTTGAAGGTAAGGTTTATTGCTTGTTTCATGATTGGTTACTGTATTAAGTTTTTATGATTTGAAACACTTCGAACTGCCATGTTGCTGACATATTCTATACAAATAAACTCGGCTTGATTTGGCATCTGGTCCAGTAAAAGGAATATTTGCAAGGACTAAAGGTGTCCAGACCCAACTATCAAAAAACATTTTCCACCGTAAAGTCAACTGGATTAATATTCACTTTAGGAAAAGCATTTTTGTCCCATAATTAGATTACATTATCATTATTGTCCACCTGGGGTAGCTGTTGTAAATTTTATTGTGCCATCATGCAAACACTTAACCAGAGAATACATTACATGATTTTCACAGTTTTCACAGGATTTAAGTGTGGAGGGATCACAGATGACAGGATTTATAAAACCAACTAAAACTATTTGGAAAACATTAAAACTCTTGTTGAAGCTTTGTGTTACAGCCCAGGATGATAGTGTAAAGGAACGCCATGTAGGAAAGTGGTGAAACACTTTGTTAGATGTACTAAAAATATATTACTGTGAATTATTTTCATTCACCTGCTAAAAAATTAATCAACCCTCTCCCTGAAGCAACCCTGAAGCTCATTTTTGTATTTTGCACAAAAATGAGCTACACCTGGGTCTAGATCTATTCCTAGACCTAGCCCTAGGTCTGGGAAGACATAGGGAAGACCGAGACCTCAATGGAAGAGGTCTAGGTTTTCTAGTGAAGACCTTGTAGAGGAGAAAACTTTCTAGGGAAGACTTAAGGCAGGGGTCCTCAAGTCCAGTCCTTGAGATCTACCGTTCTTCAGCGTTTAGATGCATTCTTACTCCAACAGGCTGGGATCAAATGGATGAATTCCCTCACCAGCTGTCATTCAGGTCTGAACAGGCTTGGTAACCAGCCATTCATTT
Organism: Poecilia reticulata; assembly: GCF_904066995.2. Taxonomy (NCBI): domain Eukaryota; kingdom Metazoa; phylum Chordata; class Actinopteri; order Cyprinodontiformes; family Poeciliidae; genus Poecilia; species Poecilia reticulata. Next base: position 23,091,417 of record NC_088847.1, on the reverse strand, counting down.
GATTCAAGTGTGTTGGAGCAGGGATATATCTGAAAGTTGCAGGAGGGTATCTCTGGACTTGACTTGAGCTCTGGACTGGATTGAGCACCCCTGACCTAAAGAAGACATAGACCCTTTAAGTCTATTGAAGACCACAGGCTTCTCTGTCTTTTGTAGTGAAGAGTCTAGGTCTAGTGAAGATCTGAAGACATAGACCCTTAAGGTCTAGGACCTTGACCTTCTGGGTCTTCTGTAGTCAAGGGTCTAGGTCTAGTGAAGGTCCTTAGGTCTTCCCTAGATTATCTAGGGTCTTCCCTGGACCTTAAGGGGTGTAGGTCTCCACTGGACCTACACTCCTTAGATGTTCCCTTATAGACAGTCTAGGTCTTCTAATGATGACCTAGACCGTCTGATTAGGTCTTCTAGTGAATACCTATTATCTCTTCCATTGAGGTCTAGGTCTTCCCCAGGGCTACATCCTCAAACCTAGGTCTAGCTCATTTTTGTAAAGACCTACATCTACGTCTAGGTATTCCCAAGACCTAGAAGTCAAAGCCTAGAAGACCCTAGGTATAGAAGACTAGGTATAGTCTATACATAGAAAGTCTTCCCTCCATTGAGAGCCATGTCTTCCCTCAGTCTTCCTCAGGACTAAATCCTCAGATGACTCTTTTTAATTTGGAGAGATAGTAGTTCATTTCTCCCCACTGTAACTCCAAGACTTCAAGATCAACAGTCTGAATGTTGACTGAATAGCAACATTCAGACTGTTGCTCAATAGCTAAAGTTATTGAGCAATAACTGTAGCTATTGCTCAATGTTATGACAATTGATCCTCACCTGACATTATTCTACATCCAGAAGGCAACTGCCTCTTTATTGGGCAAAAAATTTAAATCAAACCATAAAGAAATAAAAATGACATTACTATATTAACAGTTTTAACCACTAGTCATTTATTTCAACATATGAATCAAAGTAAAGAATTATACAGGTTGACTGATTGTTTTACAAATGCAAGAAGATGAAAATCATCCCCTTAAAAATATATTTATGTCTTCTGAATATATTTTCCTGTAGCGATCAGTTAGTTCTTTGTGATCTTCCTCTAGGGGCTCGGTGTTGTGACGACCACCAGACCGCTGCTCAGGAGGCGAAGACTTATGGTTGAAGGCAGCCCTTTCTCAATCAGTTTGCTTTTAATCTGCAGAAGAAAAGACAGGCTGTTACCATGACTCATTGAGCTCAATCGAAACTGCTCCTGAAAAATGTAAGTCATTTCCCAGTTGGCATGAGCTGCTCATCTCAAGATGCAAAGGTTCAGAGAAGGAAGACGAGGAAGACTTCACGGGATTATCAGCCCAACCTGTTCGGCTGAAACTGCTTCCTTATCATTTGTAGTCAACAGGGTTACTGACCAGAGATAAGATGTAATCAGAATTGTCCTGTATCGACAGCGTGGTAGAGATCTTCATGTTCAGAGCGATAACATATTCTAGAAACAGAAAGAATCAACTTTATGATCTGGGCCAGTAAAATATAATTCACTTTGTGACAGAAGCTGCAAACGCCCAACTTACCAGGTCCTGGAGCAGAGGTTGTTACGTTTGCTACGGCTGAAGCCAGAGTGGTGGGGGTTGGTGTAGTTGTAGGTGGAGTTACGGCGGTTGTTTGGTTTGCGGATTCTACAGGGGAGGTTGGTGAAGTTGTAGTAAAAGTGGTTGAAGCCAGGGAGGTGGGGGTTGTAGTGGTTGTAGTTGTAGTAGTTGTAGGTGGAGCTACGGTGGTTTGCAGAGTCGTTTGGTTTATGAAAACTACAGGGGAGGTTGGTGTAGTTGTAGTTGTAGTAGAAGTGGTTGAAGCCACGGTGGTGGGCGTTGTAGTGGTTGTAGTTGTAGTTGTTGTAGGTGGAGCTACGGTGGTTTGCAGAGTCGTTTGGTTTGTGAAAACTACAGGGGAGGTTGGTGTAGTTGTAGTTGTAGTAGAAGTGGTTGAAGCCAGGGTGGTGGGCGTTGTAGTGGTTGTAGTTGTAGTTGTTGTAGGTGGAGCTACGGTGGTTTGCAGAGTCGTTTGGTTTGTGAAAACTACAGGGGAGGTTGGTGTAGTTGTAGTAGCAGTCGTAGTTGTAGTTGCTGTAGTTTGGAGAATGTTTGGGATTGCGGTTGATACGGCAAGGTTTGGTGTAGTTGTAGTCGTTGTTGGGCCTGCAAATAGAAAACCAGTTTTGTTTTAACCTTGGGAATGAAGAAAACTACTAACTCACTTGAAAACATGAACGGAGAAATCTACTCACCGTTTCCAACCGTCACGATAACACACCGGAGGTCAGAGTGCAGCAAAGTGTTCGAGTAACTGTGGAAGTAATTTAAAACAAAAGGTTTATTATTCTATTTTTACAAAAATTACTATGAAAACAAATTAAGTTAATCTATTATAGGGTGTGAAAAAACTAAATTGTTCTATTGCATTTGCACTTGAAAAAGTCATGAATTTTTGTCATCCATCCATTTTCTTTACACCCTTGTCCCTAGTGGGGTCAGCAGGGTGCTGCTGCCTGTCTCCAGCGAGACATTTCAGGCGAGAGACGGAGGTCACCCTGGAGACGGACAGGACAAACAACCACACACACCTAAGGAGAATTTAGAGAAACCAATTAACCTGACGGTCATGTTTTTGGACTGTGGGAGGAAGCCGGAGTACCCGGAGAGAACCCACCATGCTCAGGGAGAACATGCAAACTCCATGCAGAAAGACCCGGGAACTAGATCTTTTTAATCAATACTAAGAAATTACTGACTCAAATCTACATTTGGCTGAAAAGTTACCTGTAAAATAGTTTTGTCTTATTTCAACCATACTAAGATATTTGAACTTGAAAATGGATCAAAAATACTTGGTAAGAATTTGTGTTTTTGCAGTGGAAGCGGAAAATCTTTCTGGAAATATGTTTGCTCTGTTAAATGTGAAAATGCATTGATAAATTAGCTGATTTTCAAGAAACACTACTTTACTCTAACAGCAGCACCGGACACATTTACAGCACTGGTTGAAATTACATCACAGTCATAAAGTAAAAGAGAAGAGACACTGACTTTGACTGGACCACAAAACAGATGGAGTGGCTCTGCCCTTCTTCACTGGCAGACGGCGTCCAAGTCAGAGAGAAGTTTCCTGAGCCTGATGAAGTCTTCACCGCGTTGTAGGGTCCGCTGTACAGGAGGTCGGTGATGCTTTTAACAGAAAACAGACAGGTTAGGATCAGTTCTTATCAGATTATCATCTAAATGATCAGGAGAGTCAGGTGCGTCTCCTTCATGGTGGTTTTCTCACGATTTGTCCAGCGTTCATGTGTCTGTGACCCAACAGATAAAAACCAAATTCCTGGCTCATCAAGCTGGAATCCAGTTTGACAAGTTTTGTAACTTTCATGAACTACAGACTGAAGGTTTGGAGGAAAAGCTAATTCAGGTCAATATTTAGAAGAAACTTCAGGTTGCCGCTGGGATGCATTCGATTCATAATTAGACTTTGCTGTTTTTTTTATTTAAGTTTCCCCAGAATAAAACTTAGCAGAAGAAAAGAAGGGCTTCGTTTTTGGGTTGAGTGGTTTGCATATCTTGTCAGTAACCTGCAGCTGTTAAAGAAGACAATGTTACTTTGAAGCCTAAGCAGCAAAACGTCTACATTTACGTAAAGTGACTCTTTGTAGGACAACCAGGTTTATTCTGTTGAAACGTACATCAGTGATCTAGAATTTAAACTTGAAATGTGGTTTGATTTCTCTTACACAGACTGAGTCGCCTCAGCTCTGATGTTGATTTCCAGAGTCTGACCAGTGGGGGCGTAGAGCTGAGCTCTGTGTTCTGGAGTTGGAGACAGAAATCTGGGCAGATAGTCGCCTTCTGCACAGGACGGCACTGGTGGACCCACTGGAGGGACGAAAGAAAGAAACTGAACCAAGATGTCAAGAACATCTGACAAATATTACATTCTTTCTCACCATCAGGGAATTAAAATGTTATTTCAGAAAATCAATCTGCAAGTTCAACTCTTTGCAGCTCAACTTTATTTCCTACATTATTCAATATATGAATATTTAATTCCCTGCACTAAATGTCTATCTCAGAAGTTGCAAAGATATTGTATTCAAACTTCAGTGAGGATCATAAATTGACTTTTTAAACTCCAGAGCATCAGTTCATGGCTGTAAAACCAGACGCCGTCAGTGTGGGCTCGGACCTTTCAAAACAAACTGTAGAGGTATCTTGCTGATGGCATCATTGGTAGTTTTCACCTCCTGTGATCCGTCAGTTTGAATCAAATTTATGTCCTGGGTGGGAAAATCCTCCATCACCAACTGGACGGCGTATGGAAGCTCAGTGATGCTGTTGGTGGGGCTGAATGACAGAGAACAGTTCTACAAGGAGACGGAAAAGAGACAAACACATGAGGAAAAACTCATATTTTATGGTTGTTATTTCAACGTGTAATAATTAAACAGTCCTCCACTCATACCTATGTTGTCTACATTTGTAAAACTGATTGCATACCAGGACATTCTATACACAGAGTTTTTATTCATTTATCAATTGGTAACTTTTAAAACTCTACAACTAATGACCTGAGAGCATCATGAAAATCCAGTTTGTGCAGAAATCAGGATGTTGTATTTATTAATGGGTTGGACAATGTTTTAAGTGATTTTTATGGTTTTTATTGCTGTTTTTAGACACATCTTCATTTTTGTTTTAGGATAAAAAATAGTTTCATTAAAATTTTGGTCATTTATCAACAACTAAAATATGTCCGACAATGCTTCCAAGAGGGAATGACTTAATAACCCTGAGCAGGTTTGACGAAATATTTACTTTAAACCACAATTCGACAAGGAGACGGAAAAGAGACAAACACATGAGGAAAAACTCATATTTTATAACTGTTAGCTCTAGTGGATTGTCACATAAAGGATTAAATATATTCAATAATTAGCTGTGCATTTTTACAGTGTTTTTGTACATTTCTAAAACTATAATTACATATCTAGACATTATATACAAACATAATAAAGTAAAACATTTTTACTTTCATGGTTAGAAAGAAAAAGTCACCATAAAGTCGCTGGTGATTTTATGGTTAAACATGAAAACAACCCAACAAATAAATGTAACAAACCAAACACTAATGTTTTCATCGATTATTTAATTCACGGCAACCTTAAATTGTTTTATAGTTCACAGATGTTGTCATTTTTACTGTTTATCACTGCTAAATATATAGATATATTTTTTACAGTGTATGTCTAACATTTCTCTAGTGGTGATGTTGGTTGACTGTTAAATTAATGTCATGGTCTTAATTTACATAAGCTACTAAATTTCTATTCAGGTACTGTCTTTGAGACAGGAGGTCTCACTCTGTAAAAAATGAATTAAAGTAAACAATAACATGCTGCAGGAAAACCTAATTATACTTTATACTTATACTTTCATTATACATTTATTTTGGTTTAAAGACCAAAAAAACTTTTATTAAATGTTTGTAATATCAACAGGTAAAAAATGTTAAAGTTTCCCAGATGGAATGACTTTCATTACTCGATGAAAGTAAGAGAAAAGTTTATTTTAAAAATAAAATGTGTAAAATTATTTAAATATAATTAAAATTCACTCCTACTGTTCAGATCACCAATAAATAAATTGTTACTTACAGATGAGATGCTGAGGACAGACGGCGGTGTACACGGGTCGCACTCTGAATCTGATGTGTTTCCATATCTGCATCTCACTTCGTCTCCATCAGGGTCAAAGGTCAATAAATCTATGTTTTTTGCACAGTTTGAAGGAATTCTGGGAGAGAAAAAGCATCCATATTAACATCACAAACCTAAATTTGTGGCTCAGTTGGTAGTTTTTGTCTTGTAGCTCAGACACTTAAAGTTGCCGACTGATCTGCATGATCGATTGAAGATGATTTTACTATAAAGCTGCAGAAACAGTTTCCCAGAGTTAAAACCAGAGGATCTGTGGAGGAACCTAAAGATTAGGGTGATGGCAAAGACCCTCAACCAAGATCTATAGTGCTAATTGTCAAAGATAAACTTTGAAAATTGAAGTCATGCAAAACTCTTGTCAGAAATTAAAATACAAAAACAAACAGGGCTTTTCCATCGGTAATTAGGAAGAGTGTGAATTATTTTCCACCAGCAAAGTTTTGCCAAATGTAATAAAAATGAGAAAAAGCACTTTTCCCCCCAAATTAAATCCTCTGTCCATTGTCTGTATTTTGGGAAATGCCTGTATCATTTATGTACAAACATGAATATTTGCTGGGTTCAGTGAAGCATCCATCCGTCATGTCGTACCTCAGAGCAGGGAGGATGGTGGTCTGTGGGGATGTGTTGGGTTTTCCGATGTCGGTCCGGTTCCTCACTTCAACAGCAGTCACAGCTCTCCAGGAAGAAATCCCATTTTGTATGTTATTGATCCAGCTTCCATTAGCCGTCCTGCAGCAGACATTATTGATAAGGTCTCAGATGCTCCTTACTAGTGAATGATGTTAAGAGTAGCAGCAAAACTTTGAATAACGTTTTGAAAGTGAATTTTTAGATGTGGTTAATTCTCAGTGATGTTTTCGAAGTGGAGGACTCACACAGTCTGAAATCCAGTGTTGTTGGGGAGCAGATGAGTTATCGCTCCTTCTCTCTGACACCATTCACCAGTTACTTCCTCAACGTCGGACAAAGCGAGCGTCTGGGTTTCTGTTCCACAGTTCCCACTACATACCCATGTATCACTATATACGCATGAATCATAATTCAGCTTGTATCGAAGGATCACCTGTGGATTTAAAGCAAAGAAGTTTTAATTACAATAATAAATACTAAAAGCCAAATATAAAATTTGCCATAGAATCGTGTCTTACTGAGACTGAGCCGTCTGCAAAGGTTTCCTCTGGGTAGTAGGTCATCATGGTGCCCAGAAAATGAGCAGCTTGTGAAGCGCTGACCAGCAGCAGCAGCAGCAGCAGCGGCGACAAGGAGAGCAACATGGTGAAGGAGTCGACGTCTCTTCACTGGGGGACAACAGAGACAAAGGACATTTATACTCTGTTTCTTATCTCCTCACGGACTCAAAAACGGTGGAATGTTGTTAAACATGTGGGTAAAACCAGGAAATCACCTGGTGTGTGAACATTTGTGGGAACTGGGACGTAAAGATCAGAGATTTTTACCGAACACTAAGCAGATATGAAGATTATGTTTCTTTATACACTCAGAGAACAAAACTATTATCTCTGATTAAAATAAAGCTGTTTTTGTCTTATTCTTTTTCTACTGATAGGTGAAACTATTCTCATTTTATTTAGATTTAGAGAAGACAAAGAGAATGCAGGTTCTATCCAACTTAAAGATAATATCATTTTGTGTTTTTACGTAAATCTCTGACGTGCATTTTTCTTTCTGCATGAATAGTTTTGTTCAATGTTGGTTTAGAAACAAAATCCACTTCCTCATAACTTGACTCTGAAAAATCTTCCCTTGCAAAATTAAAACAACACTCTAAAGTTTCTCCAGCACCATAAAATTAGTTTTTTTTTACTGTTTTAAGTAGTAATAAGAGGCAAAAAATGAGGGTAATAGAAGAAAACATATTTTCTTTCTTGTTTTATATTTTTCATTTACAAAGAAATACATTTAGGTGAAAAACTATTTCACATAAGAAACAAAATCAAGGTAGATACAGGTAAATGTAAAAATAGTTTATTCTGGCAAACCTAAACATTTAGCTCCCTCACCTGGAAAAGTTTTTACCGCCCTCAGTAGTTGTCTTTGATTTATTTACATCATGAGAGAAGTTTACAAACATTCTTTAGAAATATTAGAAATTCTTCCAGGTTAGGAAAAAAATAACAAAAACCATTTAAACTACCAACTTTCTATATAAAACACTTTAAATATTGATTCAACAACCAGAAATAAAAGTCAACTATCCACATTTTATTCACATGTGATTTATAAATAAACAAGCTAAATGTATGTATAAACTTCAAATAAAATATAGTCAACAATATACAGACAGGAGATGAAACAGTGAAGCTGAATAAAAACATCTGGAAACTCATTTCCTGCAGAGTTCAGTAACATTCCGCTTTTTGGCCACTAGGGGGCAGCTGTTGTCATTTCCAGTGCACCGTTTGTCCGATGACGTTTTGCGGTAATCCTTGATCAGTCAGTTCATTTTTAATCTGTAAAAGAAACAAAAGGGTTAGTTATGATTCAGCTATGTTTGGATTAGACAGATTATCCAGTTTTTCTTCACCAAACTGGTGGATCCGTCATTAGACCTTAGAAACTATCTCATCCATTCATCAGTTTGTCAGCTTATGTCACAGTTTAAACATTAAGTAACTTTAAATATCTTTTGCACACAAACAGATGCATGAATACTGCACAAACATACAAAATGCTTTTGTTCATTAATTTTTACACGTAGACATGAGTTTCTGAAAATACAGTGATAAACAGTAAAATTGACAAAAAGTTTCCATGAAACTATAAAACAATTTAAAATTGCTAACTTGATGTGAAGCTGCCATAATGAAATTAACAACAGCAATTTGTACATTTTGTATTTGTACTTTCATTTTATAGGTTGCTTTTCAGCTCCACGTCCGCCGTCTCACATCCACGGTTGCCGCTGCAGCTCCACGTGTCGTTGGCTGTACAAGAAACGAAGCTCAGCTTGTAGCGAACGTTTACCTGTGGATTAGCAACAAGAGGCGTGAGGGGAAGTTAAAGTTTGGAGGGTTTTTTTAGGGAGTCTCAGCTTACCAAGAGAGATCCATTGGTCGTCATTTCCTTTGGGTAGTAGGTCATCACGGTGCCGTAATAATGGACGGCTTGTGGTGCGCAAACCAGGAGCAGCAGCAGCACAGAGAGTAACCTGAGTGAAGTTGCCCCCCCACCTTCAAATCAGACAAAATTGGTGTCAAACGTTTGTGCTGGTTTGTGCAGCAATCATTTTAAAGATATAAAGAAATGTTTCTAGAGGTCATCCAAGGTCAACCACACCCCCACCTTCTTCAAATCAGACAAAATGGGTGTCAATCAACTCGGCTACGTTTGTGCAGCAAGAATTTTCGTTTGTGCCGCTATCATTTTAAAGATATAAAGATATCCAGTTTCTTAGAACATTTTGAAATGGCAACGTCGTGGTTTAAAGGTTGATCTACTGAAGAAGGGATAAATAAATAAAAATAAATGTGCACTCACTTTGTTGGCTCCTTTTACATAAATTACTGCATCAGTGCAGCGTGGCATGGAGGTAGAAATACTTCATGATACCATTACTCAAGTAAAAATAAAAAGTACAATTCAGTAAAAATACTCCTAAAAGTAATTTAAAAAAAAAGTTACTTAAGTAAATGTAATTAAATAAACCTAACTAACAATCTGTCCCTTAATCTACTAAACATGCACATATTTTTAACCTGAGCACCAAATCACAGCTGAATGGATAAAATTATATGAATTATTTATTTTACATTAGTTGCTTCCACCCATTTGGTTTTTTTATGAATATTTGACGTCAGAACATAAAGTCCTGTCTTCAAATACCTCACTTAATATCTGACATTTACCTCGTCGCCTAGCAACACATCTTTTACTTTGGTCACGTAAACAATGCCAAGCCTTCAGGGTAGCTGCTTTTACTTTCTGTTTGTTACAAGGAAATATTTTGCATGATCAGATTAGGCGAACGACTGCAGAGTGACCAAAGTACAACATTATTTAAAATATTAAAACAGATTCAGTTCAGTTTATTTTTCTAGCTTCAATTTACAATTTGTCTGTTTACAAAACAGGTCGATCCAAATAAATCATACAGATTCATCCTGACCATAAAACACTACAGTAAAGTCGTAAGGTTTTTTTATTCAGATTGGTTTAAGACCTTTTCTAAGGAAATTTGCAACATTCACTCCTGGAGAATCGAGCAGCGACAGTTTTACTCAACGTAGAAACTTTACATAACAGAACAAGCGGTGGAGTAAACATGAGGTTTGATTTAGCAGATAAAATCAGACGAGTATGTAAGAGACCAGTCCTGTTTATCAGAGCTAATATTAAAATAGACACAGAGGAGAAGAAAGCAGGAAATAAAAGAAAAAAACCATGAAGTTGTCTTGGATGTTTTCGTGAAGCCTGCCCGGACCAGTTCAACCAGGTGAAACCGTGACGGTCTGTTCATGAAGGAGGCGGTGACCCGATTCACAACAGCCTCATAGTTTTAGACTCTTAGTCATTTTTAAACTGCTGCTCTTTAGTTAGAGTAAAATATGAGGAAGTAGACCAATTCTTACTTCAGCACAATGTTTTGGTTCTCTACCTTCCTCTGACAAACACAGGAAGTCATCGTTAGATTAGTCTAAGACATATAAAACAACCTCTGACAAAATAAACAGAAATTCCCAATGAGCTGATGGAAGATTTCCAAACATTTCCTTCATTTTTCTTCCTACCTGCAACAATGAAAAGCTGCCAAGCCTCCAGAGTTACACGTCATTAACTTCCTGTGTTACTTCACGTGAAGCAAAATGGCAGCAGATTCATGTTCTGCAAAATAAGCAGATTTTTTTTGCAACTTTATTGCTTGAGCCCTGCTTACATGTAACATGTCTGATTTTCTTTAGTGGTTTAGTTTAATTTAAAAATTTTTTTTAGATTCATGCATGTCTCTTTGACTTTGAAGACACAAAAGATATAATTAAATTTCTGGCTTGTTTACCTTAATTGCTGCTAAATATTGCCAAACCAGAATCTTTTCTGAATACCAGCAGCTGTTTATTGGCATCCAGCTTTTAATCATGTTTTTTTTCATGTTTGTAGATGGATTTTCTTCTGCTTTTACTTCACTCCACAAAGTCTGAAACATTTAAAGGTCATTTTAAAAAAGGGAAGCATCCGTGAGATTCAGTCCATGCAACAACCGCAGGGTTTCACACAAAGTAACTTTAAAAAACTCAAACACAGATCTGAATGATCATATTGTGTCACTTACTGTATGTCAACCACAATCAGATGTGTTTCGAGTGGCCAAAATGGAATAAAAGCAGAATTACTTAAAACATATTTGTCACTGTAAGTTCACAGGGGAAAAAATGAAGAATCTAAACAACGACACAAGTAGAAACTTGTTACATTTAATTAGTTACAATTAGCTGAGAAACCTTTTGGAAAAAATTCAGCTTTAGGAGTATTTTTACTTTTTGTTATAACTTGAAATACTTTTATTGTGAAGTTAGGGTTAAATTAGGGTTTGGGTAAAATTTATGGATTTTCTACTCAGTGAATGAAAAGCAAACATGTTTTAACCAAAAACTCACCAGACACACACCTGCAGTTTTTGTTAAAGTTTCAAACATTTTTTTATTGAAAGAAACTGATTAGAATTTTTTACTTGATTTTGTTATTTTTTTGTTTCTGATATGAATTATTGTCATTTTTGCCATTAAAATACCAAAATGTCCAAATGACGTTACATTTTGGTCCGTCTGATCATGTAATTTTTAAATATTAGATAATTGATCATTTACTCAGTACTTGAGCTTTTTACTAAATACTTTTTCAGTTTCTTGGTCAAATACTTTTTACTTTTACTTGAGTAAAAACATGTTGCAGTACTTCTACTCTTACTTGAGTAAAAATTTTTAATACCGAGTAAAGAAAAGTATTTGGGGAAACCAGTATTCAAGTATTATGTAACTGTTTGATCTGAACTGATTTGTAAAATTCTGCAATTGTGTTGTAATAATTTTATCATTATAATGACTCATTTCCAACAACTTCACTTTTAATTTCTACTTGTATAAAAAAGTTTAATTAGCAAAGTTATGAAACACATTGAGGGCAAAGATGGTGGGAAAAAAGCAAAGTTGTAATTTATTCTCCAGTAATTCTGTGTTTTGTTTCTGTTAGGGTGTTTCACCTTTCACCTTTCACCTTTCACCTAATGACTTCTGCAGATTTTCCCCAGCTGCTTCACGCCCGTAGAAATGCTTTTAGAAGTGGTAAAGTAATCAGGAATTAAGTAATTATTTTAAGAAGACCAATAGTTTATTATGCGCCAGTAAATCTGAATCATTCGGCTTCTATTATGCTCATTAGTTTATACTCTCACCTGTTCTCTTTTAATTGACCAATTATAATCCTCTGTGACATGATTTTAGATCATTTAGTGTTTATTACTGTTTTTGACGTCTATTATATCAACTTCTTTCTGATAATGTGATGACAAAGGCATATTCCCAATTCTAAAATTACAACTAGTCATTGAGAAAGAAATCATAATGCATCAAAATATGGACTCATTATTTCACCGTTTTCACCACAATGTCGACTTAATTTCCTTTGAATTTTGATTCTGATCAGTTGATGACAATGATTGATTATTGGGGTCTTTCTGCTGATTTTAAGTGATTTTGAATTAATTTTTTATGTCAAGATGAGTCAATCTAATGTTTCAAGTTAAACTTTTATGTATTTTCATAATTTCATGTATGTTATCAGCTGATCGACTCTTGCATTATGGGAAATGTTTGTTTATAGTATGGCTCTTAATAGAGTTGTTTTATTATCAGTTTTAATTACAACTGTTTAAATTCTGACCCTTTATTAAAGAGACTATTTTTGTGTTTGTTCCAATTGTGTGGATTTTACAGAATCTATGTTTCTTTTCTAGAAACAAAATCTCCTTGTATTAATTTTTCATATGTACTTTGTTTCTCTGTCTGGGTATTTAATGAGAAACAATATGCAAGACAATTTTCCTCCATCTTCTGGTCTCATTTTTAAATTATATCTTGTGTTTGCTCCTGTCATTTTAAGCATAATTATCTTACTGCATCATAAAAATGAGAAACAATGTAAATGTGAAAGTAAAACCAAACTTCATGTTTTAATTTGATGAAAACTTCAGGAATAAGTTTAAGAAATCAGAAAAGCAAAACATTTTCCTGCAGGAATCAAGCTTCATTCTCACAAGTTTCCACTAGGGGGCAGCAGAATAGGCTAGAGCAAAAAAGTCTGAACTGGTCTGGAAGGTTAATAGAACAACAACAAACAACAACAACAACAACAACAACAACAACAACAACAACAACAGATCAAACCATCCAATGATTTATAAACTAAGTACTTAGCTTTTATTTCTTACAAAATACTTGAATAATTCTGCCTTCGCTATTACGGCTGTGCCATGCAAGCATGTTTTCAATTAGGACAAATCTTAAAATTAGTGCTTGAATATTTGAAATATTAATCTTTAATACATGAATAGTTTATATTTCAGACCAAGTATTAATATCAACCTTTCTGAAGATGCTGCTGGTTCCTCTTGGAAAACCAACAGATATTGTTACCTATCGGTTGATTTTAAAGCTAAAGGTAATTTTATTTATATAGCACATTTTCAGCAACAAAGAAATGCAAAGTGCTTTACAGGAATTAAAAGAAAATACAAACAAAGTAACAAACCAACAAAAAAGAGCAAAAGAAGAAAAAGCTAATAATGTTGATCCAAAGTAAATAAACTAGAATCTCCTATTCAGGGTTGGTAGATCAGCATCAGTAAGTTTTATACTTTCTAAGAAAGTGTTTAAGTTTTCATATGTAAAAAGAAGTTCCTTCTTTCTAAGAAGTAGCTTCAGCTGCATCAGAGAAGCTGTGGAGTTCACCTGGTACGAGGAAATGCTCTACAAAACAATCGGATCAAAATCTTACACATCACTGAAAACAGTGAGAACCTCATGTTTTTAGATCACTGGACCAATATTTCCTACTCTGAAAGTTGATACTTCATTACTTTGTTTAATGTTATTTCAAATAACAGAAAATAAGAAGAGAGAATAAAATATTTTGATGTTTAACATCCTGTGCAGAAAGCTTCATAAATGTGGTTGATTACAAAGAGTGTGAAAAAATAAAATCCTGAATCAACGTGTCACTAAAACCATTTTCCTGCAAGAAGTCGCCACTATGTGGCAGCTGTTACTTCCAATGAACCTCTGGTTAAGATCCTAACGCTGATGGTTGGTGGCAGCCCATAGCTGATCAGTTCTTCCTTAATCTGGAACAGAAAACACAAAGTTCAACTGAGATACTATCAGTGAATTATCATAAACATTATTGATTCGTTTTTGTGCGCAGAACAAATTTGAAATGTGCTTAAAGTTTAATAGATCACAGTTAATGTTATGATGCGGGCTTTGGTAGTGGACTGAAATGCAAAATGGCAGAGAAGTCAAGTAAAAAAACGTTTAATAACAAAAAATGATGGAGAACCTTTTTCAAAAACAAAAAACTAAACAAAACAAAAAATGGGAAAGCCAGCAGGGAACCAGGGACGAATGCAGACAGTAAAAGGGTTTAACACGAGGAACCAGCAAGGAGTGACTGAAAATGAAGTGCTTAAGTACTGGGAGGTTGAATTATGAGCAAAAGACCAGATAAGCTGATGAGTTGCAGGTGAGGAGAGAAAGAGGAAGAGACACATTGGGGACAATCAGGTATTGGAAATAAAACTAACAAAAATAACTGAACGTAAGAGACAATTAAACTAGAGTAACAAGGAATAGACAAAACTAGAAGCCCTAATAAGGACTGAGCTAAAGAAAAACAGAAACTAGATTGATCTAATCAAAGAAAGATACTAAAAAATAGAAAATAATCAAACGTCAAAAACAGCTTAGAACTTCTTGAAGTCGAAATTATTGTTGTCTAAATTCGTCCAAAACAGGAGAGAAAATAAAATCACAGAAGGTCGTCACATAAAAAACCAGCCCAAGTTGTGCCTGTTGTTACTCACCAGCTGTGCCAGGGCCTCCTGATCATTTATCAGAGACACGGCGGCCGAGATCTTTGCGTTCAGGGCGATAACATAATCTAGAAGATCAGGACACAAATTTAGCACAAAATAGTTCAGATTAAAACCTATTTCAGATTAAACGTCCCAGTTGCAGCTCCCTCTGTAAAAGTGAAACTCTCGCACTCACATGGTCCGAGATCAGGTGTTGTTTGGTTTGCAGAGGTACTGATGGATCTGGTGCTGGTCGTTGCTATGGTCACCGAGGGTGTTGGTGCACCGGTAGGGGGTCCGGTTGTAGTTACGGCTGCAGCCGAGTCTGACAAAACATGAGATCAGCAAAACATAATCAGAGGAATTGGGGAAAAAATGTCAGCAAATTAAAAACAGGATAAAGATTGAAGGTTCCCACTCACTGTTTCCAACCGTCACAACGACGCAGCGAAGGTCAGAGGTGAACACGGAGCTGGAGAAGCTGTGGGAGAAGGTCAGAGACACTTTAGCAACATTTTAAATGCAGCTTACAATCAATCACAGCAATCTGCAGAAATAATTACACTGTTTTATTATACATATTTAGTCACATTGCATCAAATGTCAGTGTATTAGACTGAAAGTAGTTCTGTTGTCTTTACAATGATCAGTTTTTCAAACTATTGAAAGAGATTCTATAATAAAATCCTTCAAAAGTTGATATTTTTAACGGTTGGGAGGTGATTTGGAGTTTGGTGTCTAATGGAGCAAAGCCAGGAATAAAAATAATGCTTATATTAATTAGGTACTTATTACCTACTTTAAATACAAGCTAAATCAATTAATAGAAAATGATTTAAAGTGATATTAATTCTTTAATTTATCAAACAATGACATCATGTTGTTCTGTAACAATTTAAAGGTAATTAATTGCAGTAGTTAGAGTTAATTACAGTGATCAATGTTAAAGATTATTGAAACAGAATAACTTACTAGCATCCTGCAGATCTTTAATAGTGTCTTGTTGCGATTGCTGATGTTTGCATATTTTACACATAATAGATAAAAATTTCATAGATATAATAGAAGCTGTTATGGTCACAGCTTCTGAAGAGGACAAAGATATGATGTAAATGTCATGTTTTAATTGTTCACTGTTGTGTTTTTGTGATCTAAAGAGCTACACAAATAAAATTTGATGAGATTTTTTATTTGGTTTCAAAGCTTTACAGTAACTTTCTTCAGTTTCTTCAGCGTCAGTGAAGACATGTTGGACGGCCGAACATTAGAGGTGAGTCCAACCTGAAATCATCTGAGATGATGATAAACTGCTTTTCCTCTCATCTTGTGAATATTTTGCCATTAAAAAAAAAAAAATTACTGAAAATCACAAACTGCGGATTGTTTGTCCACAATTTGAAGGCACATTTTACTGAGATTGTCCCTTTTAGGGTGCGTTTACACTGCAGCCTGAAGTGACCCAATTCCGATTTTTATGACGTAATGCGACCTGTATCCGATCTTTTCATGGCAGTGTGAACAGCACAGATCAGATTCTTTTTCGAATGCGACCCATATCTGTCTGATACGTATCCGATTCAAATGTGACTGAACGTTCAGGTCGCATTCATCTGAACTGAACGTCACTGATTCTCAACAAATCTCACTATTCTGCTTCCTGATACGCGCAAGCAGGAAGAAAAACAACAACCATGACGGACTATATGAGGATTAAGTTGTTAATTTGCTGCTCCAGCCGGACAACAACTGCAAATATATAAGCTAAGCTCCACCGTTAGCCTCCATGTTTACTTCCGCAAACACTGAGCTCTTCTTCTTCTATTTATGGCGGTTGGCAGAACACTGAGAACGCTGACGCTAGTGCGCCCTCTACTGCGCATGCGGGACACTTTCAGGTCGTTTGCCCGTTCAGACTGCAGAACACATACAGGTCGCATTTACTGGCAGTGTGAACGACCCGGCAAAAAAGAATTGTCAAAAAATCGGAATTGAGTCACTTCAGGCTGCAGTGTGAACGCACCTTTATGACTCTCTGCCACATAGAGTTTCTTTTCTTTTTAACGGTCTTTTATTTTAGCACTAGTGACCTTTGTTGACAGCTATCAGACAGGAAATGGTCAGAAAAAGGAAGGGGAGACATGCAGCAAAGGTTTCAAGAATTAAATCAAAGATTAATTTTGCAGACTTTCATGTTATAGTACAATATTAATGAGAGTGAATACTAACTTTGCCCGGACGACGAAACAGATGGGATGGCTCAGTCCTCCTTCGAGGTCAGACGGCGTCCATGTCAGGGTGAAGGCTCCTGGCCCTGATTCGCTCCTGATCACGTTGTGTGGGCCGCTGAACAGAAGGTCGGTGATCCTTCAGACACAAAAATCAGACATCTTGGGTGACATTTCCAGAATTTCCACACAACTTTACATTTTAAATGGGCTCCTTGGTCCATCCATCCATCATATATACACAGTTATGCTTGTAGGGCTGCAGACAGGAGACTGACAGCTGGAAGGAGTGATTTTGTTTTTCCAGCGGCCATTGGGTGAGAGGCAGGGGACATCCTGGACATCACAGAGACACACAGGACAGACAGCCACACACACACCTACAGACAATTTAAGTCAGGGGTATCCAAACCTTCTGCCACCTGGGCCAAAAGTAATCATGGGCCAAACAAACCTAAAATCAAGCAAATAAAGTAGCTTGATATTTATTGTTAGTCCAAAACTTGCAAGGAATTTTTGCATTGGTTTATTCGGGCCGTTGTAGATATACAAAAAAGGATTATATTTCTGCCGAAAACTTTTGTGATTAATTTTGTGATTAATCTCAGAAATTTTCCAGAAGAAAATTCAAAGGAAAATTAAGTTTTTGTGGAACTTTACTACTGTAATTTTGCATGTTTGCTGGATTAAAAGAAACACATCTAGTTTTCATTTCCTCTTGGGCTCGATTGAGTAAATTCATTTTAGTAATAAAAACAGGATGTGGGTCACTTTCTTTCAAAATATTTGCTATTTTTAGACAAATTCAAGAAGGAATAAAAGCTGACGTGGTTGGTTTTGCTGCACCCACTGGGTTTTACCCTTTGTTAAAACTTGGTTATAAAAACATAATTACTTTACATTTTCCTGTGCAAAAATTATGTTGGTAGCAATTTTTACCCTGATTACAAATTAAAAAACTCCATCTGCAGTCCAAGAGCCACAAACGGCCCCCGAGCCGCACTTTGGACACCCCTGATTTCTGCACCACCCTGGAGATCTTTACATCTTTACAGTGAAACTAAACCTGCTGAATGACTAATAATGGAAACAGTCTAGTTCAATCCTGCCCCTTGTTTCTATTTTAAGATCAGTCCCGTCTCAACAAACCCGTCTAACTGAAACCAGTTCTTCCTACCGGCTTGTTTGTGTTTAGCTCAGCCTCTTTGAAACAAGTTTTGCTTTCTCTTACTCAGACTGCGTTGCCTCGGCCCTGACACTGATTTCCAGGGTCTGATTGACAGAGGCGCTGAGTTTTGCCCCGTTGTCTGGAGTTGGAGGCAGGAATCTGGGCAGATAGACGCCTTCAGAGCAGGACGGTGCAACAGGATCAACTGCAACAAAAACAGCATAAAGTGCATCATTAGAATCACTTCAGGTGTTGGTGTGTCAGTGTAGATCAGTCTTTCTCAAACTGTGGCACCCGAAACCCTGGTGGTTCGCAGGTGCCCCCTAGGGGTCCTCGACATACTGCATATACAGTAAATGACCGTTTATTTGAGCTCAAAGTGTGACGCTGACAGGTAGCTTACCAGAGAATTGTGTTTAAAAATAACAAAGGATACTTAGCGTAAGGCTAGATCAGTCAAAATAAAAGCTAAAGATACCAGGATTTGTTATACGATCAGAGGAATTTATGTCTGCAGGAATATTTTTCAGTTTCTCAGGGTGAACGTCTGTTTTTAGGACACTATTATAATACAAAGCATGCCACCAGCACCGCTGCACCCCACGCTGACTAGCTGCATCTTAGCAGATTATTTACGGCAGGCTTTCTTTGACTGACTGACAATTTTTGTTTCTGCCGAAGCAGTTCAAGTCTATCTTCCTTTTACTATGCTTCTAAATTACAAATATGCTTGTAGTAGAGAACTTGTTTTTTTATTGCCATGTTTTCCATTATAGAAAAACTTAGAATCTACACTTTCAAAATTGGCAAAGAACTTCAAAAGTCGACTTATTCATGGCTTACAAACCAGCACCACCCATCTCAGTGCAGTGAACTAAGAAGACTTGAGTAACTTTATATGAAATAGTTTAATAAAAGCCCAACATTGTACCTTTGAAAACAAACTGGACGGGTATCTTGTTGAGGACGTCTCCTGCGTGCCTCTGTGACGTTCCACCGTTTGCTTGAGTCAAGGTGATGGTCTGTCCAGCAACGTCCTCCATCATGAGCTGCACAGCGTACGAGCCTTCATTACTGCTGCTGGTGGGGCTGAAGCTCAGAGCACACAACTGCAAGAAAGCAGAAAGAGACGAAAGGGTCTGAACTAAAATCACAACAAAATGCTTACACAGGCTGGAACTCTAAAGGCCGAACACACCGAGGCGTGCTGATTCTGTCAGCGCGCAGATAATGCAGATTTCAGTCATACGTAACAATTTTCCTGCAACAAATTCCTTTATTTCTCTCAATCTGATAAGGATGCTGGGAAGTTTGATGAGCTCCCAACTCCACAGACTGAAAAAGATGAGCTGTTTGTGTTTCACAGTGTTCAGCCGAGTCAGGATCAAGTTTGGTCGGTTGATCATTTTTACCTGAGTGAGTTAGACTTGTTTGTTTGACCTGTCATCAGTTATCATTGAAGGATAATTAGTTATCTGTTGTTTTGCTACAGACCTGATCCAGGTGTCACTTACGGATGAGAGGTTGAGGACAGGTGCCGGTGTGCAGACGTCACACTCGGATGCATTTCGTGCGTCTCTGCATCTTATTTCATCTCCGTCTGGGTCAAATGCCAACAAGCTGATGTTTCTCTGACAGTTGGAAGGAACTCTGCAACAACAAAACCAACAAATGTTTTACACCCACATTTTGATCCCATCAGTTCAGAAAACCCCCTCAGTTTGATCACAGTTTAAAGGAAAAATGCTGTGTTCTGCTTCAAGTATCTTGAAGTTCTGCATTTCTTTCGTCCACATTGTTTTGTTTTTGCCTAAAAAAGCATTTTCCTTTAAGGAAAAACTCAGTCATGGGACTAATCCTAACAGAACCCATTCTCTCCTTCAATACATCATTTATGTCATAAAACATTTCCTTGTGCGTACTTTAAAGAAAATACGCATGTACGTGCCTAAGTACTAACTTTTCATGGTTTTTGTATGTTAACATTTCTGTTAAGATAAAACTGATTTAGACGTAATCAGACTGAGGTTTACTGATGATATTTGACGCGAATATCAAGAAAGGAAAGAGAGAAACCACCTGAGAACAGGAAGGACTGTGGTCAGTGGAGATGTGTTGGGTCTGCCGGTATCGGAGCGGATTGCTGTCTCATCCTGCATTTGGACTCTGAACGAGACAATCCCGTTCCTGTTGTCTGTCCAGTTTCCACCGGAAAACCTGCAGAGGGACAAATTAGAAAGTTTTCAGGCGTAACTGGGTGTCAGAGAATCCAAAAAACATTAAGTAACAGAAGCACTCAGACATTGAAGGTATAAAGGATCCATACAGGAAATTACTGAAGCTAGAGTAAAAAATGTGTTTGGTAAAAAGTCTACTCAAGTACTGATCACATTATCAGTAATTTAATATTTAAAAATTACGTCATCAGATGAACCAAAATATAAAGTGAAGGGGAAAGTTTGCTGTTTTCAGGACGAAAATGGATATAATTCATGTAAGTAACAAAAAAATAACAAAATCAGGCAAAAATAGTTTTTTTTCAAATCAGTTTCTCTTAGTAAAAAACTTATTAAACTTTGATAAAAAAGCTTTTCATTCAGTGCAGAAAATCCAGAAATGTAGTCAAGTAACAGTAGAGATACTTCATAATAAAATTACTCAAGTAAAGGTAAAAAGTACAAAATACTCCTAAAAGTACATTTTTTCAAAACAGTTTCTCAAGTAAATGTAATAGAGTAAACCTTCAGGAGCAGAAATTCAGTTCTGAGTTTATAATCAGGTGTTACTCTGAGGTGAACTCACCCAAACTGACTCAGCTGGCTCCCATTGTTCACACTGGTGACCAGCCTTTCCTTCTGACACCATTCGCCACTGATTTCCTGGATTTTGTTCAAGATTATCCCAGAAAAACTGCAGCTGTTCCCACAAACCTGAGCATCAACCTCTGCACACGTGCTGAAGCTGTACAGGTAGCGAGCCACGGTCTGTGGATTGAAAGGAAGACAGTTTAATAAAATACAAAAGGAAAAAAGAAGCTATGAAATGTTTGAACTCACCGGGAATCCACCCGCCTGGAGGTCTTTGGTGGAGTAGCTGTAGACGAAGCCATAATAATCAGCCTGTGAGCCGCTGATCAGCAGCAGCAGCAGCACAGAGGACAACATGTTGACTGAATCAATGCCTCTATGCACAGACTGGATGTTGTTGGAAACAAACGGCTTTATGCTTGAAGAGACTCCACTCCTTCCCTCTTTGTCCGCTAAGCATCACAGATACTGAAGGTCAGACGGGATGAAGTCACACAAAGGAAACGGACTTTACCTGGAATGAGGAAACGTCGCCGTCTGCTGCGTCTTTGGGGCGGAAGGTGTTGAAATACAGCAAGAATAAATTATAGCTCATTTACAGGGGAGTTTAATTCAACATGGGGACGAATTTTAAACTCTGATATTTGTGAAATTGTACGCACAATATTTCTGTTTGTGTTTTAGGTTTACGATTTTATTTTTTTGCTGGTGTTTTTCCAAATGTTCACTGTATTGATAGACTTTAAAATATTGTTGTTAGTTTATAAACCCCTGGTTCTGGTTCTGGTTCTGGTCTGCGTCCCCAGAACCAGAACCAAACATGGAGAACCACAAATCTTGAGCAAACCTCCAGAAAACTGCAAAACAGCTGAAACACTGAGTTCCATTAAATCTAGACTAAAATCCCAGCTGTTTAGAGTCGATTTTGAATATTAATAAATTAAACATTGACCAACATTTTCATGTGCTACAGATCAAATTGTTTACTGTGCCTTTTATGACTTTATATTTTTGTATTTTTAGGACTTTGAACTGCCTTGTTTCTGAAATGTGCTACACAAATAAACTCTGTTGATTAAATATTTGTTTCTTGGTGAATTTATTGGAGTTTCTTCTGCTTCGCCTTTTCTTCTTGCTTGCTCCATCTAGTTTAACGTCTACATTTCTCAGAACAGGTTTCTGTTTGTCTCTGTTGTTGTTCTGCCAGCACATATGTTAGCATAATGAGTCACACAGTCTAACCTCTTACTGGGTCACATTCATCACTTCACCTCCTTTAAAACTTGTCTGAATGTGCCAACAGAGCCTGATCCAGCTCAGACCTGCCCACAGATTTAGTTTTTTTTACTCCTATTACATAAACTTTTGATGATTCTTGTCACATGTGGGGAAGATTTCCAGGAATTACTTCAAAAGATAAAACATTATCTGAACAGGGACACATTTTTCATTTGTTTTTCTTCCCCCCACACGAATACAAGATAGTCCATTTTATTACACAGAAGAAGCCATAATTTGATACAGATGTTGAAGGATTCCTCTGAAACTCATCATGTTTTGCTCATAAACCTTATTGTCTAAACAAAGGGAAAACAGAAAACCTGTTTTCCCATTTTCTCTGTTTTTATTCTCACATGGTCATGCTGCTGCATAAAATGCAAGAGGGAATATATCAAATGATTATGTAAAGCTTCTAATTCTTCACCTGCATGTTGATGGTGAAACTTCTGAGTTGAACAAAACTCATCAGCCTTTCATATTTTACTTTCATTTGGAGCTTCCTGTCATGCCGAGTTTTGCTCATAACCACAACTTTTCACCTTTCACCTCTTCAGCTTTTCACATTTCTTTTTTTTTTTACCATGACAGACTGAATCTGCATGAAATACTTTTAACAAAACTTCATTCTGCACAAAAACAGAAATTTAACGCCGTCAGCAAAATATCCAAGGATCATATATAAAACATTAATCATGTATTCTGAGATGAGTTTGAGGTTTTTTGTCATCTTTTCCCCCCATTTAAATTTTTAATATTCCTTTTAAACCAAATGCAAAAATAAGTGTTTCTTTGTCCATTCGCTCCCATTTGAACTCCATTTAAAAAAAATGCAATTTAGTTTCTGTTTTCCTGTTAAAACTCATTATATACGTTTTATAAATGTATTTATTCATTATTTCCCTAAAGTTAACAGTGATAGTAATGATCATTTTTCACATAACAAATAATGTATTATTATTATTATTATTATCCATCCATCCATTTTCTTGCACCCTTTTTCCCTCAGTGGGGTTGGGAGGGGTGCTGGTGCCCATCTCCAGCCAACGTTTCGGGCGAGAGGTGGGGTCACCCTGGACAGGTCACCAGTCTGTCGCAGGGCAACACAGAGACACACAGGACACACAACCATGCACACACACACTCACACCTAGGGGCAATTTGGAGAGGCCAATTAACCTGACAGTCATGTTTTTGGACTGTGGGAGGAAACCGGAGTGCCTGGAGAAAACCCACCATGCACAGGGAGAACATGCAAACTCCATGCAGAAAGACCGGTCTGGGAATCGAACCCAGAACCTTCTTGCTGCAAGGCAACAGCTCTACCAACTGCGCCACTGTGCAGCCCACTATTATTATTATTATTATTATTATTATTATTGTGCTCGTATTGCCATAGCAACCAGTAACTGGCTGGTTGCTATGGTTTCCTGCTTTTTTCCAGCTTTTTGTAAAGTAAACTGTACTCATTACACAGAAACTCAAAGTTCTCTGTAATGATGGAGAGAAGATGCTGCTCAGGATGCAGCATAACAGTTTATGATGAATATTATACTGTCAAACAATATGTGGATGGAAACTTTCAAAAGGCCTTTTTTAAGTTCCAGGGACAAAAACAAAGCACTTTATGAAGAAGAAGAAGAATGTGACCATAAATGTTGCTCCCTGACATTACTTATAGTAAATCTGAAATATGAATGACGATTTGTAGTATTAGCAAAAGTCACAAAACCTTTGCTTAGAAATACAAATCAAACAGCAGAGAGAAGATTTTAAGGATGAACAGATTTAAAACTCAAACAGCTTCTTTTATAAAAATATCAATCTCTTCCAGCATATATTTATACCAACACAGCTCAATATTTAGTATCATCCATTGAAAACCAGCACACAGAGTATCTGCCTTTGTTACATGATACAATCTTTGATTATTAAAAGCATGAATTTCATCCATCCATCTATTTTCTTATGCTCATCTGAGGCTGGATCACAGGGTCAGCAGCCTCAGCAGGGAGACCCAGACTGACTGAACCACATGAAGGTTGTGGTTGATGAACACAGTAAATTATTAAGACACAGCCATACAAAAAGGGATTAAATCTAATGATTATTTAAAGCCCCAAGTTTTATAAGCGTATGTAAACTTTAGAGTAGAATCCAACTCTTCAGCATCTGTATAATAATGTTGACTTATTTAACTTTGGTTTGTTTAAAACCACAACTCTTCAGCTTTTGCATCATGACAGGATGTATCTGGAAAACAAAGATGTAAAAACTGCAGCCACTGTCATCAAGAACCATCCAAAGAGTAAAAGCAAAGAGCCTTTTAGTGCAAGGAAAGCAGAAAAACTTTATTGTAGCTTCATGAAACAAGTCTATGATTCAGAGACATGAATGATATGAAAGATCATCCATGTCTCTTTTTAAAAAGTTCATATTATTAGGCCAAGAAACAGTTGTACCATATATTATTATTTTGTTTATTATTCTGTTTTTTATTGACAACATTTTTTTAATTATAGGCTGAAGAACATTTTGATTTTACAGTATTTGTTCACATTCATTATAATATTAACTTTTCATTTGCATTAATTAAAATAAGTTTTACCCCATGATAGATGAAGAAAGAAAGATGAGCAGTTATAGAAAACACATTTCCCAGCAAAGATTGTATTTATTATATCCTTTGACCACTAGGGGGCGGGAGTTGTAACGTTCACCGTGCTACTGCTCAGCAGCTTTACTATTATGTCAGAAGGAAGTCCTTGTCTTCTCAGTTCCTGTTTGATCTGGAGAGGAAAAAACATGACATCAGTTCTACATTATATAATCAATAAGTCACACAGAACAAAACTAAACCACAGTTTTATGCTAAAAATCAGGGTTGAGCTTTGAATCATTTTCCAGCTCATCTTTGATCTGCAGAGCAAAACACAGTTCCCTAAGTTAAAATAATATTTTGTCTGGGAAGAATAGCAATGCACAAAAAAAAAACAAAAGTAAAGAACTGCAGGAGCAACAAACCTAGCAGATTAGGATAAAACTGATTATCATCAACGTTACTGACCAGGTTCATGATGGTTTCAGAGTCAGTCTCCAGTGACAGCGAAGTGGAGATCTTTGCATTCAGACCCAAAACATAATCTAGAAGAAGCACAGAGTCAGCATTACTACCTAAAACAGGTTCATTAATCAATAAGGATCATTGATCATGTATTCTGGGATGAGTTTGAGGTTTTTTGTCATCTTTTCCCTATTTAAATTTTTAATATTCCTTTTAAACCAAATGCAAAAATAAGTGTTTCTTTGTCCATTCGCTCCCATTTGAACTCCATTTTTTAAAAAAATGCAATTTTGTTTCTGTTTTCCTGTTTAAACTCATTATATATGTTTTATAAATGTATTTATTCATTATTTCCCTAAAGTTAACAGTGATAGTAATGATCATTTTTCACATAACAAAAAATTTATTATTATTATTATTATTATTATTATTATTATTATTATTATTATTATTATTATTATTATTATTATTATTATTATTATTATTATTATTATTATTATTATTATTATTATTACCATAGCAACCAGTAACTGGCTGGTTGCTATGGTTTCCTGTTTTTTTCCTGCTTTTAGTAAAGTAAACTGTACTCATTACACAGAAACTCAAAGTTCTCTGTAATGATGGAGAGAAGATGCTGCTCAGGATGCAGCATAACAGTTTATGATGAACATTATACTGTCAAACAATATGTGGATGGAAACTTTCAAAAAGGCCTTTTTTTTAAGTTCCAGGGTCAAAAACAAAGCACTTTATGAAGAAGAAGAAGAATGTGACCATAAATTACTTATAGTAGCACTCCTAAAGAAAAGACATGTTGGTACGTAACATTTCTACAACAATCTATAAATATATCTGTGGACGCAGAGAAACTACAAATTTACCAGGTTTGGTGAAGTTAGAGGTTTGGTGACGCCTCTAACTTCAGCTTCAGTCACACTTACATGGCCCTGGTGCAAATGTTGTGGTGGGTTGGTTGGTAGTTGGTGGGAGCACAATCGTAGTTGTAGGAGGTGCAGTCGTAATTGGAGGAAGTGCAGTCGTAGTTGTAGGAGGGGCAGTCGTAGTTGGAGCAAGTGTAGTTGTAGTTGGTGGAGGTGTAGTTGTAGTTGGAGGACGTGCAGTCGTAGTTGTAGGAGGTGCAGTCGTAGTTGGAGCAAGTGTAGTTGTAGTTGGTGGAGGTGTAGTTGTAGTTGGAGGACGTGCAGTCGTAGTTGTAGGAGGTGCAGTCGTAGTTGGAGCAAGTGTAGTTGTAGTTGGTGGAGGTGTAGTTGTAGTTGGAGGACGTGCAGTCGTAGTTGCAGTTGTAGTTGGAGCAAGTGTAGTTGTAGTTGGTGGAGGTGCAGTTGTAGTTTGTGGAGGTGGAGTAGTGGATGGAGGTAGGGTTGTCATGAATGTAAACATAGTTGGTAGGGGTGCCGTTGAGGTCAGAGGGGAAACGGTTGTTGGACCTGTGGATTAGGCAGCAGATCAACATTATCACTTCAGGAAAATGTTGAATTTAACCTGAAAAGAAAAGCAGAGATTTCCACTCACTGCTCCCAGCCGTCACAAAGACGCATCGAAGGTCAGACTGGTACACAGAGCCAGAGGAGCTGAGGAGGTAATGAGAGAAACAGCTTAGATATTAAACTATTACCCATCGATTCAGTTTAACAACGTATTGAAAAGGTTGATTATACAAACAGAAAAAAAGCAGATGTACAACAAAAGATGCTAGTTTTTAGAAAAGGTGATGATTCAGTTCTCATGAACCTAAATGTTTCCTCACTCCTTTAAAATATTTGTCTATAAAGCACTAAATGATTTTGGACTTTCTCAGTAATTAACCATGCAGAGCCCTTTGGTGTTAGGAGATCTGAATTGTAACAAGACCCCAAGTAAACAAGACGAAGCAGCATTTAGCTTTTATGCTCCTGAAAACTTGAGATATGCAGAAATTGTTGGTTCCTTAAAATGAGAACGGAAAACATTTTTGCTAATTGTGCTTTATAAACATACTTGCCATTTATAGTGAACCAACCCCAGTTCAATAAGCTGAACAATATTAAGAGTCTAAGCTTTTTTTCCATACATTTATAAGATAAGACACTAACTTTGCTTGGACAACGAAGCAGAGAGGATGGTTCAGTCCTGCTTCACTGGCCGATGGCGTCCATGTCAGGCTGAAGTTTCCTGACCCTGATGAACTCTTGGTTAAACCTGGTGGTCCGCTGAACAGGAGCTCAGTGGTCCTTGAATGAACAGGAGATAAACAGCTTATTACATTTATACTTCCAATTTTTTCCAACCTGCAAAGACATCAGTGCCATTTTTAAAGTTACAGACTCAGGTTATAAAATGTGGGTTCAACCTTCAAAGTCATATTTTTACAATGTTGCTAGACTTGTTTGGAGTTATTTAATACATGAGGTTAGACTAAACTCCAGACTCACAAAGGGTTAATTTCACTCACTCAGCCTGGGTTGCTTCTGCTCTGACGCTGATTTCCAGAGTCTGGTTGACGTTGGTGTAGATCTGAGCTCCATGTTCAGGAGTTGGAGGCAGAAACCTGGGCAGATATTCACCTGCTGTGCAGGACGGAGCTGCAGGATCCACTGGAGCAAAATAACAAGGAAACTAATTAATTCAAAATGAATGAAACTGGTCAGTTTGGTCAAACAACGTGAAGCTGTTAGTTGATAGATGAATATTCAATGTAACCAGATATTTATCCACCTGGTTATATTTATCTTTCCTACATTCCTTCTTGTATATTTTGCAAAATGTGTAACTATCTGTACTAATCTGCAGTTACTGATACTTCAAATCTAAAATACGCAGAACAGAAGCAGATTCTTCCAATTCGGTTCGGCTCTTTTTGGGTTCAATCAGGTTCAGAGTTTATTTTACCTCTGAAAACAAACTGAACAGGGATCTTGCTGATGGCGTCATTCTGAGGTTTCACCTCCTGTGAATTGTTGCCGTTAGTGAGAGTGATGTTCTGCCCGGTAAAATCCTCCAGAACCATCTGAACCGCATACGGACCTTCAGCGCTGCTGTTAGTGGGACTGAATGACAGAGAACAAGACTGGAAGAGAACAGAAAGGAGAAGAAAATGAATTGCAACAGTAACTTAAGCTAAAAGCAGTGTTGGGTTGCCCTCACAGCTCTGCACCGCCACGCCGTTGGACTTGTTAACGCTCTCTTGACATTCTCGGACCCGACCATTTGGCAACGCGATTTTACAAATCTTCCAAATAACTTTTCGTCCACATTAATATGAATAGATCAAGTCTTTAATGTTAAACTGAAAACTAACTTCCCACACCAGAGTTATTGTCATTTTCTTGTTTGGTTGCGAATGATTGGTGACTCACGTCGTGTCATGAATCTACCAGAACAGACAGAACCAGAGCAATGCTCTCTGATGACTCACTAAAATGTGGTAACACTTTATTTGAAGGGGTGTGAATAAGACTGACAAAACCTCTGTCATGAACATGAAGAAGTCTTTATGAATGTTTATGATTTGTGTTATCATGAAGTGTGATTCGGTAAATAATGACACTTTTAATGCAAAGTTGCTATAAAAGTTGCATTGAAACTCCATTAAAAATGCCAGCTTTGCATGATTTTGTAAATTACGATAAATTAATGCAAAGTTGGCATTTTTAATGGACATAAATATCAAATATCAATAACATATCAAATAACATTTGATACTCACAGATGAGACACTGAGGACAGACGGTGGAGTGCAGATGTCACACTCTGATCCGGCTGCATATCTGCATCTAACATCGTCTCCGTCCGGGTCAGAGACCAACAGGTGGATGTTTCTCTGACAGTTTGAAGGAACTCTGAGAGAAAAAGAAACATTTCGTAGAGCATCACAACCACACCTCTATCAAGTGCTTGTTTCATAATTGAAACCTGTCTGACTGGTTGTCCAAGGTTTCTTCTCGTAAAGAATTTGTTTTTAATTATCACTGTGTTTCTTTATGGAACAAACTACAAAATAGTTTCACTTCAGTTTTCTAATGATGAACTTTCTACAGAACAAACTCACCCCGATTTATTTTGCAGTGATTTTTCTGATCAATTGTTTCAAACAACAGTTTTCTAAATATTTTGCTGTCAGTAAAAAGCTGTTTGCTAATAAAATATTTCAAATGATGAACAGAATTACCTCAACAGAGGGATGATGGTGGTTTGGGGTGATGAGTTTGGTTTGTTGATGTCGGAACGGTTTCTTATTTCAATGAGCGACGTAGCTGTCGACAGTTCAATCCCATTTCTGTTTTCTGTCCAGTTTGTAGTGTTAAACCTACAGTAGATGATGTTGAGATGTTTAGGAAAATAATGCAGCAAGACCAAATCTCCAAAGAGCAACAAAACTAGAAAATCAGCTGATTATGTCAGGTTTTCCTCCTTAGGAAGCAGGAAAATCCAATCCAAGCTGTCCTGTTTTCAGAATCAGTCCTCAGTTTGAATCTGAACATGGCAAAATTACATTTCCATTAATGTTGAAGTGGACTTACAGATAATTCAATGTAGACAGGAATGTAACTGGAACAGTCACAATGTAGGCTCTCTGACACCATTCACCTCCTCTTTCATCCACTGGATAAACTGCGAACCCGCTGCAGTCTCCATCACAAAACCAAAGGTTGAACTCTTCACAAGAGTTGAAGCTCACCTTGAAGTTAGTGGTTGCCTGTGAAATTTCAGTGAGGAAGTGTTGAGTACACTCTTTAAAAAACCAAGTGTGATATTTTACAAAGAAGCTCAACTTACTGGGTATCCAGCTGGCTGAAAATCTCCAACCGAGTAGCTGAAGACGACGCCAAAATAAGAAGCTTGAGCTCCGCTGATGAGCAGCAGCAGCAACACAGATGACAACATGGTGACAGAGTGAAGGTTTCACAGAGAGACTGAAAGTTATCAGAGACAAATGAAGTTATTCTTCCACAGACAGCCTCTGGTCCACACCCTCTGCTCCATTCACAGAAGAATTAATGTTATGCATTGGAATAGTTGGCCTGAAGGCTAAAAGGTAATGATGAAAACATCTGATGGCTGAACGTTTACATTCAGAAGTGCAAAATCTGAATGACGATTTGGAAAAGTCACAAAACCTTTGCTAAGACCCGAGTTTTTTATTCAGAGAGCATTTTTGTCCCCATATGAGGACGCAGGGTCTGAGGAAGTTAGAAATACAAATCAAACAGCAGGAAGAAGATTGTAAGGATGAACAGATTTAAAACTCAAACAGCTTCTTTTATAAAAATATCAATCTCTTCCAGCATATATTTATACCAACACAGCTCAATATTTAGTATCATCCATTGAAAACCAGCACACAGAGTATCTGCCTTTGTTACATGATACAATGTTTGATTATTAAAAACATGAATTTCATCCATCCACCTATTTTCTTATGCTCATCTGAGGCTGGATCACAGGGTCAGCTTTTCCATCATGGCAGATGCATCTGCCAAATAAAAATCAAGAACCATCCCCAGAGTAAAAACAAAGAGCCTTTTACTGCAAGGAAAGCAGAACAACTTTATTTTACCATCATGAAATCAGTCTGGGATTCAGAGACATGAATGATATGAAAGATTATTCGGGTTTCTTTAAAAAGACTTGATGTTATTTGTCCAAGAAACAGTTGTATCATGTCATTTCATTCTGTTTGCTTTTATTGACAATTAGAAACTACAGCCTTAATAACATTTTGATTTTACAGTATTTGTTCACATTCATTATAATAATATTAACTTTTCATTTGCATTAATTAAAATAAGTTTTACCCCATGATAGATGAAGAAAGAAAGATGAGCAGTTATAGAAAACATTTCCCAGCAAAGATTGTATTTATTATATCCTTTGACCACTAGGGGGCGGGAGTTGTAACTTTCACCGTGCTACTGCTCAGCAGCTTTACTATTATGTCAGAAGGAAGTCCTTGTCTTCTCAGCTCCTGTTTGATCTGGAGAGGAAAAAACATGACATCAGTTCTACATTATATAAGCAGTAAGTGACACATAACTTTCGTTTAGCATCAAACTACAGTTTGATGCTAAACAGTTTGATGTAGCCTCAAACTACAGCTTGATGCTAAATGTCAAGGTTGAGCTTTAGATCAAGTTTACAAGTCCTTTAAAGATCCATCCATTTATTTTCTTCCTCTTATCTGGTGTTGCAGCCCAAAATGTGTATTCTCAGCAATGTCTAGGATATTTGCTCATTTTGTGACCCTTGTTGGTTGAGGATGTTGGAGAATCATTTATTTTCTACAGCCTGTGAAAATAAATTATTCAATCAAAAGTAGATGTTAAGTCTGTGTGTGTGTGTGTGTGTGTGTGTGTGTGTGTGTGTGTGTGTGTGTGTGTGTGTGTGTGTGTGTGTGTGTGTGTGTGCGTGTGTGTGTAATGACAATTGTAATAAGTGTAGCAGCATAAATGGTACGCTGCCACTTTAAGAGTAATTTCAGCGGCTGCATATAAGCAAGCGTTCACCTGACATGAGGCTGCTTGCGTCGTGACGTCAAATTGAAGTTGCTCCTTTTGTTTGCGCCGTTCTGGGTAAGCGTGGCTGTTTTATCATTTGTCAGCTTTAGGAATGGCTATTAATGTCAACTGGTCTGTCTGCTTAGCCTCCTTCGCTGCACCTTTAATATCGGGGTCGATCTGTCCATTCATTTCTGCTGATAGGAAGGTAAGAGCTTAGCGTGGCTAAGTAACACCTGTTTCATGTAAACAAAACCTTCACATACCGTGTTTTTATTACAGTTGCACTGCATCTAGGTGGTACTGAGGATCTGATTATTGGGCATTTATCAGGTCACAGGTAAACGGCTGCTGCAAGTTATAAATTTTGTTGTAGCAGTTGAATTAATTTGCTATATTTTTTTTTTAGCCACCTGATGACTCTTCGGCATTGCACCTGGATTGACACTCGCTGCTGTTTTGCCTAACTCCAAATTGTTTTAAACAGACCAACTTGAACTTGCCCTGCTTCTGGGAGCAGTGATGGCGCTATTGAAGGAATGAACTGTAATATTGTAGCGCCATTGTACCACTGTTTTACTTGTATTGTTTCATTTTTTTGTCTTTCTTTTAAGGACTGAGGCTTCTGTGGTGGCGGTGGTGACCCCTGGTGGCGGTGTCTTGTCTCGCGTGTTTTGTTGGAGCACCTTTTCTTTCTTTGCCGTGTTTTTGTAGTGTCTAGGTGATTCCCTTTTTCTGCACTGGATGTTGCCCCTTTCCCTCACTACTTCCCCACTGGTAAGCCTCAGTTTCCTTTGCAATTTAGACGTTTTATGATAAATCTTGTTAACTGCAATCACTGTTTTAACCATTCAATTTCAGATCATTATTTTAAAAAGAGATTATAAAGACGAATAAACGTTGTAGAACTTCCTGAATCTTGTCTCATTTTCCAGCAGAACGTACTTGCGTCCTTTCATTACATTTTCCTGGAATTATTCCAGGTGGCGTTGTTGGTCATTATAACCTGTAAGAGTTTATATCTTGGGTTCATAATTAAAAATAAAGAAAATCCACCCCCCAGGTTGCCACATAAGGTTCTGTTGCACATCCCTGCTCTAGATCTAAAGCTGGTGAAGCGTTGTGTTGTTACTCTGTTCTCCTTGCATGCGAGTACTTTGACACATTGTCAGCCATCTTTAAGGGTTTCCCACCATCTCATTCTTTCAGACACTAAAGTTTCCCGTCATAAATGAGGGAAGGAATGCAGATCGACCGATAAATCAAGAGCTTCACCTTTCAGCTGTTTTTACATAACAGTAAACATGTAGAGTTCCTGCAAATCAATCCCCAAGATGACAACAAAAGTCTAGTTAAACCTGCTAGACTGGAATGAACCACGTTGCTGTCTTTAACATTGACGTCACTGAGGTTACTGACCAGGTTCATGATGGTTGCAGAGTCAGTCTCCAGTGACAGTGAAGTGGAGATCTTTGCATTCAGAGCCAAAACATAATCTAGAAGCAGAAAGAATCAATGTAACTATTCAAAACATGTCATCCATAAGCAACACTTGGTTGTGTTTATGTAAACATTGAAGAAATTCATCAGGTGGTGAATTTTCATGCAAGTCTTAGATTTTCATATTTTCCCCCCTTTAAGTCTTTAATGCACCTTTTCAATTAATGCAGAAATCTGTGTCCCTTTGGCAGCTTTTTGGTTGTTAATTCCTATTCAGACTCCATTTTGTTCATCATGTAATTTAGTTTGTTTTATCTCTGGTGTTGAAATCCCTCAGAAATAACATTATTTTTCACTTGATGAAGGTGTTTTATAAACTATATAAGCCAATTTACATAAGCCAATCTAAATAAGTCTAAAATAATGTCCTAAAGTGTAATTTATTTTGCCAAAAGTGTATTTTCCTCTCTTTTTTGTTGTTGTGGTTTGTTTTTGCCTTAAACATCTTTAGGATAGGAAGAGGTGGTGTTTTTTTTTTCTTCTTGCCAAAATTGCATAGGCCATTGTGTTAAGAAGGTGAGAATATATGGGATAGAATAAAATACACTTTTAATATTTAAAATTATTACAAAACTACAATGTGTATCATGAGGAATGAAGTTAACATTTGTTAAAGAAAAGATAATGTTATATTTCTAAATAAAATTCTGATGAGAACCTTGAAAAGATTCTTTATGCTCCAGGGACACAAATGTATATATGAAAATTGCTAATTGTTGCTTCTATTATTTATAAAGCCATTTGTGAAGAAGAAAACATGAATTTCTATGGCAATTTTAGAACATATTTTTGGTCAAGAGCAGATTGAAGGGATCCTTAATAATACAAATACTTCAGGTAACAGTTGTTGAGGAAAAATGACTATTTTAGTGTTTAACACAGTTTAAACCTTTTAGAACAAATTTCTTAATTTGAACAGGTTTCTGTTAGTGATTTGAAACAAATACTATTGCTGGGTAAGTATTGAATAGAGATCTACAGGAGAGTTTTGGCTCAGACCCCTGGGGTCTTATCATTAAAGACAGCAGGTCATAAATCAACATATGCAGGAAGGTGGAGGACAGTATCACTTGAATTACTGAGAAAGGGAAATTTGGTCAGTTCACGTAACCAGGATGAGAAGTCTTCCAAAACTAACATCTGACATGGTGTAAAAAACTGAATATAACATAAAATGTTTTAAATCACTAACATTTAATTTGTAAGACATTTTTCTTAGTTATTAATAACATGTTTTGACTGAAAATTCTATTATCCTTTTTTAGAATTAATTTAGTTAATGATGAATGTATTTGAAATTGTATTATTTCTGACTATATTAGAATCAAATGAAAATGTTTTGTTTAGTATTAGAAAAATACTTAGGTTTATGGTGAATGAATGTCTTAATTCTTATTTGTTTTTAATTCCTAATTAGAAACAGGAATTGTACTTTATTATTTTCTGTTGATATTATATCTATTGCTTTTGTTTGATATCAGGACTAAACTTTGGAGATGCTGAGTGCAGAAGAACAAATTGGGTTTTTGGAGATAACTTTTTATTGAATTAAAAGTACAGAATTAAAGGTTTGTTCCTGGCAGAGCAGAAGAGAAACCAGAATTTCACAGCTACCTGTGAGGTTCCTGCATCTGTTTCTCTTGGCCCAGATGGCTGTAGAGCCACAGGAGGCCGGATAGTGTTAAGAAAATAAATTTAAAATAAGTTAGTTTTAGAATTTATCATGACTTGATTGAAATACTCTAATATAGTTTTAAAATGTATAACATACTGTATTCTGACCTATTGATCTATATTTTACTGTAGTTAAAGCAGATTGTTTGCCAAGATCTCAGATCTGCTCTTTGTCTGTCTGGAAACAATCAGTAGGAAGTTCAAGCTTATCACACTGATTTGTGAAAACCATAAACCACCATGAATTCGGAGAGTCTGCTTCTACCTTATTTAACAAAAGGTGTTTGATCTTGTGAACAAATTGCAGGGACTTTTCTAAAGAGCCAGAGATGTCTTCCAGTTGGTCAAGTAGAGATACGCCTTATTTGAATACATTAAAGAGGAAAACACACCTACATGTATAAAAGTTTGTGCACAAGGGAAACAATTCAGAAAAAGCTGATTTATTTTACTTCTGCACCAGCTCTTTCTCCAAGGACGTCCTTGATATTTCTCTGTCTTCTTGTCTCAGGTAAACATGTTTGTATCTGTGTTTCTTCAGTTTCCTGTTCTATTTTATACGTTCTTCTGATTGGATTAAAATTCTGTAATTCTGTGACGTCAACACGCATTGTTGTGTTTCTGTTCCCACACGTGGTCACGCGAGAGAACCCGGGATCAACAGGAAGAATCAGAGCCAGATTCTTTTGCTAAATTTAATTGTATAAAAATTCTTCCTTAACACAGTCTACATTTATTCTCTAACATGAACTTCAGTCACACTTACATGGTCCTGGGTCTGGGGTTGAGTTTGTGATGGAGGATGTAGGAGGTTCAGTTGGTGTGTTGGGTTGGTTGGTTGTAGGTGTGAGGGTAGTTGTAGCTGGTGGAGTTGGAGTTGTAGTCGGAGGGGAAACAGTTGTTGGACCTGTGGATGGAGCAGCAGATCAGCAGCAACATTATCAGATCAAGAAAAAGCAGACTGACTTCAAACTGAAGACCAAAGCAGAGATTTCCACTCACTTTCTCCAGCCAACACAAAGACGCATCGAAGGTCAGACTGGTACACAGAGCCAGAGGAGCTGAGGAGGTAAATAAAGCCACAGCTTAGATATAAAACTGTTAATAAAATAAGCAGACAATTCAGTCTAATGAAGACTTTAAACAACAGTTTGTGTAAACTCAGTATTAAGCTGATAAAAAGCAACTATCAATGCCAGAGGTGCAGGATTTCTGAAAATGAGATTATGATTCAGTGGTGATGAACCCAACAATCACTACTGCCCTCTTTTATACATCTTTGTTCTATTATGACTTTAAATAACAATTAATTATTCAAATTAGATTAAAAATGTTCTATGTAAGGAAACCCAGCAGATTACATCAAGTCATTGAGTTGCAACATTCATTCCTCCTGGATGAGCATGTAGCTCTTGTATCATTGACTCTATAGCAGGGGTCTCAAACTCAGTTTACCCGGGGGCCACTGGAGGAAGGGTCTGGGTGAGGCTGGGCCGCATAAAGGATTTCACAAAAAAACATAAAAAAAAATATCCTCAAATGTCATCAACGTTTAATTATTTATCCAATACATGAACTGCAGTTTTTGGCTTTGACAAAGACATGATGAGGATGTGACAAAATTTAGGGTGCGTTCACACTGCAGTCTGAAGTTGTTGGTGTAGCCCAGTGGTAAACTGAGGTTGCTGTAATTACTGTACGTTGAGGTTAATAGAAATCTTACATCGTCAAGACACGATACAAGTATATTAAAAGTAAATTCTTGTTTACTCAGGCATACATTGATGAACAACTAAGTGTTTAGTATCCTTCTTCCTGAAAGAAATACATTGGTATTTTCCTTCACCTTAATAGTTAAATAATATAAAGGTCATTATTGAGTAATTACCTTATTTGGTGATTAAAACTATTGTTACTCAGCTATTATGTAAATATTGTAAGAAAAAGAAGCAGTGTGACGCAAGCTGCACTGTATTTTTCCTGGTCTCACCATTTTATTGGTAAAGGGGACAGTTCGTCCAAGGCAGGACTGGGGAGTGGTTGGGAAAAGAGAGAGAGAGTCGGGAGGGTGGAGAAGGGAGACGCAATAAGCGAAGGAAAGAGGGAGATAGATAAAAAGGAATAAAGACAGACGAAAGGAAGAGACAAAGGGACAACAGGACGAGAGGGCACGAAAGTCAGGAGAAGTTGAAGGAGTTCAGTCGACGTTGGAGGGACGACCCAAGAGGACCCTAACCCTAACCCTAACCCTTCACTCTTAACTCTTTATTTCTCAAAGTTAGCACAGGGATGCATTTTTGGGCAATATGGATTTCCAGCCTGCCAAAATATGCATCCCTTCTCTATTCCCCTCAAATATTATCCTATTGATTTAAAACTTATAACAGCAGTTCTTGGAACTACTCTCATTATGTAGAAAAAGTTATTTCACTATTAACTCTGTGTTTCTCAAAGTTAGCACTGGGATGTGTTTTTGAGCAATATGGATTATTGTGGCAGGCTGGAAATCCATATTGACCAAAAAAGCATCCCTGTTCTAACTTTGAGAAATAAACAGTTAAGAAGGAAATAACCTTTTCCACATAATCTGAGTAGTGCCATGAACTACTGGTATAAGCTTTAAATCAATAGGATACTATTTGAGGGGAATCGATAACGGATGCATTTTTTGGCAGGCTGGAAATTTTGCCCAAAATGGCATACCTGTGCTAATTTGAAGAATTAAAGAGGTATGAGTGAAATAACTTTTTCTACATAATGAGAGTAGTTCCAAGAACTGCTGTTATAAGTTTTAAATAAATAGGATAATATTTGAGGGGAATAGATAAGGGATGCATATTTTGGCAGGCTGGAAATTTTGCCCAAAAACGCATTCCTGTGCTAATTTGAAGAATTCAATAGTTAAGGGTGAAATAACTTATTTTTCTACATAATCTGAGTAGTTCCAAGAACTGCTGGTATAAGTTTTATATCTATAGGATAATATTTGAGGGGAATAGAGAGGGGATGCATATTGTGGCAGGCTCAAAATCTATTAATGCCAAAACATGCATCCCTGTGCTAATTGGGGGAAATAAAGAGCTGAAATGATTTAATCTCTTCTACGTAATGACACTTGTTCTCTGAGCTAATGCTATAAGTTTCATATCAACAAGACGGATGCAAATATTTTCAGGCTCATAAATTAAGTTGCATTTCCTCCCACATTAACAGACTAGAAGTGAAGCATGATATAAAATGTTCTGCATAATGGGTCTCTGTTGTAATGCTTTTGAGCTATTATGGTATCAAAAGACAAAGCAGAGAATTTCAAACCATTTACGGAGAACGTTTACAACAGACACAGACTGAAAAAAAAGTTCGACTCGTGTCAATAAAAGTGTAAAAACCGTATCTATTTCAAATAATTTGCGAAATAAAACCCACCGTATTAGGGATTACATGGTTAGGAAACGTGATAATGTTACAAATATCTTTAAAATTTCCTCTTCGGTCATATTTTTATCCGTTTCCTCGTCAATATGCGAGAGTTTAGAGCGATGCGCGCTCCCGCGACAGGGGATGCAAATTTGGGCAGGCGTGCTTTTCTGGGCATAACACCTGTGCAAGTGGTCACGATCGACGGACTTTGTGCTAAGCTAAGTGGGCTAACGCTTTAGCACCACGGTTCCGCTGCAGCCGTTGAGCCTCTGTGAAGTTGAGAGGAGGGAGTGCATCGCAGCATTTCTATGTTTTCCCGGAAATGCAACGCTCTCAAAGTGTGTTTTGTTTTCCTGGTCCTCCCTCTGGGATTTAAACATCTACTCCTCGTTGGTCACAGGCCTGCAACGTTTTTCCGTTCTTCTCATCACTTTGGAGGTCGTGAGTAGAACTGACTATTGGTTCAGGACTATACACTAGCTTGGACATTGCTTGGGGTGACCGGTCTTAGGGAATTGTGCACGTTAATAGTTTAGTTGGCCTGCCTTATGTGCTGCCTTATATGAGAAGTATATGTTGTTGTTTTTGTTTTGTTTTCCTTAAATCTTAAAGAGTGTTTACAGCTTACCGTTCAACGGGTGATTAACCGTGAGGGTTCCCTGTCACCTTAGTTAATAAAGTGAAGCTGAATGATTTTGCCTGAAATTCTGTTTCACTGGGTCATATTCGTTACAAACCAGGTCAGTGGTATTGTATACATAAGGGTGTACCTGATTGATGTCGAACCCAAGCACCCACCATTTTAGTTTTCCTCATAGAGTGGTTTAGGGTGCTACATTGGGATCTGGAGTTGTTTGTTTCATCCTCCAGGGCGCTGGAGGCTGTTTTCCACCCGAGGGCGTCTGCGGACCCACGCACCTGGAACCATTCTGCCATCAGGAGCTGTATAACTAGAGGAGGCTGCCGACACTTCTCTGCCAGATTGTTAGCCAGTGATGGTACAGGCTCACCTCAGGTCAAATCCTTCTGATCCCTTCCTAGATCCTGATCCTTTGTGTCTCTGACCTGTTACAGCTGTTTGTCCTGTGACGTGCTGGAGAAAGCAGATTCTGTCAAAGACCTTCCTGGACCTACAGATTGGCAGCCTCCCTCCCAGCGGAGCAGTCCCAGCTCCCGAACTTACCTGTCTGTCCTCCAACGCCGCTGCAGCCCGCAGTCCTCCACACCTCAAACCAACTCTGGATTCCCCAGGATTTCCCCCCAGTCCTTTCCCCTCCCGATTGGAGGTAAGCTCGCCACCAGCACCATCTCCAAATTTCCAACGACCTCAAACTTACCGTCTGTTTCTCCCTTAGTTGACCCAAGTTCCAGTCCCGACGCACCCGGACCGTTTACCTGTGTTTCTTTCCCAACTTGTTGCAATAAATCACTAAATCATTCTCGGTTTCTGGAGTTGATCTGCATGTGGGTTAGAAAGTTAGACCACAACATGACAGAAGTGACCCAATTCAGATTTTTTTGTCAAATCGTTTTTTTTTTTTTTGTATGTGTTCTGCAGTCTAAACATGCAAACGACCTGAAAGTGTCCCACATGCGCATTAGAGGGCGCAATAGCGTCAACGTTCTCAGTGTTCTGCCAACCGCCATAAAAAGAAGCTAACGGTGTAGCTTAGCTTACATATTTGAAGCTGTTGTCCAACTGAAGCAACATATTAACAACTTAATCCTCATATAGTTCGTCATGGTTGTTGTTTTTCTTCCCACTTGCACATATCAGGACGCAGAATTTGTTGAGTATCAGTGACGTTCAGTTCGGATGAATGCGGCCTGGACATTAGGTTGCATTTGAATCGGACACGTATCGGATATGGGTCACATTTGAAAAGAATCTGACCTGTGCTGTTCACACTTCTATGAAAAGATCAGATACAGGTTGCATTACGTCAATAAAAATCTGAATTGGGTCACTTCAGGCTGCAGTGTGAACGCACCCTAAGCTTATTCCACTTGGCGTTGCTCTTGTTCTAAATTTCATAGAAGTCTTTAGCCAGCTGACAACGTATGGAGAACGTCTAGACGTGTGACATCACTACCGCTTCTACTTGTCACAACTGCGTTTGATCGTGGCATTTGTTAATGGTAGAAAGTACCAGAATGTCGACTGCAGGGAAGGGACACTGGTACCGGACTGTTATATTATCTGCCACACTATTGTTACAAGCATAGTGTGCATAAAGTCAGTGTAGCTTAGCCTAGCACTGAATGTCAGCCAAGATGAGGAACGGCGGGCGGGACTTCCCTCAGAGGTCCGTTCACCCTGTGGGCCGCACTAATATTATACTTTCATATCACGGTGGGGGCCATGAGACATCATCCTGCGGGCCGCAATTGGCCTTCGAGCCGCAAGAATGAGACCTCTGCTCTACAGCAATCCCTCATGCCGAGCATGCACATAGCGAGAGGAAAAACTACCCTATCGCAGGAAGAAATCTCTAGCAGAACCAGGATCTGGCTCAGCACAGGTGGCTGCCTGCCAACAATGGAGGTTTGAGAATAAAGAAACAGATGAATTAGGTGATTTAGGATTATTTTTGATGTTCAGGAAAGTAAAATGTTAGGGGGAGATTGATTATTAGACAGCTTGGGTTATCACAGCTGATGTCATCCAGGGAGGAATCAGACTAAATAAAATGCCAGGCCAGATGTAGCTTCTGTGGATGGGAAAATAACTGAGAGGAAACAAAAAGTTGACAGTTGAAACAGTAAATTAATAAAACACTAACTTTGCTTGGACAACAAAGCAGAGAGTTTTGTTCCATCCTCTGTCAATGGCAATTGGTGTCCATGTCAGGGTAAAGTTTCCTGATCCTGATGAACTCTTGGTTACACCTGCTGGTCCGCTGAACAGGAGCTCAGTGGTCCTTTAAGAAACAGAAGAGTCACAGTTTGTTAGATTGATATGTCCAAAGCTTCTCCACCCGCAAAAACAGGTGGGGTTTTTTATTGATACTGTAAAATGAAAGCTGATCTATAGCTAAGGACATGTGCTGTGCCTTTAAGATGAGCTGTTTGCTTCTTCTTCGTGGGTTTTCCATTTAGGAGGGCTCTGGTCTGTTAACTTGAAGGCTGAATAAAAGTCTGGACAGCTACGCTATTCCTCTCAGTGTTGTACTGTTTCTCTACCCATACTCCTACTTTATGGTAACACAAATTTACCCCAAATGTTAGCGTTGCAATACCATAATGTTTTTACGTTATTCATTCTTAGAGAAATTTAACATCAGAAAATGCTGGTCCAATCCAGCTGGAATTTGCCTTAGTCACTCACTCAGCTTGAGTTGCTTCTGCTCTGATGCTGATTTCCAGAGTCTGGTTAAAATCGATGTACAACTGATCTCCGTTCTCAGGAGTTGGAGGCAGAAACCTGGGCAGATATTCACCTTCTGTGCAGGACGGAGCTGCAGGATCCACTGGAAGAAAATAACAAGGAAACTAATTAATTCAAGCTGAAAGGAGCTGGTCAGTTTGGTCATTAAATCAAACAACATGAAGCTGTTGGAAGGTTAAATTTAGTTTTGTCATGCTCTTTCATGAACTTTGGACCAAAGTTATGATTGTGTATTTTAATCTTTAGTAGTTACTGATATTTCAAATGTTTTCTAACAGATCCAACATCTTCAGCTCAGACACAAACACCTCAAGTCCAGAGCTACTCTATGAGGTTCAAATCAAGCTCATAAACTGCAGTTTTACCTCTGAAAACAAACTGGACAGGGATGCTGCTCATGGCATCGCTGGGAGTTTTCACCACTTGTGAATCAAAGATATCAGTCAGAGTGACGTTTTGTCTGGGAAAATCCTCCATCACCATCTGAACCGCATACGGACCTTCATCACTGCTGTTAGTGGGACTGAATGACAGAGAACAAGACTGGAAGAGAAGAGAAAGGAGAAGAAAATTAAAACTTAATCGGGATTATAGGTTAAGTGAAATATTTTTCATTGTCATTTTATTGAAAATCAGATTCAACAGATAAGTAAGTAAAAGTAAACTAGATAACACAAAAATAGAGTAAATTACAAATAAAAATATAAAAAAGTTCACTGTTAGAAAGTGGATGGGTTGCATCTTTCTAATTCACTCATTGGTCACGTTTAATAAAATGTGAGGTAAATCCAGCCTAATCCAGTTCCTGCAACTCCAACATTTGATACTCACTGATGAAACGTTGAGAACAGATGGAGGAGTGCAGATGTCACACTCTGATCCAGCTGCATATCTGCATCTAACATCGTCTCCATCCGGGTCAGAGACCAACAGGTTGATGTTTCTCTTACAGTTTGAAGGAACTCTGAGAGAAAAAGAAACGTATACTAAAACATCAACCAGACCTCTATCAGTCCCTTCAGGTGTTTGTTTTAAAACTTTAACCTGTCTGACTGGTTCTTTCTTCTTGTTAAGAATTTGATTTTAATTACCACTGTGTTTCCTTATGTAACAAACAGCAGAATAGTTTCACTTCAGTTTTGTAATGATAAACTTTCTACAGAACAAACCCAAATTTATTTTGCATTGATTTATCTGATCAATTGTTTCAAATACAGTATTATTCACTTAGAACAAACTGCATCAGCTGGATTATCAAATAAAAAATCTACTTTTGTAATCAAGCTTGTATTTTTATGATCTTAAACATTTTTTGCTTCTAATTCACAGTTTCATCTGCAAATGCTGATGAAACATACAATATAAAATATAAACAATGGTCATCTCAATATGTTGCAGTCAGTCAAAGGCTTTATAAATGGATAAAATATTGTAAATGATGAACAGAATTACCTGATTAGAGGGATGATGGTGGTCTGGGGTGGTGAACCTCGGTCGTTGATGTCAGAACGCTTTCTATAGTCAAGGAACATTGGGATTTTTGGCATTACAATCCCATTTCTGTTTTCTGTCCAGCTTAGAACAGTATTCCTACAGTAGATGAAAAGATCTACATTGTTATGGTGAAATAATGCAGCATTTAAGGTAAAATCTCTATATAGTACAAACAAAACTATTTTTTCATCAGCTGACAACGATAGCTTTTCTTCTTTAGAAAACAGCAAAACCTAATCAGCCCAACAGATGAAGCTGTCCTGCAGAATTTTAGGATAATTATCTGCTCTCATTTATAATTTGAACATAATAAAATATATTTCCAGTTATTTGTGATGTATACGTACACAACATTGAATATATGCGGGTATGAAAAATAGTTCCAAATAAATGCTTTCTGACACCATTCACCTCTGCTTTCATCGATTAGATGAACTGCTGACCCACTACAGTCTCCACCACAAAACCAATAGTCCAACTCTTCACATGAGCTGAAACTTCCCTTTAAGTCTAGGATTATCTGTGGAATCAAAGTGAAAAGTTGGTAAATACATCTTATTTTTCCCTGGA
Source organism: Poecilia reticulata (assembly GCF_904066995.2). Lineage (NCBI taxonomy): Eukaryota > Metazoa > Chordata > Actinopteri > Cyprinodontiformes > Poeciliidae > Poecilia > Poecilia reticulata. Next base: position 23,047,501 of record NC_088847.1, on the reverse strand, counting down.
AAAATCTAATACTTTATTATACAAATAAGTTAAACTTACTGCAAATTCACCTGACGGAACGTCTCGAACAGAGCTAACAACAATACCATAATACGAAGCTTGAGCTCCGCTGATGAGCAGCAGCAGCAGCAACACAAACAACAACATGGTGACAGAGTCAAAGTCTGTAGAGAAAAACTGAATGTTGTTAGAGACAAATGAAGTTATTCTTCCACAGATAGACTTTGGTTCACACCCTCTGCATTCTTTACTGGTATGCCACAGCATAATGGACCAGGATGTTCTTTACCTGCTATGAGGAAAAACTGATGGCTGGACGAAACTTTAAATGAGTTAAATATGATTGACAGTAACTGGAAAAGTCATAAATTTATGACTTTTATTTTAATAAAAAATAAAATAATTTACTTTATGAAAATAAATTCACTAAGTGAGAGGAAACTATTTGATCCGTGAACAGATTTTAAAACTCAACCAGCTTCATTTGAAAAAACTTCAAGCATTTATATCAACACAGCTCAATATTCAGTAGCATCCATTAAATCCAGCTCACTGCCTTTATTTAATATAATGGTTTGATCATTCAAAATTGAATTCATGTCAACATAAACTTGTTGGAAAAAACATCAGCTTAGAGATTAAACTAATGACAATTTATATTGATAAACAATTAATGACTTTAAAACATTCTTATATTAAATGAATTGTGTCAAAAAAAGTTAATTTAAAATAAAAATGTTGGTTTTGTGGTTGCTATTTGTAAACTGTTACGACCCGGCTCGGGAAAAGGGAAGTAACATTAAAGAAACCTAGGTGGTAAGGTTTTACAATTTAGGAGTTTATTGTTTGGGTTTTGACAAAAAATAAAAAGGTAAAAAAGGCAAAAATTAACAATAAATCAAAAGGTAGGGACTTGCAACAAAATTGTACTAAATAAGACAAAATCCACAAAACAATCAGGGTTGTAAACCAAATATCTTAACCAAACAAAAATGGCCTTTCCATACAGGCCAAACAATAACAAACTACAAATCTGTAGCCAAAATACAAAAAAATCCCCCACAGGGACAAAGTGAGTTACACAAGCTATCGTGTTTACAGCAGTCAAAGAAAAAAACAAAAAAAAACACCCAAAGTGGCAAGCTGTCTAAACAAAGAATCAGCCGCGCCTTCTCCCAGGAAGTCCTTGGTTTTTAAAGGGGAGGCCTCTTCAGGGATTGGTGGAGCTGGCAATTGATGAGCCAATCGCTGTAGGCCTCAGGGAGTGGCACAGGAAGGCAGGGCTGCATCCACTTCCAAGTGGAGTCAACTTGATTAGAAGCTGCCGATGGTACAAAAAAGGAAAAGAAAACATACACAAGGCCACTGGCCGTAACATAAACCTAAATACTATCCAGCTGTTGGTTGGAAGGTAAATATTTTAATATGATATTAAATTTAGTTTTGTTACATTCCTTCATATATTTTAGATGAAAAGTGTCTATATTAATGTGTAGCAATTATGGATATTTCAAATATTTACCAACAGATTCAACATATTTAACATTAATATCATTTAATCTTTTGCAAAGCAGATTGATGGGTTCAAATCAATCTGATCAATCTGTGCAGCTTTTCCTCTGAAACAAACTGGATTCTGCTGATGGCGTCGCTGGTGGTTTTTACTTACTGTGAATCGTTATTGTCTGTCAGAGTGAAAGTCTGTCTGGGAAAATCCTCCATCATCATCTAAACCGCATACGGACCTTCATCACTGATGTTAGTGGGACTGAATGACAGAGAACAAGACTGGAAGAGAACAGGAAGGAGAAGAAAAAGATCCAAATTAAAACTGAATCAGACGATTACAGATTAAATGAAATATATTTTATTTTCAATTTATTTTTAAATTAGATTAGATCATTAGATTGGATCATTTTAACAATAATTCAGCTGCTTAAAAAGTTGAAACCGTCTAGTGGTTGTTAGACTTATATCTGTCTGAAACCAGCATTTGAAAAACTGATTGTGTCAGGAAGTTCAGAGCTCTGATCCTGCAGCAGCTTGCAGAGAGATCCTGGAAACATTCAGCAAACCTCAAACAAATATTTTATTACCAACATTTTTATTTTAAGGTTGAAAACCACTTTCTCTCAGGTTTTACATAATTGTAAGAGTTTTAAAAAGTTGTGTAATGCATTTCAGAGAGGAACTCTTTCTAATCCAGACTAATTAATGAAGCCGACTGAAAATCCAGATTCTTTATAATCAACATTTGATTCTTTCTGATGAGACGTTGAGGACAGACAGTGGATAAAACCCTCTATATCAGCTGCATATCAGCATTTAATGTCGTCTCCTGGGTCTAAAACCAACAAGTTGATGTTTTTCTGACAGTTTGAATAAACTCTGAGAGAAAAATAAACACAGGACAAAAGTTATGTGCAGTTTGTTTTTTCATGTGTTTGTTTCATAATATAAAACCTGTTTTTTCCCACAACTTTTTATTTCTACTAAAAAAAAACATTCAGTTTCATCAAATAATAACTCAACTACAGTATACACATAATCACATTTATTTTATGATGGATTACCTGATTAGGTATTTAAAATAAAATAATGTTCACTTTGAAGCAACAGCATCAGATTAACTTCCCCATCAAAGAATCGACTTTGTGATCAACATTGTATTTTAAGAAAATAAAAGTTGCTGACAGGTGATGATGATGAACACAAATCATAAAATCCTAAATAATTTCAGTCAAGAAAGTCTGAAAGAGTTTATTTAAACTTCAGGAAACATATTTCTCTGCTGGGCTAAAATACATTCCAATAATCAGACGCTAGGTGGTGCTGTTGTAGCAACTAAGAAACATCTCAGCAGGTGAAAGAGTTTGAGTCAGTTCTGGTTTAAACGGCTCATCTTCAGTAAATCAGAGATACATTATCAAGATACCTGATATAAGAATAACTATAATAACTTTTTGATCAGTTATTATGAAAACCAAATACTTTAATAAAAACGATAACTTTTGTTGTGGTTCAGATAAGGAAGGATTAGACTGGGACAAAACAAATCTTGTTTTGGTCACAATCTTTATTGTCTAATGAATTTCAAAGAATAAAGAAAATGATTTTGCTTTCACACATTCTTTATTCTTGTGCTGTTAGTTTGATTCTGTGTTTGTGCTGCTAATGTTGGTGGTTAATGATCACAGCAGAGGTTTCTGGAAATCATTAAATCATAATATCAATGCAAACAGGAAAATAATGATTGTTGAAAACCTCAGGTTTTCTGATCTTCATGTCGATGGTGAGCGTATGTAAACTTCTGAGTGGAACTAAACTCTTCAGCATCTTTATAATAATGATGACTAATAAAACCTTGGTTTGTTTATAGCCACAAATCTTTACCTTTCACCTCTTCAGCTTTTCCATCATGACAGGATGTATCTGCCAAAAAAAAAAGCTAAAACCTGCAGCCACTGTCATCAAGAACCATCTTCAGTGTAAAGAGAAACATGAAGTCTGTGATATGATAGCAAAACAGACATAATTTTTTTTAAAATTATTTTACCATCTGGAAGTGACTTTGAGATTCAGAGACCTAAATGACATGAGAGATCTTTGTTTAGGTCTCTAAGATTTCATCCAAAATCTTAGAGACCTAAGATCTCTAGGTCTTAGGTCTAGATAATAATATGTTACATAGCATATGGTTATGCCATGTAACAGTTTTGGCTAGAGGTGTACCGATCGATCGGTCACCGATCATAATCGGCCGATTTTCGTGAAAAAGTGCATGATCGGTGATCGGCGATCATTGGCTCTTGTTGCCGATACCGATCACCTGCATCTCATTTCGCAGCCTGCCTGTGCAGCTGGTCTCCTCTTTCCTTCACACTGCACAAACGCGCAGCAACAAATCCTAAGCGATGTGTAACTATAACGCACTGAGTGAATGGGGACGTTTGCGTGTTGCGGTGAAAAATTGAAGCAGGTCAAAATGCATCAACACAACGAATCTAATACGACATAAAAACAATGCCATACTTGACGGAGTTTGGCTACATCGAGGCTCACTGCAATAAAAAAGACATATGGAGGATCAGATAGCAGGTAAAGCAGCGCACAGCTACAAACACTCACTTGGATTAGCATGACGGTCAGAAAGCTAAACAAATAACCCGCAAAATTATTTAAGTCTTCGAGCTGCGATGTAAGACGCTGGTTCTGCTCTCGCTGTTGAACCGCTGCTACGCTACAGGTAGTAATATTTAACAGACGGAGCGCCGCTTCTGCTCCACCTGGTAGTGACTCTCACACCTAACCTCTGCTTAAAGCTGCAGCATCTAACCTAAAAAAAAACATTTTACATGCGTATTAAAACTTTCGCTGTCCTAACATGTGACAAATAATCTCTAAAAAAATAATCGATCTCCTCCCTGCTCTGCATAATTACTCTGCTCAGTCAGAAACAGCCACTCAGAACTAGCAGTAATCAGCTAGCCGCCATGCTATCAGGAAGTTTTCATTCAGTAACTCTGGATTGTTTATTGTAATGGAACCTGTATTTGCCTTTGAATGTTAAGTTTTATACTTGAATTTCTTTGGCAATGTTGAGAGGTTTTATTTTGGCTCTTTGCATTATTTAGCCTCTTCAGAGCCTTCATATGTTATCAGTCTGTTAAAGATAGTATTATTGATAGCAGTACAATTTGCAGAATGCCTGTTTTGTTTAGTTTTCTTCTTGGAAAAGTTATTAAAAACAAGTTTTTGTCTAAATGAAGGTGAATTCATGGTTCCTTTTTCCACATAATGTAACCGGTAGTATTTATGATAAAAAAATTAAAAAAAATAATTATGTGATCAGTATCGGTGATCGGCCCTCATGGGTGATCAGTATCGGTATCAGCAGGAAAAAAACTTGATCGGGACATCTCTAGTTTTGGCATATAATTTTATTATGTTTGTTTTTATTGACAATTAGAAATTATGATTGAGAGCATTATGACTTTACAGTATTTGAACATATTGAACACAATACTATAAAATTTCCGTTTGCATTGATTGGAAAATCAATGCAAATGATTTTGCATAATAAATTTGATCTTTCCTGGGAAGTGTGTTTCCACATTTCCCAGGAAAGATCAGATTTATAATATTTTAGCCACTAGGGGCCTTGAGTTGTAACTCCCACTAAAGTACTGCCTAGCAGCTTTAGCGTTATGTCAGAAGACAGTCCTTGTCTTCTCAGCTCCTCTTTGATCTGGAGAGGAAAAAACATGAAATCAGTTCTACATTATATAATCAATAAGTCACACAGAACCAAACTAAACCACAGTTTTTGCTAAAAGTCAGAGTTGAGTTTTGAATCAGGCTTACAAATCCCTTAAGTAAAGATCATGTTTTGAGTAACATTATACAAGGAAAGCAAGTACATCTATTCTTTTTCTTCCTCTTTTCTGGTGTTGTGACTTATGAAGGGAGGCCCAGAATGTGTCTACTAAGCCTTGTCTAGGATATTTGTTCCTTTTGTGACCTGTGGTCAGTAGAAGATGTTGTTCTGAAGCCTGTGTAGAAGTGTGTGTTCCAGGTCAGAGCTAAAGCTGGTGAAGCGTTGTGTTGTTACTCTGTTCTCCTTGCATGCAAGTACTTTGACATATTGTCAACAATCCTTTTTAAAGGTTCCCATATCACCACCATCTCATTCTTTCAGTTTTTACCCAAAGCTTGTGATCATAGATGAAGGAGGGATGCAGATTGATCAATAAATCAAGAGCTTCACCTTTCAGCTGTTTTTCACCACGATAAATGTGTAGAGTTCCCTCAAATCAGAAACAAAACTCCAGCTAAACCGGTTAGACTAGAATGAACCACATTGTTGCCTTTAACATTGACGTCACTGAGGTTACTAACCAGGTTCATGATGGTTGCAGAGTCAGTCTCCATTGACAGTGTTGTTAAGATCTCTGCATTCAGAGCCAAAACATAATCTAGAAGCACAAAGAGTCAATATTACTATTTAAAACAGAACAATAACTGAAAAAACAATGTTTATACATAATATGTTATCCTCTGTATCCTTTTGACATAGTCTATACACAAAATGAAGGAAGACATAAGGTTAGGACCTTGGTAACAGTTTATATTTAACAAATATGGTGATGTTCTCTAACATGAACTTCTGCCACACTTACATGGTCCTGGGTTTGGTGTCCCATTTGGGGTGGAGGATGTAGGAGGTGGAGTTGTTGTCATGGGTTGGTTGGTTGTAGTTGTTGTCAGGGGTTGGTTGGTTGTAGTTGTTGTCATGGGTTGGTTGGTTGTAGTTGTCATGGGTTGGTTGGTTGTAGTTGTTGTCAGGGGTTGGTTGGTTGTAGTTGTTGTCATGGGTTGGTTGGTTGTAGTTGTTGTCATGGGTTGGTTGGTTGTAGTTGTTGTCAGGGGTTGGTTGGTTGTAGTTGTTAGCGTAGTTGTAGTTGACAGAGGTGTAGTCGTAGTTGGGCGGGAAACTGTTGCTGTACATATGGACAAAGCAGCAGATCAGCATCAACATTATCAGTTTAGGGATAAACTAACTGTCTTCAAACTCAAAACCAAAGTATTGATTTCCACTCACTGTTCCCAGTTGTCACAAAGATGCATCGAAGGTCAGACTGGTACACAGAGCTGGAGGAGCTGAGGAGGTAAATAAAGCAACAGCTTAGATATAAAACTGTTAATAAAATGACCAATTAATTCAGTTTAATGGATACTTAAAATGACAGCTTCTACAAATTTGACATAAAGCAGCGATCAATGCCAGAGGTGCATATTTTCAGAAAACATGATTATGATTCAGTTGTGATAAACCAACTGTTTCCTCCTTCTCTCCTTTTGTCAAAGTCTAGATTTTTAAAATACGACAACTGGTCTGTAAAGCTCTAAGTGGCTTTGGGTCAAACTGTGTTTTAAGGGAGATGAAAGGCGATTTATTTTATTCATATGGGGCCATTTTATACCATAATCAATTAACTGTTACCTTCAGTTGATATGTAAATAGTGTATATAAAAAATAACTTAGAAGAAGTTTGACTTTGCATCTTAGCCATATCTAAAATTGCCCTCCGTCTCTTTAAGAAGCTTTTCTGGCACTTTCACTTCATCACTGCAAATCTTCTCCATGATGCTGTTTACAACTGCTCTTCAAGGGAAGCATTATGGCATTTTATAGTAAACCCTGTAACTGTTACCTTTAGTTATAAAAATGGTACACAATATGACTTAAACTGAATAGGATTTATTATTTAAGTCATTTTTAAATGCATCAATAAAATAAGACACTAACTTTGCTTGGACAACGAAGCAGAGAGGGTAGTTCAGTCCTCCATCACCAGCAATTGGTGTCCATATCAGGGTGAAGTTTCCTGATCCTGATGAACTCTTGGTTACACCTGGTGGTCCGCTGAACAGGAGCTCAGTGGACCTTTAAGAAACAGGAGGGACACAGTTTGTTACTTTGATATTTCCAAACTTTAACACCGACATAAAGTGCAGGTTTTGTTGCCATTGGCAGCATGTTTTCAATGTAATGGTTGGACAGTTAATGTTCCTGTTTTTAGGGGGTTTTTTTGCTGTTGTTAATTTTCAGGTTCTGAGAAAATTTACCTGAAACAATTTGCTTGTTACATTTTAAGCAAAATTGGATTTGAGTTAATACATCAGAGTAGCTTCAACTCCAGACTGTTTCTCCTGAGAATGTGGACAAAACCTTTATTTCTGTAAGTTCCTGTATTGATCACTCACTCAGCCTGGGTTGCTTCTGCTCTGACGCTGATTTCCAGAGTCTGGTTGACGTTGGTGTAGATCTGAGCACCATGTTCAGGAGTTGGAGGCAGAAACCTGGGCAGATATTCACCTGCTGTGCAGGACGGAGCTGCAGGATCCACTGGAGGAAAATAACAAAGAAACTAATTAATTCAAGCTGAAAGAAACTGGTCAGTTTGGTTATTAAATAAAACAAATTTCAGCTGATATCGGAAGGAGAATATTTAGTGTTATATTTATTTGGCTCAACATTGATTAAATTTAGCTTTGTTACATTATTATTGATATTTCAAATGTTTACCAGTAGATTCAATGTATTGAGCTCAAAAACAGAGCTGCTCTATGTGGTTCAAGTCAAGCTAATCAAATTTTACCTCTGAAAACAAACTGGACTGGGATGCTGCCGATGGCGTCGCTGGTAGTTTTCACTTCCTGTATACCAGTATAGCCATCAGTCAGAGTGACGTTCTGTCTGGGAAAATCCTCCACCATCATCTGAACCGCATACGGACCTTCATTGCTGCTGTTGGTGGGACTGAATGACAGAGAACAAGACTATAAGAGAAGAAAAAGGAGAAGAAAAAGATCCAAATTAAAACTGAATCAGATGATTAATCTATAATTTAATGATTAAAATTAAGTGAAATCTATTTATTGTCACGTTATTATGAACCAGATGCAAAAAAAACCCCATCAGTTATTCTGTGATCATTCAATAAGTAAATAAAAATATAAAATAGATGACACAAATAGAAAATACAAGAAAGTGTATTCAGACTGAAATGTTATTTTAACAATAGGGAGACCAAGACATTTTAATACAGCATAAAGTGCATGAATTTAAAACAGGTCAGTGTTTTAAATGGTTCAGGCAGTCTGATTGCTCTATGTATGGTTGTTCTGTCTGAAAGCAGCAGCTTAGAGAGTTATGAGATGTGTGTGAGGAAGCTCAGGAAATGTTCAGAGCTCTGCTCCTGCAGTGTCTCTAATACAGATACAGGACACTTTCAGCACATCTCAAACAAATAATTTTTTACCAATATTTTGATCTTGACTTGAAAACCACTTTGAGCTCAAGTTTTAAGAAAACCCAGACTAATTATTGTTCCTGACTGAAAGCCCAGATTCTTTATTGTCAATATTTGATACTCACCGATGAGACACTGAGGACAGACGGTGGAGTGCAGACGTTACACTCTGGATTAGCTGCATATCTGCATCTAAGGTCGTCTCCATCTGGGTCAGAGACCAACAGGTGGATGTTTCTCTGACAGTTTGAAGGAACTCTGAGAGATAAAAAAACATTTCATAGAACATCAACCAGACCTCTATCAGTCCCTTCAGGTGTTTGTTTCATAACTTTAACCTGTCTGACTGGTTCAAGGTTTCTTCCTGATAAGAATTTTATTTTAATCATCACTGTGTTTCCTTATGTAACAAACTACAGAATAATTTCAGTTCAGTTTTGTAATGATGAACTTTCTACAGAACAATCTTACCCCAATTTATTTTACATTGATTTATCTGTTTAATTGTTTTAAATACAATATTTTTCACAGTATTGGCAAAAGAAATAGCATCAGCTGGACTATCAAATTAAAAAAATTACTATTGTAATCAGTAGGGGTGCACCGATTGCAGTTTTCTGTCCGATTGCCGATTACCAATCTTTTAAAAAGCTTAACTTAAATAAAGTGAGACAAATCCACACTGTGTCATTATACGCCGATGACCTCCTCCTCCTCTTTCTGGATGACCCATGCAATCCATTCCTAAAGCTATAAAGTGCATTGAGGAATTTGGTAGGATATCAGGATACTTGATTAACAGAGCAAAATGTCTTATTTTTTCTGTTAATGATAAAGCCAACCAGTTGCCCCGAAATTCTCTTCCATTTACAGTGAGTTCTTAAAAATTTGTATATTTAAGAGTGAAGATAACCAGAAATTATACAGATCTGTTCAAACATAACTTTTATACTGCCTTCAATCAGTTTAAGCAGGATATGGACAGTTGGTCATCTCTCCTTCTCTCCTCCCTCATCAACGCTTCAGACTCCAGCATACAGCTGTTCTGGGAATGCCAGAAACTGAAGACCGTCTGGAGGACTGTCTTTAAGACCCTGTCCGAGTCGTGGAATATTAATATCCCCCCCAAAACCCTCTCTCGGCAATATTTGGGGTTGTTCCTCTGATATGTCGTGTATCCACCTGGCAAGCTTCAACTGTGGCCTTTTCCACATTGATTGGCTGTTTTGTTTTGTTTTTTAAATAACTTTGGCTTCATGTAACTCTCTGGTCTCTGGTTCTACATGACTGGCTCACAGAATTTAATCTTGAAATGTTGAATAAGTAACAAAACACAATCATTTGCAAATGTTGCAATCAATACTATGCTCAGTTTATACATGAAAAATTGCAAATGATAAATAGAATTACCTGAGTACAGGGAGGATGGAGATCTGAGGTGTTGAGTTTGGTTTGTTGATGTCAGAACGGTTTCTGAAGTCGTTGCTTATTCTTAATATCGGTGTTACAATCCCATTTCTGTTTTCTATCCAGTTTGAAGAACCAACTCTGCAGTGGATGATGAGTTCAACGATGTTATGAGGAAATAATACAGCAAGACCAAATATCTAAAGACTGACAAGGCAGAATATGTTTCCACCAGCTGATGTTTTAGGTTTTCTTCATTAGAAAGCAACAAAACCTAATCAGTCCAAATGACGAATCTGTCTTGGAGGATTTCGGGATTTGGATCAGTCATTGGATAAAATCTGAGCAAAGTGAAATATATTTCCATTTAATGCTGAAGTGGACTTACGAATGTTGGTATGTAAATGTTCTTGGGCCATAGCTGTAGTGAATACGAACTTCTGTTTTTTGACACCATTCATTCCTGCTTTCATCAACTGCATAAATTGGAGGAGTGGTACAGTTTCCACCACAATGCCAAATGTCCACCTCTTGGCATGAGCTGCCGCTCTCCTTAAAGTGATAGGTTAGCTGTGAAAATAAAGTGAAAAGTTGGTAAAAACGTAATTTTTCTGAAAAAAACAAAACAATAAAAAACAAAAACATATTTTGCAAACAAGCTCAACTCACTACGAAGGGCTGAACGTCTCCAAAGTAGTTGGTAATGACCGCACCATAATAAGCAGCTTGAGCTCCGCTGATGAGCAGCAGCAGCAGCAACACAGACGGCAACATGGTGACAGAGTGAAGATTTCAGAGAAAGACTGAAAGTAATCAGAGACAAATGAAGTTATACTTCCACAGAGAGCCTCTGGTCCACACCCTGTGATCCTTTCCTGGAAGACTTAAAGGAATGCACTGGCACAACGAGGTAACCTGGAATGAGGAAAACGTCTGATTGGTGAAAGATTACTGGAAATGCAAAATGTGAATTATAATTTGTAGTAACTGGAAATGTGACATACCTTTCATTGAGAGGGAGGAATTTATCTGTGAACAGATTTCAAAGCTCAGCCAGCTCCACAAAGTTAAATGTTCAGCAGCGTCCATTAAAACCAGCATGTTTTATAATGCAGTCTTTGTGTCTTTAAAAAGGAATTGTTAAGAAACATGTTGGAAAAATATAAACTGAGAGATTAATTAAACACATTTTATCGCATTTCACTTTGATTAAAAAAATCATGACTTTAAAAGTCAAAGAATTCTGCTCAGGTTCAGAAGTGCAAGTGAGATGTTTTGTAACGTTTCAGGCACTCATGAGAAATTTGACATACAAGTTTAAGCGTAGTTTGTGCAGCTCAATGAACAATCTTTTTATGTTTTCACATCCCTCTGTCAGTGCGCTAAGATACCAGTCGGCTCTGTGGAAACAAACGCAAGTCTTTTATAAGATTTTATTTTTTTATTTTTATGTGTTGTTGTGTGTCATGTCTTGGTGAACGATGAGTCTGTTGAATAAAGCAATCAATCAATCATATATTGTGTCAAAATGTAATTTAGAATAAAAAATAAATAAGGTTTAGCTTGGTTTCTAATGCCTTGTGAACACATTTGTAAACCTAAATAATTTCAGTCATGAAAGTCTAAAAATTGTGAAAATATTAAACTTCGGGAAACATATTTCTCTGCTGAACCAAAATACATTATAACATTAAAACACTAGATGGTGCTGTTGTACCAACTCGCAACATCTCAGCAGCTGAAAGAGTTTAAACAGCTCATCTTTAGTAAATCAGAGCTACATGATCAAGATACCTGATGTGTAGAATACCTTTTTGCTCAGCCATTTTGAAATCAAAAAGTTAATGTGCACATTGAGCCATGTTGTGGTTCAGATGAGGAAGGATTACACTGGGAGAACTCTTGCTTCGGTTATAATTTTTATTGCTTAAACAAAGAACAAACTGTGATGGAGCCGTTTCAAAATCTCAACAAAAAAAAATACCAGTGCTTGCACAGATTCTGTTTCTATCCTATTGGTTTGATTCTGTGTCTGTGCAGCCAAAGGTTGTGGTTGGTGATCACAGCAGTGATTTCAGCAAATTATTAAGCTACAACCATGCAAAAAGGAATAGATCTAATGAGTAGCACAAAACTCTTCAACATCTATAATGTTTATTTTTATAAATTTACTTTGCAGCCTTCGTTCGTTGCCAAGTTTTTTGGCTCTTGCCCTTTCACCTTTTCAGCTTTCACATTATGACAGCCTTTGTCTGCTTCAGCAGTTTTTTTCTAAAAAAAAAAAAAAAAAAAAAAAGCGAAAACCTGCAGCCAACAACATCAAGAATTATAACCAGTGCAAAGAAGAACAAAGAGTCATTGATATAACTAAAAACTTTGAATTTAACATCTTGAAGCAAATCTGGGATTATGAAGTCAACCTATGTTACATGGAAGAGCCCAGTTATCAAATTACTCTGAAAATTAACAACCAAGATTTTATTTAGAAACTGCCTCTTAACATACTTTATACTCTTATGAGGCCAAAGGAAAGTATTAAAATTTTATTTCACTCAGTTTGGCTTAATTGCTGAATAACTGAGAATTATCTGACTCCTTATGATTCATTAAAATAAGTATAACTCTATGAATCAAAGGTTAAAGAAAACATTTTATATTAAAACACATTTCCCAATGAGGAACAGATTATTTCTTTTGTTCAGCCACTAGGGGGCGACTTGCACGGCACCACTGTTTAGCAGCTCTACGATTATTCCTGCTGGCAGTCCTTGCCTTTCCAGCTCCTCTTTAATCTGAAGAGAAAAAAAACATGAAATCAGAGCTTCATTATATAAACAGTAAGTCACACAGAACAAAACTAAACCTCGTTTTTATGCTAAAAACCTTGGATCTAAAGAGGCTCTTCACTTAGAAATCCCTTAAGTTAAAATAACATGTTGTCTAAATCTGTTCAAAGAACAAAACCAGTGCAGAAGATGAAAGTTAAGCTCATAATGACGCAGCTGAACCTGTTAGACTGGGATGAAGCTGATTGTTCTCATTGTTAACATTGAAGTGAAGGAGGTTACTGACCAGGTTGATGATGGTTGCAGATTCATTCTTCAGTGACAGTGAAGTGGAAAGCTTTGCATTCAGAGCCAAAACATAATCTAGAAGCACAGAGAGTCTGCATTATGATTTGAAGAAAAAGAATGATTAATCTATAAGAATCACTTGGCTGTGTTTATGCAAACTTTGATCAGACTTTGATCATTTTGATTATCAGCGGATGTCTTCCTGCGATTAGCAAAACCATCAGGAATGCAACAAGTGGATTCTGGAGTAAGTCATCAACAAAACATTGTCTCTTCCAGCAGCCGTTGTACAGTGGTAAACTAGCTGACCAAACACTTTGGAACTCTCCTTGGGTTGCTAGGTAACGGGTTGTGGTTGTTAGGAAATGGGCAAAAGTATTACAAACAGTTCATTTTCTACACATGAGAAAACATGAACTTATTGTCAAATAACAGTTGGATGTTTTTATTTTTAAGCCTTGGGCTGTTTGCAATTTGTTTAGAAAAAACATAAATGATACATGGTCTGCATCTGTACAGCATTTATCTATTTACTCACATATTCACATGCTGATAGCGAAAAGCTACTGGATTGTAGCCACAGCTGCCCTGCAGCAGTTTGACAGAAGTGAGGCTGAGATTTAATCAGCGCCACCGGACCGTCTAAACACGACCAGCAAACAATTCAGGTGAAGAGTCAATGACTGAGCTGGATATATTAATATAAACCTAATTTAATTTTTATGACCAGGGGACTGAGAGAAACCACAAGATGAAGGGACCATAAGACTTGGACTTATTTCATTGGTTAATAATAAAATGCTTCATTTTTCTCTAACAGCAACACTTACATGACTCTGAGTCTAGTGTCGAGTTTGGGTTGAAAGGTGTTGGAGATGAAATTCCTGTGGGTTGTGGAGGTGTAGTTGTATTTCTTGCTGTAGTTGTATTTGTAGTTGTAGTTGTATTTGTAGTTGTAGTTGTATTTGTAGTTGGAGGGGAAGCAGTGACTGGACCTGTGGACGGTTCAGCAATGTTATTAGATCAGAAGAAATCAGATCGACTTCAAATTAAAGACCAAAGCAGAGATTTCCACTCACTGCTCCCAGCCGTCACAGAGACACATCGAAGGCCAGACTGGTACACAGAGCCAGAGGAGCTGAGGAGAATTAGAGAAACTGCTTAGATATAAAACTATTCATAAAACGACAAATCAATTCAGTTTATCTAAGTATTAAAATAGCAATTTCAACAAATCCGTACAGAGCATCTCTGTTAGAAATTCTGAATTATGATTATGAATCCGTTCTTACTATTTTCCTCAGACTTCTTCTCTTTCATTAAAATGTCCAAACTTGAATGTCTTTGACCTCAGAAATATTAGCTTTAGCATCTAAATCAGATTTGTGTTGCAATAAGAGTCGGTTCAAATGGCCAAAAAGATGATAACTGTAAAAAAGCTTCTCTACCCTTTAAACTTTTCACATTTTGTCAAATTACAATCTCAAACTTTAATGTGCTGTTTGTATAAACAGCATCTAAAATGGATGGTTTAAAAGTTTTCATCACTTTGAACTTCAGTTTTTAGTTTATTAAAACTGAAGGACCTTTAGATTTTATGGTGGAATTGTAGATATTTTCCAACCGTTCATTTGATTTCTTAAAGCTCCCACACATTCAGACTCTGTGAACAAATTAGATTTCACAGTCAGTGTATCAATTGTTTATTATCCACTGCAAAAACACAACATCTTATCAAGTATTTTTGGTCCAGTTTCTAGTTAAATTATCTTAGTACACTTGAGATGAGACAAAACTAACTCACAAGTACCTTTTCAGGAAGATATAATAGCTTGTTTTGAGTCATTTTTTTCTAAATTTGATGAAAAGTATTTCTTCCATTGGAAAATTATTTAACTTATAACAAGACCTTTTCCTTATGTTAGAAGTAAAATAATCTGCCAGAGGAACTGGAAGTTTCTCATCAATCATTCACTCAAAACAAGCTCTTACTTCTTTCTGAAAAGGTATTAAGTACTGCTGCTTGGTAAGTTTTAGTGTTTTTGCAGCGGTTCTTGTGCCAAATGGATAAAATCAGGTTTCAGGAGTTAGCTGCGTGCCTTTGCACCGGTTCTTCTCCACCAGACCTTTTAGAGCCGCATTCATCCATGCAGATCTTTGAGCTGACTCTCAACCTTTTCAGCTCAGTGACGGATACAAAAATGTTTGCTAAGAACTCTGTTTCCTGCTGTATGAAACCAAATATTCTTTAAGCTGTTTATTAATGAAATAAGACACTAACTTTGCTTGGACAACGAAGCAGAGAGGATGGTTCAGTCCCGCTTCAGTGGCCGATGGCGTCCATGTCAGGCTGAAGTTTCCTGACCCTGATGAACTCTTGGTGAATCCGCGCGGCCCGCTGAACAGGAGCTCAGTGGTCCTTTAACAAACAGGAGAGTTATATTGATATTTCCAACACTTCCCCACCTGATAGGCATGACAGAATCCCAGATAGCAACAAATGCTAATTCAGTGTTGAGTTATTGGTCAAAAAGGTCGATTGATTCATAATTGATGGTGGATCAATCGTCAAACAATCATACAATTCTAGCCAATCAGCTCATGTTGACTGAATTAATGTTGTTTTGCTTTTGAATACTATTTACTAAAATTCCAACACCTAATCAATGTTGAATCACTGTTTAATGCTGTTTTGAGTGTTTAATCACTGGGCCAGAGTTTTATCACATTTTAAATTAGGCACCAGTACTGATTCCTTAACTTTGGTTCAATATGAAATCAACAGATATACTGTATATATTTATATTCAAATTTAGATTATGGTTCAATCAACTTTAATATAGCAACAGTTAACTGATGTTAGTCACCGACCACTTTTTGCATAATTTAAATGTCCAGCTTCAACACAGATTCCATATTTCTGTCTATTTCACTCATATTTTGGTATCTGGGATTGTTCATTTACATCATGGCAGCTTTAGGTAATTTATTTTAGCTTTCTAACTGTTTATATCCAGGGTAAAAACAAAGAAATGTAACTTTTCTGGAGACTGCATTTTCTGAAAACATTAAGAAGTTCCTGTATTGATCACTCACTCAGCCTGGGTTGCTTCTGCTCTGACGCTGATTTCCACAGCCTGGTTAACGTTGGTGTAGATCTGAGCTCCATGTTCAGGAGTTGGAGGCAGAAACCTGGGCAGATATTCACCTGCTGTGCAGGACGGAGCTGCAGGATCCACTGGAGCAAAATAACAAAGTAGCAAATCAATTTAAGGTGAAATGAGCTGGTCAGTTTGGTCATTAATTCAAACATGAAGCTGTTAGTTGGAAGAAGAATATTTCATATAACCAGATATTTCTCTGGCTCATCGGTTGTTAAATTGAGTTTGGTAACATTACTTAATCGGTGAAAAGTGTGATTCTCTGTGTTAATTTGTAACCCTCATTTATTTACCAACAGATCCAACATATTCAGCTAAATCAAACTTTTATAATTCATTCTAGCTCTATGTGGTTCCAAACAAACACAAACTCTGCAGCTTTACCTCTGAAAACAAACTGGACAGGTATGGTGCTGATGGAGTCCCTGCCAGTTTTCACCGACTGTCCACCAAAGCTATCAGTCAGAGTGATGTTCTGTCTGGGAAAATCCTCCATCACCATCTGAACCGCATACGGACCTGCATCACTGCTGTTAGTGGGACTGAATGAGAGAGAACAAGACTGGAAGAGAACAGGAAGGAGAAGAAAATTACAGATTGTCTTTTCATTTATCAGATTCAACAAAACATGGCAGTTTTCCTCTGGGATCAATCATCAGATCAGTAAATGAAAACTTTTTATTCACAGACTATTTGAACTGCATCTCCCAGCATTCATTGGTGCTGGAGAAATCAGGGGCGAACATGCACTGTAATCCACATGTTTCTTCTGACTTCCTGGTCAGGAAAGACAATTTTTTAAAACCTTCAATCTGTGAAATGGAGGAATTTTAAAATGCTGCCTGTGTTTCCAGCTTCATCATTTTTGCCAAATCTCTAAACATCATTTGATCAGAGAGCCTGAGATCAACACACAGTTAGAAATTGTTTTAAAGTGTTTGGGCTGAAATAAGTAGCTAATTAAGACAATTTATTCAGAAAATACATTCCTTTTGTATTTTTTATCAGTAGCTAAATTGCATGTTAGCGGTTAGAGAAAGAGGGTTTTTACAGGATAGTTCAGTTTAAGATGGCCTGTTTTGTTAATTCTCAGATCTAAGCAGAGTTGGGTAGTAACTAGTTCCATGTACTTGAGCATCTTTTTTTGGAAAAATTTACTTTTAGGAGTATTTTTACAACACCGTACTTCAGTAATTTTATTTTGAAGTATTTCTGCTCTTACTTGAGTCAAATTTCTGGATTTTCTACCCACTGAATGAAAAACCAACATGTTTTAACCAAATATTCACCAGACACAAACGCACACCGGCGGTTTTTGTTAAAGTTTCATCAGTTTTTTCTTTTAAAAAAAAGCTATTTCTTCTGCCTGATTTTGAATTTCATAATTATCTTATTTATATGAATCATTTCAGTCTTTAAAATACCAACATTTTCACATAACTTTGTATTATATTTTTTTAAAAGTAAGAAAATCCAGACTAATTAGTGTTAAATTTAATACTTACAGATGAGACACTGAGGACAGATGGTGGAGTGCAGATGTCACACTCTAATCCGGCTGCATATCTGCATCTAACATCGTCTCCATCCGGGTCAGAGACCAACAGGTTGATGTTTCTCTGACAGTTTGAAGGAACTCTGAGAGAAAAAGAAACATTTCAACACAGGCGGGAAAGATTTAGTTATGTAAAAAAGTATTTGGTAAAGGTTTATTCAAGTACTGAGTAACTGATCATGTAATATTTAAAAAGTACATCATCAAATGAACCAAAATGTAAAGTTAAGTGGAAATTTTAGTATTTAAGGATGAGAATTACAATAATTCATATAAGCAACAAAATCAGGTAAATACATTTTTTAAAATCTGTTTCTTTCCATAAAAATCTTATGAAACTTTAACAAAAATCCAGATGAGTGTCTGGTGAAAATTTTGTTAAAGCATGTTTGTTTTTAATTCAGTAAGTAGAGAAAACAGAAACTTTACTCAAATAAGAGTATAAATAGTTCATGGTAAAAGTACTCAAAATACAATATTGTAAAAAAAATTCTAAAAGTTTCTCTTTTTAAATAGTTACTCATGAAATTGTTATAGAGTAGTTTCTGCCAACTCTGCATACAACATGTTGCATAACCACGTCTCTCTCCGTCCTTTCATTTTAAACCCGTCTGGCTGGTTCTTCAGGGTTTATCTTCCCAAACCACTTTGTTTCTAATCTGTTTTCTTTAAAGCTGTCCCAGTTTAATTTTCTCTAAAGATGAACTCTCTCCTCAGAACACACATAATCAAATGTATTTTATTACAATTTATCTGGTTTGAATTGAAACCCTTTGAAACAAAAGCATCAACGTCCAATACAATTTACCAATCTTGTATTTTTTATGGCAATAATCATATTTCCTTCATGTAACTCTTTAGTTTCTTGTTCTGGATGACTGATTCTAAAATGCTCTGTTTTTAATCTATGAAAACCTTATAAACGATAAACAGAATTACCTGACTACAGGGAGGATGGTGGTCCGGGGCGATGAGTTGGGTTTGTTGATGTCAGACCGGTTTCTCGTGTCAAACTTCAAAACTGCTTTCGATGATACAATCCCATTTCTATTTTCTGTCCAGGCTGCAGTACTAACCCTACACAGGACGATATTAAGATGTTCTGAAAGGTTACAGAAAAATAATGCACAAAGACCAAATCTCTAAAGACCAACAAGACAGAAGACGTTTCCATCTTTCTGGAACAATCTTAAAAAACCCAAATGAGCTCAGCTGATGGAGCTGTCTTGTTGGTGTTTAAGACTAGATTACAATCTGAGTAAAAGAAATAATATTTCCATTTAAAGTCAAAGTTGACTTACGGTTCATCTAATGTACCCATGTATGGATAAGAGAAAGAGTCAGCATATCCTTTCTGACACCATTCACCTCCGATTTCATCGATTGAATAAGTTGGCCCAGTACAGTATCCATAACAAGTCTCAGTGTTGAACTCTTCACAGGAGCTGAAGCTCAACTTAAAGTCGTAGGGTAGCTGTGGATTTACAGCGGAGAGTTGGTAAATACGTCTGTTTTCCTGGAACAAACTAAAACAATATTTATAAAGCAGCTCAACTTACCAAGTATCCACCTGGGTAAAAGTTTCCGAAAGCGTAGTTGAAGACAAAACCGTAATAAGAAGCCTGAGCTCCGCTGATCAACAGCAGCAGCAGCAGAAACACAGACATGTTGACAGAGTGAAGGTCTGCAGAGGCAAACTGAAAGTTATCACAGACAAACGAAGTTATACTTAGACAGACAGCGTCTGGTTCACACCCTGTGTATCATTCAATGACAGGTATGCAATAGCATAATGGAGCAGGACGTTACCTGGTATGAGAAAAACGTCTGATGGATGAAAGATTACATTCAAAACTGTAAGAGTGAATTGTTATGTGGAGTAACAGGAAAGGTCACAGTTTGTCTAGAAATGTGAATTCATTAAGAGAAAAGAGAAATAGTTTAATCTGTGAAAACAAACATCTTAGATTCATACTGATACAGAAAAATAGTAGCATCCAGAGCAGCTTCCTCTGTTACACAACACAATGTTTATACCAATAAAAACATGAACTCAAAAAATGAACTGAGACACCTTCAAAGTAAGTTACATTTAATTTATTACATTTATTTAAAACACACTTGTTCAAAAATAAAATATTTATGTTGCATATTTGTAAATCTAAATAATTTCAGACAAGAAAGTCGTGGAAAATGTTAAACTTCAGGAAACATTTGTCTTCTGGGATAAAATACCTTCCAATAGTTAGACAGTAGGGGGCGCTGTTGTTGCAACAGTTTCAGTCGCTTTTATTCAGGAAGTTTTTAGAAACACTGGTGATGGATTGATTAGAGACCTTTTACTTTTTCAGCCTCTATTTGCATCCAAATGAAAAGGGAAAACCTGCAGCCAATCAACCGTCCGCAGAGAAAAGAAGAAGAAAGAGTCTTTGATATCATTCCAAGACGAGCAGAAACCTTTATTTTCTCAGGGATTTAGGGACCTAAAACGACATGAAGTATGCTTGACAAGATTTTATCCAAAAACTGTCTCTTAGAAGACTTGATGCTACTCATTGGTATCATGTAATTTTATTCTGTTTTCATTCTTTGATAAATAAACCATAAATAATATGAATCAGAGCATTCTGACTTAACAGGATGATGAGAGATTGAAGAATATTTTAAATTTCAAACCACATTTTCCTCCATGGAAATCAACCAGGATAAAGAAGTCGCTGTTTTCTTTCCCAATTTTTACAGATAAAAGAAACTAATGCAAAAAAAACTTCCCTGTTATACATAGTAAATATACATCTTAATTACTTATCAATAAGTGTAGAAAATTATATGATATTAAGATGAATAAAAACCTCAGAGGGATTAATTTCACACATGGAAAACAGTAATAAATAAATACCAAACGCTCAGTAAATACCGACTTAATAAATAGTTCAGGTGACACCAAATATGTATTTTATTCACATTTTCTTCTATCCATTATCTTATTATTAATAACTGATAATCAATTATATTTTCTTTATGAAATTATCTGTATTTTATAAAGATTTTCACACAAAGATAAAAATTCACTCTACTATTTCTGCTTATTGTCATAACTGAGTTTAGTCCCACTACATAAAACAACCATAAGTCCCTACATTTAAAACATATAAACACAGTAACATTTACTGCAGGGATCAGATTCATTCTCATGTTTAGCCACTAGGGGGCAGCTGTTTCTTTAACCTGCACTGAACCGTCGCTCAGCAGGCGGACCTTTATGTCTGCAGGCAGCCCTCGTCTGATCAGCTCATCTTTAATCTGCAGAAGAAAACATGAGATGAATGTGAGATACAGTCAGTGGAGAATTATAAAATATACTGAACAGAATCTGATCAACATTAAAAACAACAACAGAATTTAACTGCATCACTGCAGCTGAGTGATCACTTTGGGTTATGATTTGACATTTGGGGTAAATTAGTTTGGGCTGAACTCAAAGTCCAGGACATCACTGACCGCTTTCTCGATTTCATCCTTGTTGTCTTTCAGTGGCAGCGTAGTCGAGATCTTCAGCTTCAGAACCGTAAGACGAGCTGGAAGAACAAGAGATCAACATGGTATAAATGTAACCCAGTCTAAATTAAAGGTATTTTGTTTTGAGTTAAGTTCATGGAAGGTGTAATAATTTAGAATGTATTAAACATGTTTGCTTAAATATGTTAAAATTGTTATAAATAAGTGTTAACGAAAAGCTGTACTTACAGGTACTTGAAGTAATATGGTTAAGTTAAAATAATTTGGAAAAATGTAGTTAAAACTGTTTTATAGAAAAGTAATCTTCAACATATTTTATTTTGAAGGGCTCATGTTTGAAAGAGGAAGTTGTATAGAGCAAAGCAACTTTGCTCGTCCGTGATTGGCTGAGGATTAGGAAGAGATAGGAAAGTAGGGGGAGACACAGAAAAACGAGAGAGAGAGAGAGAGAGAGAGAGAGAGAGAGATGAAAAGAAAAGAGATGAACCGCGCTGAAAAAAGCGTGGCGGACTTATTAATGAACGAGTGTCTTGCAGATATTTAGACTTTCAACTCGACAGTCTTTTAATAGATATCGACACTACACTTTTGTTGCAGCTACTGTGATAATTTCTGACCGGAATTCACTGTACAGTAGGTGAAAAGTCATATGTAATGCTCGCTAACGCATTAGCATTCATTAGCACAGTGAATGGACTTGAATACTGTGAGCTAACTCGGCTAACAGAAGACTCAACTCATGTTGCCGTCGTGGGAACGTTCAAGAGTTAAGTCTAGTGCAGAGAGATGAGCTTACGCTGAAAGTTTCTGTGACTGTGCTGGAGGATTGTGTCTGCGTTGGACTTTCCTGCTGTTCCTGAATTCTGTGGACCGAGGGACTGGGGAAGGAGCGGAAGACATCTTGCCGACTGGGACCAAGGACAGGTTAAATTCTAAGAAGGTTCAAGATTTTCCTTGGAGTAAGGTATCGCAATTCCACGCTTCATCACATCAGGCCTGCAACGGGGTTTTGTTTGGGACTATATTTTAGTTAATTATTGCCGGCATAGGTGGACATTGAAGCATAGGCCCACATTTATTAATATAGGGTTTGTGAAACTAAAGACTGAAATATTTTCATTTTGTGAATCTATTATTGTTTAATATATGTTCAAGAGTTCAAATCTCATAAAGGTGTGTGTGTTTGATTTTTTTTTTTATATGATAGTATGTAAAGTATATTATTCTTAATCAGCACTACATGATTGGGTGAGAAGAATAGAAAAGTACTGGAGTATTGTTACTTTAAGGTGAGTGAAACTCAACATAGGTTTTAAACACGAGAGTGTATTAAGTTATTATTCATAAGTTACTGGGTTTAACGAACTCAGGGGCCCGTACCTACTTTAGAGCGGTATAACTGGGCTACATAAAGAACTACTTCCTGTTACTTTCAGTCCTGTTTTCATCCTACTTACATGTTTTAGGAGGAGGACTTGGAGGTGCTGTGGGGGGAACTGGGATAACAACAGCAGAAACATCATGAGGTCAGGAAATAAAATATATAAATCACTGATCAAAAAAGAGATTTGACTCACTGTTTCCAACCCTCACAAGGACACATCGAAGATCAGACTGGTAGACAGAACTGGAGGCACTGTGGAGATAATTCAGCACCAAAACTTTAATATTAAACTCTTTTTAAATGCCCATTAAATACTGTTCAAAAAAACCATAAGAGACATATCCTGCAGAATCCACTTTTTTAGTCCACACACATATTTATGTGTATTTTGAGTGTCTAGGAATGCAAAATATGTACAAGATTTTGTAGTCCAAGTTCAGTTTTGTATAAATGTTGAGTAAATAAGTTAAAATCTTTGGTTCTAGGGTTTATTAATGCAGAGGATTTCTTACATCGCCTCTCGGCATCAGATCTGGTCAAATTTTATTTTCATAAGGAAAGTCTGTTTTTGGAGCCCTTATGGATCACTGCTTCAGCAACCTCTGTCAGAATCAAGGGGGATTTTCAAAAAGACATTGTCACTGGAGGTGAAAATTATTTTTTTACTTTTTTACTTAAGTAAAATTTTAAGTACATTTTAAAACTTAATTAAATTTTAAAACGTGTGCTTTTTTACTTTTACTAAAGCAAACTAGTTATTTTTATTAGTCTTTTTCAGATAAGTATCTGTATTTCTATTTATGTAGAGGATATGAGAACATTTGACATTTCTGATCAGATCAGATACTGACTTTGCCTGGACAGCAAAACAGATGGGATGAGTTTCATCATCATCAATGGCAGACGGCGTCCATGTCAGGGTGAAATATCCTGAACCAGATGAACTCTTGGTCATGTTGAACGGTCCGCTGAACAGGAGCTCAGTGATCCTTTAACACACAGGAAACACATCAGTCTCTTTGGTTATATGTGCTAAATGTCCTGAAAACATCTGTTATGATTTTATGTGTTTTGGATCAGTTAGAGTTATGGTGCTATTTTAACACAATAAAGATTACATTTCAGATTTTCATCATGCCAAAACAATATTTATTTTCTACTCACACAGACTGAGTCGCCTCTGCTGTGATGTTGATTTCTATCGTCTCATTAACGTCTAAGAAGAACTGAGCTCCATGTTCAGGAGTTGGAGGCAGAAACCTGGGCAGATATTCACCTGCTGTGCAGGACGGAGCTGCAGGATCCACTGGAGCAACGCAGGGAAAAATAATGCAGATTAAATCATGAAACAGCAGAATTAAACTAACAACTGCTGTCAGTTTAAAGATAAATTCAGTAAATTTACACAGTTGTCCATCTGAGTTGTTCTAATAATGTGGGATTTTCTTGAGTTAAATTCTTAATTATCAACTTTCAACAGATAATTATTGAATGCTAAATTTATTTACACCAGTGTTTCTCTTTGCAGTGAAGCAACATAATTGAAACATGAAATCAAACCTTTGAAAACAAACTGGACAGGGATTCTGCTCATAGAGCTGCTGGAGTTTATCGTCGTTGTTGAACCATCGTATCGAGTCATATTGATGGTCTGTGTGGGAAAATCCTCCATCATCAGCTGAACTGCATATGAACCTTGACTGCTGCTGCTGGTTGGACTGAATGACAGAGAACAAGACTGGAAGAGGACAGAGAGAGAAATAATTATTACAAATCAAGTTTAATAACATTATATTTACTGAATTTCATTATGGATTTCATTTGTGTTTGTTCACAAATAAAACAAATGCAAATAATATAAAATTATTAATATTTTAATAACTTAAAATATTAAGTCCTGAAATTTTATATTTGAGCATGAAAACAATTTTTTTATTAATTTTTGGCAATGAGAAACAGGTTCCTGAATCATTTTATAGCATAAAAATGAAGTACTGTTATACGAATATTTCTACAGAAAAATACAGTGAACTAATTTCAGATTAGTTTTTGATCCTATTTTAAACTGCTTCCAAAAAATCCTGGGTCACAATACGCTAAAAAGTATTTTTGCCAAATAAATTATGTCACCAATAATAAGTATGTGCATTAAAATACTGGTAACCTCTTATTTTTGCACAAACTATTTACTAAAATCTGAGATTCCAATAAACTACAAATTTCTGTATTTGGACAGAACCTGTCAGGTTCTGTCCTGAAGCCTCCAGCCTACCAATTTGTCCACCAGGGGGCAGTGTTCACACATCTGAGTTTCAATTAACCTTTTGTTAGTCTGTAGCTACAGTGTAGCTCATAATGTGTTTCATGCAGGGGTCAAAGTAGCTTTGAATTCTTGGCGTTGCAATAACTGAAAACCATCAATGGCTCATTGTTCTCTGTCTCTCTCTTCGTGTGTTTTGCAAATGTAGCAGCATAAATGGTACGCTGCCACTTTAAGGCCAATTTTGCATACAAGCAAGCCTTCACGTTTCATGAGGCTGCTTGCGTCGTGACGTCATCTCAATCTGCTTCCTTTCTTTGCACCGTTCCGGGTAAGCGTGGCTGTTTTATTGTTTGTCAGCTGTAATGGTAATTAATGCTAACTGGTCTATCTGCTTAGCCTCCTTTGCTCCGCCTCCAATATCTGGGCCGATCTGTCCGTTCATTTGTTTGCTGACAGGAAGGTAATGGTTTAGCGTGGCTAGGTAACATTCACCCCATGTAAACAAAACCTTCACATACCGTTTTCTTACAGTTGCATTGCATCTAGGCGGAATTGGGGATCTGTTTATTTGGCGGTGCATAAATTTATCAGGACACAGGTAAGCAGCTGCTGCAAGTTGTATGTTGTTGTTAGCAGTTGTATTAATCATTTGCTCTATTCTTTTTAGCCTTCTGACTCTAATCAGCATTGCACCTGGAGTGACACTCGCTGCTGTTTTGCCTACCTATAAATTGTTTTAAAAGACCAACTTGAAAGTCTGCAAATTTATGTATCGTCACATAATATGCTGTTCTGAATACCCTGGCAACCTGTAACTTTCCATGTGCACACACACACCTCTTCATCTCTGTATCAAACCCTAAACTAAACCAAATCTCAACTTACACATCAGTCTTAAACTTAACCTCTAACCATAAACTGCATCTGTCCTTGTTGTTCAGACCTTCTGCTTTTTCTCCCTCCAGTCAAACTGTCACTCAGTTTGACTGAAGCATATTTACCTCGTCTCTTCTACCTGTGAACCTCACAGTTTCCTTTCCTGTAACTTGACACCAACATTTATTACTTACGGATGAGAGACTGAGGACAGACGGAGGTGTGCAGGTGTAGCACTCATCGCTGTTTGCTCCATGTCTGCACTGAACCTTGTCTCCATCAGGGTCAAAGGTCAACAAGCTGATATTTCTCTGACAGTTTGAGGGGATTCTGAAAGAAACAGAAGACAAACATCACATGATCACACCTGAGAACAAATAATCTGATAAAATGATTAGATTTACATCAAGGAGCTTCAGGATATTGACTGATTTGTGCTTCAGTGTTTCTCTTCCATCATTTTTTAGGTTCTCATTGTTTCTTGAGAAATTACCAGAGGATTCCCATATTCAATATGTCTAATTTAATCTGTATTTTACAGATTCAAATATGTTTGGAAGATAAATCTTATCCTCCTGACCGGTGTCAGAGTCTGGTCCACATTGCCGGCAGTAAGTCGGGCTCGTTTCCAGTGAGAGTTGGACTCCGCCAAGACCCTTTGTCACTGATTCTGTTACTATCATGGACAGAATTTCTAGGCGCAGCCGAGGTGTCGCGGGGATCCGTTTTGGTGACCTTAGGATCGCATCTCTGCTTTTTGCGGATGATGTGGTCCTATTGGCTTCATCATGTCGTGATCTGCAGCTCTCACTGAAGCAGTTTGCGGCCGAGTGCGAAGCGGCCGGGATGAGGATCAGTGCCTCCAAATCCGAGGCCATGGTCTTGAGCGAGAAAAGGGTAGAGTGTCTTCTCCGGGTCTGGGGGATCGTCCTGCCTCAAGTGGAGGAGTTTAAGTATCTGGGGATCTTGTTCACGAATGAGGGAAGAACGGAACGGGAGATTGACAGGCGGATTGGCGCAGCGTCTGCCGTAAAACGGGCACTGTACCGGTCCGTCGTGGTGAAGAGAGAGCTGAGCCAAAAAGCGAAACTCTCGATTTACTGGTCGATCTATGTTCCCACCCTCATCTATGGTCATGAGCTTTGGGTCATGACCGAAAGAACGAGATCACGGATACAAGCGGCCGAAATTGGTTTCCTCCGCAGAGTGGCTGGACTCTCCCTTAGAAATAGGGTGAGAAGCTCGGTCATCCGGGAGGGACTCGGAGTAGAGCCGCTGCTCCTCCACGTCGAGAGGAGCCAGTTGAGGTGTGTGACGGAGTTGAGGTGTGTCACGTTTTTACTGGCCATCAATGTACAATGACGTTAATACCTTATGCGCTTCTTGTCCCACATGTCAGAAGACTCGTCCCGTTCGGAAGTCAGATCGGGCGCTCCTCCAACCACTACCCGTCATCTCCACTCCTTTTCGTAAGGTTGCAATGGACATTGTTGGACCCCTAGTGAAGAGTGGACGTGGTCATCAGTACATCCTGGTAGTATGTGACTATGCCACCAGATTTCCAGAGGCTTTTCCACTACATACCATTACTGCTCCTGCAATAGTTCGAGCTCTGGTCCAGCTATTTTCAAGAGTTGGAATCCTAGATCAGATTTTGACAGACCAGGGAACTAATTTCACCTCTAATCTCCTAAAACTCTTTCATAAACAGCTTGAGATCTCAGCCATCAGGACGACACCTTACCATCCGCAAACTGATGGACTGGTCGAAAGGTTCAACCAGACGCTGAAGAGGATGCTGCAGAAGTTTGTGAATGACAATGGCAGAGATTGGGATTGCTGGTTACCATTCCTTCTGTTCGCCTATTGTGAGGTGCCGCAAGCGTCAACCGGGTTCTCCCCATTTGAACTCCTGTATGGATGGGATGTTCAGGGACCACTAGACCTGCTGAGGAAAAGTTGGGATGCGACAGAGCTCATCCAGTGCCAAAGGTGTGGTCCAGTATGTGCTGCAGATGAGAAGTCGACTTGCTGAGTACCAGGAAGAAGCTGAAAAAAAACCTACTGCAGGCCCAGCAGAAACAAAAGAGGTGGTATGACCAGCAGGCTCGGCAAAGGGTCTTAAGTCCTGGAAGGAAGGTATTATTTCTCCTGCCTTCATCCACCAGCAAGCTTTTGGCAAAGTGGCAAGGGCCCTATACCATCAGCCGACAGCTAGGACCCACCACCTATGAAGTCTACCATCCTGACAAAAAGAAAGCTACACAGGCGTATCATGTGAACTTGTTGAAGGAGTGGAAAGAATCAGCATGTCCAGCTCCAGAAACATCATGCCTGGTGAGGCCAGTGGAAGAAGAAGAAGAGGTTCCTGGTATTGAAGTGATGGCTGAACAGTCAACCCCTAATCTCAGCCACTTGACCTCACACCAAGCCTTACAACTTCAGCAAATATTCCGGAGACTGTCTCCTCTCTTTTCTCCTAATCCGGGCCGGACAAAGAGAGGATGCAATTCGTTGAGCATGCAATTCGTCTGAAAGAGAAGCAGCCAATTCGTCAACGCCCATATAGAGTTCCACAACAGTTGGTGGGTGTTTGGTATTGCTTTCATAAATGAAAATGTAAGGAGAAGAAATGTATCGGATCACAGACTGAAACTGTGCTTTTGTAATCTTCTCAATACCTCAAAAATAAAGAATTAAAAAAAAAAGAAATTTCACCAAAGTGATCTCTGGCCTTGGGCAGTCATTTTTTTGTTTGTCCAAGCATAAGTGAACCCCGTCACAAGGTGGCTCGAGCATCTGGTCAAGATGCCTCCTGGACGCCTCCCTGGTGAGATGTTCTGGGCCCGTCGCACCAGGAGGAGGCCTCGGGGAAGACCCAGGACACGCTGGAGGGACTATGTCTCTCGGCTGGCCTGGGAATGTCTTGGGGTTCCCCCAGAGGAGCTGGAAGAAGTGGCTGGGAGAGGGAAGTCTGGGCCTCCCTTCTGAAGATGCTGCCCCCGCGACCCAACCCCGGATGAAGTGAAGGAAGATGGATGGATACAAATCTTATTTGTAAATAATTTTTAATTAATTACTTTTGTTTTTGTTTTCATGTAACTCTTTGTTCTCTCTTATAGATCAAATTAATTCAGTGTCTGGATTTCCATCCATCTTTTGTACACACTTGTCCCTTAGTGGGGTCGGGAGTTGCTGGTGCCTCTCCAGCTAATGTTCTCTGCAAGAGGCGGGGTCACCCTGGACAGGTCGCTAGTCTGTCGCAGGGCAACACAGAGACAAACAACCATGCACACTGTAACGCTTCAGGTTGTGTTTAAGGGAGGAGAGGAGGCGGTGGACTCGACTGGACGGTTAGAAACTCACAACTTCACTGGTACTGAGAATTCCACAGTGTTGTCCTTTAATAAGACGCTCTTCACCAACCTTACAAGCCCGGTTGAACGGCTGCTATACATTCACACATGAAATAAGCAGAGTTCAAAGCAACCCATAACGTCACTAACATAAGAGAGTTATATGTCCGTCTCAGTCCAGGTATTGTAACAATTTGTAACGACTGTTACAGTATCCAACTGTAGCAGGTTTCTCAGACGTTCTCTAAAAAGAAACAGCGACGCATACATGACGTCATCTGAGATACTAGAATGTCTTAAAGAGATACTACACAATTACGACTGTTACATATTCCCCCCAGGTCAGAATAGGCTGCCCTCAGCCGAACACAGCAAAGGCACAGTCAATACTTAGCAAACCTCCATACATGGATAAGTTGTTAAAAGTAAACCGGGAATATACAGCATAATATTGAAAATCCGACATACATGACAGTTTTCAACAACGGCAATATCTACTTTGACGAGTACTGTAAAAACAAAAAAATAAGGCAGGCAGGACGATTACAAAAGTGGAATTCCTTTTTTTTTGTCTTTTAAAAATGCTAGAACCCTTAGCATAACATGTGTTAAACGTTTGAACATGACCCGAACAAAACGTAAGTGACAGTCACAGAACACTACTGAAACTAGCAAAACAAAGTTCAAACAAGGTCACTTCAGGTTAAACCTGGAGGTATGAAAAGGGTTGGTCCATCTATTGACTGACCAGTCAGTGGTGACCCTCGGAACACGTCTCGGTCTAAAATTATAAGAGACACCAGCAGCACACCCATTGTCCGCAGGGGGCAAACTGTTAAGAGCCGTCTCCAAAGCAGTGTCAGTGTCTTGGACAGGGTCGTGGTCCAAAAAGGCTGGAACAGGATCCGCATATTCCCCATCAGTTTTGACTGGGACGTCATCAGAGACGTCATCAGAGACGATATCAGCGTCGACATCATAGTCAGGCTCTGGGTCCAAAAGAGCCGGGGAAAAACTGGTGGTTGGCACTTTAAACTCAGTCACAGCTCTCACCTTGTCAGGGTCAGGATGAATGCCAGATGGTGTGACACGGTAGCCGAGGAAGGTGAGTTCCGAAAGGCAGAATTGACATTTGCTCAGTTTCAATGAGAGGCCAGCAGATTTAAGCCTGTCAAGGACCTCCTCTAGGTCAAGTAGATGCTGCTCAAAAGTTGGTGATGCGACAACAATATCATCCAGATACACTGCACACGACTTATAAATCAGGCCAGCTAGAACATTGTTCATAAGTCGCTGAAAGGTCGCAGGAGCATTACATAGACCAAAAGGAAGGACCTTGAAGTGAAACAGGCCACAATGCGTGATGAAAGCAGTCTTAGGTTTAGCCTGTTCGCCAATGGGGACCTGCCAGTAACCTCGAGCAAGATCTAATGTTGTCAGGAACTTTCCTCTTGATAAAAAGTCCAATGACTCATCCACTCGTGGTAGTGGGTAAGAGTCTTTCACAGTCAGCTGATTCAAACCCCGGAAGTCAACACAAAACCGTGGTTCACGGGTGGTTTGGTCACTATGACCACAGGAGCCGCCCATGGTCCAGACGCAGGTTCAATGTTGTCATCCTTTAACATCTTTTGTACTTGCTCTTCAATGATTTGCTTTTTAGCTGGGGAGGTGCGATAGGGCGGTAAGTTAACTGGCTTTGCATCCCCAGTGACAATGACATGTTCTGTCAGAGAAGTGCGACCTAGATGACCATCAAACAGATCACTGTAGTTATCTATCAACTTTAACAGTCCATTTTTTTCCTCAGGATTCAAGTTAGCTTCTTCAACTTTTTCCTTAAGTGAGAGCTGTGGAGTGTTCTGTAGAGTCATCGTTCCACACTCAAGATCAGCCTCCACAAAGTCATTTTCACAGGGTTCATCCAGAAATGGGGAATTGTCATCCACAATTACTGTTCTGGTTGGGACATGAATTGTTAGTGAAGTGCGAGTCATAAAGTCCATTCCAAGAACTAAGGGGGATGAGAGGTCCTGCACTATCACAAATCGTTGATAGACTGACTTGCCCATAAATCCAATGGTCAACCAGGTTACACCTAACGGATTGCAGTCTGTGCCGTTGGCCAGTCTTATGGGTGGGGAATGCCACTGATTCTTTAACGACATATTTTGGGTCTTTTCGGGTATCAGGTCTGCGTTTACTGCTGAAAGCGACGCACCTGTGTCAAGTGTGGCCTCCAGAGCTGTTCCTTTAAAGTTCACTCTAACTCTGAAAGGGGTATTCCAAGATGATTGTGAAGCTCCATCTTCAACGTGATTGAGCATAGGTGGTGAACTTGGAACTGACACAGGCAATGAGGGCGGAGTTACTGACTGGGAGGAGGGTTGGCCCTGTGAAAAACTCTCCCCCCTCTGAAGTTTTCCTGCTTTCTACTCGCTGGTTGTGTTTCTCTCATCATGTTAGCACTTTCTGGTTCTGCAGGTGCAGTTTGGGGATGCTCTCTAGCAGGTCTTGCAGACTGTCGAGTTCCCTGATACTCAGTGGAACAGTTTGGGCATGTGCGAGATGTAACACCAGGCATGGAACATCTAAAACAGTAGAGACCACCATCATTTTATTTTTCATCTGGACCCTTGATGGTTGTGACAGGCTGGTGCCGAGAACAGAATGGAGCTCATGGGCACGCAGCACCAAGTCCATTACTGACCTGACAGGTGTTCCATATAGTGCCACTCTGTACTTCTCTACTGCATGTTTACAGATAAGGTCAATCTGCTCCTGCTCAGGCGGAGGGTTCCTCAGTCTTTTGAACTCACTGACCATATGGGCCACAAATGTAGGGAGAGGTTCTTCGGGGTGCTGGAAACTGTCTAGGATACCCTCATAATATTTTCCTGGTTGTCAGCAGGTAAGAACACAGTTCTGAAAAGTCCACAAAATTCAGCCCACGTACAGACATGAGAGCTGAGAACATTAAACCACTTCCTTGGTGCCTTAGCTAGAAAATGTGGTAGTTCTCTGAGAATCTGTGTGTCTGTTAAGTCTAAAGAAGTCTTGTAAGCATTGACAGACTGCAGCCATTCCTCTGGGTGAAGACCACCATCATTAGTGAACACAGGGGGCTCCAATTTTGTTTGGTGCAACGCAGCAGCGAGCACTCTGGTAGTATTAATTAACTCCAGCGAATCCGAATGGGTCTGAGACGAAGCCCTTGTTGTCTGAGTGGGGTCGGGTGCTGAGTCGCATTGCTCTTTTCTCCTGGCATGTAGACTAGGCACATATGGAGTAGATGATGCTTGAGGAAAAGGCTGAGTAATCTGAGTAGCTGGGACTTTAGGAACAGTTTTAGTTTGAGTCCAACGTTCTAAAATATTTTTCTGGAGATCCAATGAATCATGTAAACATTGTTGAAGCATGTCCACCTCTTCTTTTAGACTTTGTACTTTGAGTTCTAGGTCAGGGGTTTTGCGCCTGACGGTATTTTGGTTTGGGAGCAACCTAAAGTCCAAATCATCACACAGGTCAGCCAAGTCAGGACGAGTAGCCATCATGCACACTTAAGTGAACCCGAGTCCGTGCAATGCAAGTTGTGCTAGGATGAATTCAGTTCTGTCTTTTCCTTTTATTTATTTATTTATTTATTTATTTATTTATTTATTTATTTATTTATTTTTCCAAGTACTCACGGCTTCAGTTCGTATTTTCTCTGATGGACTTAAAGGCTCGCAGCCCTGATCCGGTACAGAGTTGACTCCAGTAAGAAATTTCCGAAGGGAGTGTTCAGAAAAAAAAAGGTCTGCCGCGCGCTTAGCCGATGAGGGGTTTTCCGCTTCGCTTCGCCGTGCCCACAGGCACATTCAGAAATTATAAAGCAAAATCCATCTCACGTCTAGGCGGTGCAGTTGTTCCAAGTCGTCACGGTAAAGGGTTTAAACCTGGGACCGTGTTATATTCCAAAAACGGCGTTGAAGATTCCGCTCATTGCCGTTGAAAAGCTCCGAAGTCCGCGCCTGGCCTAGCTCGGTTCGTTCGGACGTCCACTATACTGTAAAGTACTTCTTCCACGTTTCAAATATTAGCTGGTAGAAGATACTGCATTCTGAGGTCCAAGAGAAATTGTTCGGGCGCCATTTGTAACGCTTCAGGTTGTGTTTAAGGGAGGAGAGGAGGCGGTGGACTCGACTGGACGGTTAGAAACTCACAACTACACTGGTACTGAGAATTCCACAGTGTTGTCCTTTAATAAAACGCTCTTCACCAACCTTACAAGCCCGGTTGAACGGCTGCTA
Organism: Poecilia reticulata; assembly: GCF_904066995.2. Lineage (NCBI taxonomy): Eukaryota > Metazoa > Chordata > Actinopteri > Cyprinodontiformes > Poeciliidae > Poecilia > Poecilia reticulata. The sequence goes on along the minus strand of NC_088847.1, from coordinate 23,013,798 downwards.
TACATTCACACATAAAATAAGCAGTCCAACATAAGAGAGTTACATGTCCGTCTCAGTCCAGGTATTGTAACAATTTGTAACGACTGTTACAGTATCCAACTGTAGCAGGTTTCTCAGACGTTCTCTAAAAAGAAACAGCGACGCATACATGACGTCATCTGAGATACTAGAATGTCTTAAAGAGATACTACACAATTACGACTGTTACAATACACACACACTCACACGTAGGGACAATTTAGAGAGACCAATTAACCCCAATCAGTCATGTTCTTGGACTGTGGGAGGAAACCAGAGTACCCGGAGAGAACCCACGCATGCACAGGGAAAACATGCAAACTCCATGCAGAAAGACCCTGGGCTAGGAATCGAACCCAGAACCTTCTTGCTGCAATGCAACAGCTCTACCAACTGCTCCACTGTGCAGCCCGTGTTTAAATCTCATTTTTCTTTAAAATAATAAAGTAACATCAGAATCAAAATACAGTTTATGACCAACTAAAGACACTAAATGTTTCAGGTATTTATTATCAACATGAGATAAAAACTGGATTACCTCACAAGAGGAAGGATGCCGGTCTGTGGTGATGAGTTTGGTCTGTTGATGTCGGATCGTTTTCTACCTTCAACAAACATCTTAGCGAGGCCAAGTGTAATGCCGTTTCTGTTGTTTATCCAGGCTCTTGTATTATATCTTAGAAGATATTGGGAAAATTTCTTATGTTACTTATAGTTTCTAAAACACAGAAAACCTTACAGAGCAGCAGACCAGAAAACTGACAGGAGGAAATTTAGACTTCTTGAAAAAAACAGATTATTAGATATATTTTTGCATGACGTTGAGATTCAGTCACCCATTGCTGTAAGTGTTGAAGTTCTTAATCTCCCGCAAGGTGAAATCTCTCAGACACCATTCACCGCTGCTTTCATCAATCTTCTTACTACAACCAGAGCACAGCCAAGCCTCAAGCTCCTCACATGAGCTGTAGCCAAACTTCAAGCGACGCAGAGCCTGTAGATTTAAAGCGGAGAGGTGTTGAACACAAGAGAATAATTTTTTAAAAGGAAAAATGAAAGAAACTTTAGACAATCTCAACTTACTGTATAAGTGTCTCCTTGTACACCTTTGGTGGTGTGGGAAAACACAGTGCCATAATAACCAGCTTCTGTACGGCCGATTACCAGCAGCAGCACAGAGAGCAACATGATGAACGAATCAGTTCTGCTAAACAAAGATCGAATCATCAGGTAACCTTTGTGGTGACCGCTGTCGTAAGGTGCTTTGGTTATGCAAACGCCTGAAGACCGGAGAAGACAATGTGATGCTTTATAAATATTTAAAGGAGTTTGTAGGACTGAGCTGCTATTTATTTTTGCACATAATTTTCTCTTCATTTTATTTAGGAAGGTACATTTTTGTCATTTGGTTTATTTACTTTCAAATAGTAAGTCTTAGTTAATTTTAACATAGTTATGTTCTGCATTAAAGCTCACTCTCCTATTTTTGCAACATCTCATGTCAAATGCATTTAAAAACAAAACATCAGATGTTAAAAACAAGGATGGCCACACCTTGGCAGATTGTAAAACTACACTCACTCCCTTACTCATTCAGACCTTTTATTGTTTTTATGGACTGCATCAGACAAACTTTTCTTTTAAGAAGATAATTGCAAATTATAAAAAACAAATCTATTACCTACAGGGTTAATTATTCATCTCTTCTGGACAGTTTTTGGGTCTCAGTGGATTTTTAAATTGTTCACTGATATAAGCTGAGCATTCCAGCTGAATACAAACACAAAGTTTACTAAAACTGCTATATAAAATTTAAACCGTATTCCAAAAAAGTTGGGACACTAAACAAATTGTGAATAAAAACTGAATGCAATGATGTGGAGATGGCAAATGTCAATATTTTATTCGTAATAGAACATAGATGGCAGATCAAAAGTTTAATCTCAGTAAATGTAACATTTTAAAGAAAAATATGTTGATTCAAAGGGCTGCACAGTGGCGCAGTTGGTAGAGCTGTTGCCTTGCAGCAAGAAGGTTCTGGGTTCGATTCCCAGCCCCGGTCTTTCTGCATGGAGTTTGCATGTTCTCCCTGTGCATGGTGGGTTTTCTCCAGGTACTCCGGCTTCCTCCCACAGTCCAAAAACATGACTGTCAGGTTAATTGGCCTCTCCAAATTGCCCCTAGGTGTGAGTGTGTGTGTGCATGGTTGTGTGTCTCTGTGTTGCCCTGCGACAGATTGGCAGTCTGTCCAGGGTGACCCCGCCTCTCGCCCGAAATGTTAGCTGGAGATGGGCACCAGCAAACCCTCCCGACCCCATTAAGGGACAAGGGTGCAAGAAAATGGATGGATGGGATGGATGTTGATTCAAAATTTCAGTGTCTACAAATCCCAAAAAAGTTGGGACAAGTAGCAGTAAGTGGCTGGAAAAAGGAAATTGAACATATAACAAATAGCTGGAAGACCAATTAACACTAATTAGGTCAATTGACGACATGATTGGGTATAAAAAGAGCTTCTTAGAGTGTCAGTGTCTCTCTGAAGCCAAGATGGTAAGAGGATCACCAATTCCACCATTGTTGCACAGAAAGATAGAGCAGCAATACCAGAATGGTATTACCCAGCGTAAAATAGCAAAGACTTTAAAGTTATCATCATCAACCGTGCATAACATCATCAAAAAATTCTGAGAATCTGGAACAATCGCTGTGTGTAAGGGTCAAGGCCGTAAAACTCTACTGGATGCTTGTGATCTCCGGGCCCTTAAACGTCACTGCACCTCAAACAGGAATGCCACTGTCAAGGAAATAACAGCCTGGGCTTAGGAATACTTTCAGAAAGCATCATCAGTGAACACATTCCACTGCCATCCGCTGCTGCCAGCTGAAACTCTGAAGAATTACTGATATCATTAAGCCATTTCTAAGCAAGTTCCACAGGCTCATCCATTTGCACTGGGCCAGGAGTAATTTAAAATGGAGTGAGGCAAAATGGACGACTGTTCTGTGGTCAGATGAGTCACGATTTTAAGTTCTTTATGGACACTGGGACGCCATGTCGTCCGGACCAGAGAGGACAAGGATAACCCAAGTTGTTATCAACGCTCCGTTCAGAAGCTGCATCACTCATGGTATGTGGTTGCATGAGTGCTGGTGGCCTGGGCAGCTTGCATGTCTGGAAAGGCTCCATTAATGCAGAGAACTATGTTCAGGCTCTAGAACAACATATGACGTCGTCATCTCTTTCAGGGAAGACCCTGCATTTTTCAACAAGATAATACCAGACCACATTCTGCAGCAATCACAACATCATGGCTACGTAGAAGAAGGATCCGGGTACCGAAATGCAGGGCCGTGCAGAGGCCACTAAAGGGGCAAGTGCTCAAAAAAAAAGGGCACATCTAACCGCATTCTAGGACAGAATATTAACAAAGCCACTCAGCTTTCAGAGTTTAATAAACAATGATAACACAATTGTGAGATACACAATCAAAGGTAAGGAAAATCTCTATATAGAGCATACAACTATGCGTATGTAAGATATTTTATTAGTAATTTCTTTCTGCAGGTCTATTTCGTTACAGGAAACTATTGCCATATTCAAACCTGCAATTTAGCAAGATATGTAAATCAGAGCTGGACCACCAGACATATTTTGTCTTTACAGAATTACACTTTTAAAAATATAAACAAGGGCACAATGCAACCTTTTAGTGGACTGTAATCTATAAAACAGAGCTGCCTGTTTGCTGCAGTGGAGATGACAATGGTCCATTCAGGAAAGCAGAGCTGCATCAAACTTTGACGTGGAACTGCAGAAAAACGAAAAAAACAAAAGTAGGCTCAGTAGAAAAGCCTACTGAGTTTAAAAAACTTTTTTCTCACATGACGTCTGGGACAGGGCCTAAAATCACAACAAAATATTTCTGATGTGTGCAAATAAAAGTTTTGATTACAATTTTATTTTACTTAACTGAGGTTAATTATTTTTTTTAATTGAATAATTGGGGGAAAAAAAACAATACGCTGCGAACCAGACCCTAAACTTAAAGTCTGGATTGAGTTTTTTCCCCTTCATTAATGACACTTTTATTACATACATTTATATCTATCATGGTAATTCAGGGTGAGTTATTTTTAATTCTAAATGAATATCCTTGTTGGACTTTAACTTAAGTGCTATTCTCCTTCAAGATACATTTTCCTAACGCTAGAATAAATGAAATGTACATTATGCAGCTAAAGAAATGAGAAGATTGGACATATATCCATTATGGAGATGATCGGTTTTGGACGGGCGATGTGCCCATATTGCATAAGCGATACTGAAGAATTACTGATATCATTAAAGATACAGGGGAGAAGCTTTTTAGTTATCTTGCTTTGCAAGCAAAGTCGTTAGCTAGCAGCTAGCTAATAGCACATCAACAACAGCCTATTGTCTGTATGATAGAAATACTGAATCGATAGATAAGAACAGTTTGTCCTCACCTGGCTGTCTCCTCCCCTCAGTAGTTCTTCAGAGAAAGGCAGACGCAGAGGCCTGTCAGTGTCTGTTGTATTTCATTATCTCTCTGCTTAAACCGCGACTCCGAGCTGAAGCAGAAACGATACTTCAACGTTTTCCGTCATCTGACAAGTAACAAGTTACTCCACTTTATTCACCAAAAACGTTTTTTTTATAATTCACCAAAAACTGTTCTGTAATCTGGAACGTTCGCTACATTGAGCTCTGCAGTTAGCCGCCTTACCTCACTGCGCGAGAGGCAACTGCGTCATGCGTCACGGGCAAAAGGTTAAAGGTAACAAGGTGACCAGAGGGCTTATTATGTTGTACAAAAAACCCCCCAACAAAAAACAAATAATTTTAGTACATGTTATTATGTGTCAGAAGAGGGCTTAGGAAATAATACCACCAAAAATAATTTTTTTTTTTTTTATTTGACCAAAAGGGCACTTGGGGGCAAGGAGCAAAAAGGGCAGGTGCTCAAGCACCCCCAGCCCCCTTCCCCCTCCCCCTCTGCATGTGCCTGCCGAAATGGCCAGTCTGCAGTCCAGATCTTTCACCTATAGAGAACATTTGGTGCATCATAAAGAGGAAGGTGCGACAATGAAGGCCCAAGACGCTTGAACAGTTAGAGGCCTGTGTTAGACATGAATGGGAGAGCATTCCTATTTCTAAACTCCATGGGGTCTAAACTTTGAAGCTTGTAAATTGCATCTCTAAGGAGGAGCTGTGCCTCGAAGGCAGGGTTGGGTCCCTTCGAGTTTTGCACAGCTGAACGGTTGCCATGGAGATTAAAGGATTTAAATTTGCATGAAAGAATCAAAGGAACACTCAAGGTATGTTTTAGACAAGGGAATAATATCATAACATGATATAAAGCTCAAAAAGGTTAACTTACAAAATAATTTCTCTTCAACAAATGTTAATGTTTATTTTACTTTCCATTAAAAACTATTTTGTACCTCTTGGTACAATTTCTTTCATCATATCATATCCTCACATGTACAAATGTGAAAGTTAGTCAGGATTTTAAAATGAACCAGTTCAAAGACATGAAAACAGGAAAATATGAGAGCTCTTCTGTTTGTTTCTCTTTAGAGTCTTGCTGCAGGGATTTGGATCAAGTGACAGATCTTTTTTTTTTATTGATGAAGGTCAGAATTACCTTAGAAAGAGGAAAGGAGATAAAAGCACTAATACCTCATCTCTTATCTGTTGGATGTCAATGTCTGCATTTAACAGTTAAAATGTGGTTTGAGGATTAATTACGTGATGTGAACTAACTTTATTTATCCATCCATCCATCTTCTGTACACCCTTGTCCCTTAGCAGGGTTGGGGGGGGGGTTGCTGGTGCCTATCTCGTTTTGGGCGAGAGGCAGGATACAGGTCGCTAGTCTGTCGCAGTGACACACAGGACAAACAACCACTCACACCTTGGAGAGGCCAATTAAACTGACAGTCATGTTTTTAGACTGTGGAAGGAAACTGGAGTACGCAGAGAGAACCCACCATGCACAGGGAGAACACGCAAACTCCATGCAGAAAAACCCCAGGCCGGGAATCGAATCCAGAACCTTCTTGCTGCAAGGCAACAGTTCTACCAACTGCTCCATGCTCTACCAACTGCACCACTGTGCAGCCCACTTTGTGTTTATTTAAATTATTAATGCAAATTGTGAACATTGTGGTAGCTCCCATAGTTTGCTTTGCAAATAGCTAATTACCATACTGGGAGGCCGTAAATCATACTGAGTTACATCTTGCATGGTAACAATGTTGGGTTTATTCCAGTTTCAGTGTCATTAGCATTCAGCTAACATTCAGCTCTAAACTGCTGCTGATTTCATTTTCTTGAATAAATAACTAAATTATTAATCCTGATTTGTGAAATATGTTTGACTAATCAAGCACTAAGAACATTACAATCATTAAGGTTTGATAAACCTGTTTAATACATCAAGGTCAGTGGTGAACAAACTTTTTGTAAAGTGAAATAAAACTTTTCAGAAGTGGGGGCCACATATAATCTTTTCAGATTAGGCCATAAATTAACCCCACACCACACTGTAGACACCCATTATGTAGGCAAAACCCTTCCCTGAGAACTCTGAGAGAACCAGAAAACAAACATCACAAAGTCACACCTGAACAACTGAGAACAAACAATTTGCTCAAATGCTTTGATTTACATCGCAAAGTTTGTTGTTTTGACTGATTTGTATTTCAGTGTTTTTCTTCCAAGCTTTTTTATGTTTTTAAGACGTTAAAGCTTTTTTCTTTGAGAAATGACTGAGTGGTTCCTATACTCAATGTAGTTAGTTCAATATATGTTTTACAGCTTCACATGTTAAGAATAAAATCTAAAAGTTGTTTCTTATCTCTGACTAGTTTTACATTGAAGAGCTGAATCACAAACATCTGAAAAACAATAAATATTAAATCTGCTTTTGCTCCCTGTAACTTCTTATGAAATCAATTCACAGCATTTAGACACAATTTGGGAGTCATTTCTAATTATCAAAGCTTTATGGTTAGGCTTTAAAAGAAAAACAGACAATATAAAATGTTGGCGAGCCAGCCAGGAGATAAAATAAACATTCTGAGAGAATTTGTGTTGTGAGATGTGAAAACAAAGTGGTCATGGAGCAAGAACTGGAAGAGATCATCGCAACACTATGGACCTTAAGGACGTCAGATCTCACAAAAGTGGTTCCACTATCTAAAGCGCAGTGAAATGGCAGGTGAAGGATTCGATGAACAATAAAGATGGAGGGGATGACAATCAGTGAAACTGAGGATGGTGAAAAGCCCCAAGTGTCCCAGCAGTTTTTGAGGACCTACATTTAATTTTCCATTCGCTGGAAACTCATTAAGTTGGTGAACCTGTGTATCATACGTCAGAAAACGCTGTCATAGAAAAATGTTGATCAATGCTTCATTTATTATGTTTCAAATTCAACTCTAATCAGGTGGGTTTTAGTCTAGATTTAAAGGAACTCAGTGTTTCAGCTGTTTTTCAGTTTTTTGCAAGTTTGTTTCAGATTTGTGGTGCATAGAAGCTGAATGTTGCTTCTCCATGTTTGGATCTGGTTCTAGAGATGCAGAGCAGAACCAGAAGACCTTAGAGGTTCTGGAAGGTTGCTATGACAACAGCAGATCTTTAATGTGTTGTAGTGCTAAACAGTTCAGTGATTTATTAACAAGCAACATTATATTAAAGTCCATTCTCTGAGCTACAGGGAGCCAGTGAAGGACTGTAGAACTGGGTGATGTGCTTTTTGGTTTTAGTCAGAACTCCAGCAGCAGTGGATCTGACTGATTTTTTTAGGCCGAACTGTGAAGACACGGGTGCAGTAATCGATACGACCAAAGATTAACGCATGGATGGGTTTCTCCAGATCTTGGTGGGACATTAGTCCTCTAATCCTGGAGATGTTCTTCAGGTGATAGAAGGCCGACTTTGTAACTGTCTTTATGTTGCTCTGAAGGTGCAGGACTGAGTGCATCTTTAATAACTGAAGCTGTGTATAGATCATTCCTCTTTAGGTAATAACTTCTGTTAGAATTATTATGTTTTGTTATCACTCTTACATTAGTAGTTTCAGGGCCGGCCCAAGGGATGAGCAAACTAAGCAGCCGCTCAGAACCCCAGGGCCACTAAGGGGCCCCCTCAGTGGAGCTGATTTTTTTTAGTAATGATTTCTGTCATGATGGGTTTAAGTGACTTTACCCACATACAAGAACACCACCAAGAGAAGATGTAAATAATAAGGATTTATTGCAAAACACAAAGCAAATCAGATGAGTCTCTGGCCCAGGGAACAGACGCTGCAGGCAGCGCACTGAAGAGAACAACAGGGGAGAGGGTGAGTTCAAGTCCGTGGGGTCCATGACATTTTCAAAGTCAACCAGGATAAAGAAGTCTCTTGTTTTCTTTCCCACGCTTTGCAGATAAAAGAAACAAAAGCAAAGAAAAAGAAATATCCCTATCATACATAAATAATATATTTTCATTATTTATCAATAAGTGCAGAAAATGACATGATGTTGAGGTCAATAAAAACCCCACAGGCATAAATGTTACACATGTAAATGGAAGTAAAGAAATACCAAATCCCCAGTGAGCACCTGCCTTACTAAAGTCCGTGTGACACCAAATATTGATTTTATTTACATTTTCTTCTGTTTATTATCTTATCAGTGAGTTATAAACAATTATAATTTATCCTCATAACTGTATTTATAAAGGTATCTGTATCTGTATTTTATAAAGGTTTTCACACAGACATAAAAATTAATTCTACTATTTTTGATTATTGTCATAACTAAGTTTAGTCCCACTACATAAAACAATGCAAAATCCCAAGATTTAAAATAGGTAAATCCAGTCATATGTTCCTGAAAGAATCAGATTTATGTTCGTATTTAGCTCTTTCTTTGACTTCTACTGAGCCGTTGGTCAGCATGTGGACCTTTATGTCTGCAGGCAGCCCTCGTCTGATCAGTTCATCTTTGATCTGCAGAAGAAAACATGAGATGAACGTGAGACACAGTCAGTGGTGAATCATGAAATACAAAAGTATTGGAACTGCAATGCAAACCCACTGAAGGCATTTGGGTTTAACGTCAAAACACGAGCATGACACAAGACTTAAGAATGTCAGCTTTTAGACTTGATGCAGAGATCATCAAATGAAATAAATTAATAAAAAGTCATTTCTGAATTTCATCTGATGGACACTGAACTAAATGCGTCTTTCTGACTGAGAGTTGACAGCGTTTTGAAGAGAAATGGTCACCGGACGCTTTGGAGTGTGTTTGGTTCAGAAGCGTATTCCAAACCTTTGGTTGAAATGGAACCTTTAATTCCAGTTTCCAGTTCAGACCAGAGAAAACTAAAGAGAATACAATGTCTTGAGGAAATAAATAAATCAATGCAGACGCGAAGAATTAAGCTTAACTCATCCTGCGGCTTTAACAAATGGAGCGGAGGACATTACGCTCTTGCGCCCAGAAGGAGAGCAGCGCTCAGGAGAAGCGCGGCAGATGTAACATCTGTCCGTTTCGGAGAAGTGAAACCACGCAAAAAAAAAAAAGAAAAGAAATCCTGTAAAAGCGCACACCGGACCACGCACAAGGTAAAAAAACTCATAGCGTTCGATTGATCGGTTTGGATCACACCGATCCAGCTGACTGATGAACCAACGCAGATTTATCTGCAGATGTGAACCAGGAGGAATTGCTGGGTTTCAGTCACGTGACCCGGATGATACGCGAAATTCCGATGGAAGTCCAGGAGGGGATTTCCTCCAATTCAAAACAAAGCAAAATTGATCACAACTAGCTAATGCCCTAAATAGGCTGGAGTTTAGTTTAGTTTAGTTTAGTTTAGTTTAGTTTAGTTTAGTTTAGTTTAGTTTAGTTTAGTTTGTTTTGCTCTTGGACTGTTTCTAGAATGGAAGGACATGCAAATAGTGAAATTTGCGTAACAGTCGACCTTCAAATCATCCTTCATGCTTACAGGTCTCACCGAGGATTTGAATAGATTAGACAGAAGGAAAGGACAGGAAAAAGAAACAAACAAAAACTGAAATGTAAAAAGTAACTCATATATTTCAGTTTGTGTAAAGAATGATTGATCTAACATCTAGCAGAATTACCTCAGAGCTGGGAGGATGGTTGTCTGCGGTGACGTGTTTGCTTTGCTGATGTCAGATCGGGTCCTTAGTTCAACAGTAGTCACAGCTCTCCAGTTTACAATATTCTGTATGTTACTTATCCAGTTTCCACTAGCAAATCTACAATGAAAGTAAAGTTAATTTACAACAATCTGATGCATTTTGGTGTTTTATGGCTTTAATTAGAGGAATCCAACAGCCAAGTTCTTTCCAGATATCTTGTGATTAGCCGAGTCACTGATATTTTAGAGTATTGTGTCAGATCTAATATTTCCTCAGTGATATTGGAAGAATAAAGTGTCCAGAAGGACTTACACAAGTGTAAGTGGAAAGTTGCTGGTCAGCTGTTGAGACGTCACTGCTTCTCTCTGGCACCATTCACCAATGATTTCATCAACTTTGGTTAAAGGAAGGATCTGGGTCTCAGTCCCACAGTTTCCACTGCAAGACCAAGAGTTAATGTATGCGCATTGGTCATAGCTCACTTTGTAGTGAAGCTCAACCTGCAGATTTAAAGTGAGAAGGCAGTAAGTACATGATAAAAGATTAGATTTCAGAATCCCCAAAGATTTAACTTACAGAAGTAGATCCGTTTATGTAAGCATCCTTTGGGTAGTAGGTCATCATGACGCCATAGAAATGTGAAGCGTAAGAATCGCTGACCAGCAGCAGCAGCAGAACCACAGAGAGGAACATGATGGCTGTGAAAGTGTCTCCACACAAAGTCAGAGTTTGTTAGGAACCAGGAGGTTTGATGGTTTGACAGCATGTGATTCACGCCCTCTCACTGCTTACTGTCTGTCCCGGAAATTTGACTTTACACAGAAACCTGGCATGAGGAACGCTTATTTGACTGAAAGATAATGATCAGAGATAAAGTGAGGGAAGTGAAAACAGGGATGTGCAGTAAGTATTATTTATGAATGTAGATCTCTACAAAAAATGAAGAGCCCACTGCACTGAGTCCCATTGAAAACCTGATGATTATTCCACCAGATATTGATTTCCGAACGTTTCCTGAGTTAAAACAGTAGTATTGTTGTTTCTAAGTGAATATAAACTTGTTTTGTTGCGTTATTTGAGGTCTGAAAGCACTGCATCTTTTCATTATTTTGACTATTGTAATATTTTGGTAATCCTAACTGGCTTTAAAAAGAAAATGTATTTGCTGACTTGCCATCAGCTCATCTGTCCTCTGAAACAGTGGATCTAAACATCAGGTTTCCAGTGAAACCTTTATTTAAAACGTGGGTCTAACAAACAGCTGTAGTGTGAACCATAATTTGTTTGGCTGCTATTTTAAATGTATTTTGCCTGTTCAGATGATTTGCTTCTGCTCTGATGGTGATTAAAATAGCCTGATTGATGCAGGTAGAACTGAGCTCTGTTGTTTAGTGTTGGAGGCAGAAATAGGAGGAGCTCTGTGCATGATCATAAGATAAGATCTACTGGAAAAACAGAAAAAGTGTTAAATAAAATCATTCGATCAATTAAGTTTAATTGTATAGCACATTTCAGGAACATCAAAATGTTGGTCAGTTTATTATTATGTTTCAAAAGTCACTCTAAAATTTTGGGTTTTAGTCTAGATTTAAAGAATGTCGGTGTTTTGGCTTTTTTTGCAGTTTTCAGGAAGTTTGTTCCAGATTTGTGGTGCATAGAAGCTGAATGCTGCTTCTCCGTGTTTAGTTCCCCAGAAAGCACAGAATGATTGAAACAAAATTGAATCAATGTCAGCCAGAAACATTGAATCAACGTTGAACGCTGACATTGAAACAACATTGAAAGTGGTCGGTGACTTGAATGTTGAATCAACATTAGGGTTTCAACCATAACTGACATTATATCAATGTTGATTCAACCATCATCTGTATGTCAATTTACATGCATATTTGTGTTGATTCTACATTGAATCAGTCAGGAATCAACGTTGATTCAATCATCATCTGAACGTGCATCTGGACACATATTTCTGTTGATTTTACATTGAATCAGTTACGAGTTGATAGGTATTTTCCTAGAACCTACATAAAAGAACCACAGACAACGTATATGAATTTTATGACAAACTTTGCAAAGGAGAACAAACTCTATCAATTGCTCCTCCGAGCTGTTCATAGAGCGTTCTGAAAATCTTTGGGTAAAGCTTGTCTTTTATTTTCAAACTTCAAAGAGGGAGGATAGGCAAGATAGACAGCAGAGAAAAAACAGCAAAGGTCGTAAAACATTTTACCTAAACACAGCAAAGGTCGTAAAACAATTTACCTAAACAACTAGCAACCCAGTTCCAGATGCGATATCTGATTTACGGCCTGAGCCCGGTTCAAATCTTGGTCAAACTGTTTCACCTGAAGATGAACAGGCAGCTGTGACCCCCCAGGTCAGTTAATACACACACTAAAGAAGAGAACATTTTAATCTGCTCTAACATTAGACTGAATATGAACTAAAGTAACAACAAAATGATAATACCAAAAAATCTCTAACATTCCCCCCTTTTTATCATTTTACCACGTGTGTAAACCCTATTCAAAAGCCAAGCATAGAAAAGAAAAGAAATAAAATAGAACCAATAAATGCAAGAATTTTTTTTTTTTTTTTTTTTTTCCCTAGTCTAAACATAAAAATGACACAATGACTAAATTAATATAATGAATAAATGAAATGGACAAAACAAAAGAAAGAAACAGCAAAAATCAAATGCAGTTTTCTCATCTCTAACACCACTTGTTTTCACATTTTCGGTGTAGGAATCATTCAGCAAATGAATTAATCTGTTTATTGATTACAGAACATCATCATTGTTCAGAAAATCGTCAGAACCTCGAAACAAGTCATCTTCATTGTCTCATAGGATGCCTTTGCTAGCTGATAACTGACAACAGTTGTGTTAATTGTTTTAAACAACATACTTCGTAGGCAAGGAATAATGCAACCCGTAAAAGACAGAACAGAACCAAAACAATCAGAATAGGTGTCACGAGCTTTAACAATAAAGTCCACCATGGACCAGACGTGAGCCATGAAAACAAATCAAAAAAGGATGAGCCGCGTGTTCCACTCTCCACATATTTTTTAAGATCCTCCAGCTCATATAGAGCATCAGAAATAGTTCCTCCAGTGCCTGTTTCATCCGGCACAAAAGTGCAGCACGTTGGGCCAATAATTTTGCAGACCCCTCCCTGAGGGGCAGTGAGGAAATCCAGAACAACACGATTTTGCATGACCATGTTTCTCAGTTCAGTCAGCTCCTTCGCGGTGCCATTGGCCAGCTGGTATGTGATGTTGATTAGTCGCAGTAATCCGTACCTGTTTATCTCTACGTGGTCCCGAATCTCACCTACTCCAACCCACGGAAACAAACCTTGCATGAATTTTTCTCCGCCGTTCCAAATCCTGAATTCCCATGGAACTCCAGTGTGTGTAGTTAGGCCTCCCCATTTTTTGACCTCTGACATAACTGTTCGTTTGGAGCGGGTACGTGGATCATCTTGTGCTTTCCTGATGAACGCAATCGGGTTGATTAACGGAACCACAGCACACAGTCCTCCCCAATTTTTTGGTAAAAACATGTATGCTTCATTTCCACATATGAAGTACCAATCTGCCAACATACGTGAACCATAGTCTCCTGGCACTATGGCACTGCACAGCGTTGTCTCCTGTTTCCTCTTTGTCTTATGCGTGATGTTGAAACTCCTCTCCTGAAGCAAGTTGTCACAGTCTGGGTTGTCCTTCCAGACTTTGCAGTGTGGAGTCATCCTTTGACCCCTGCAGGCTGTGCAGTCGATGAAATCCTGTGTCGGTTCGCAGTAGGTGTAAACTCTGTTACACAAGTTCCAGGGCAACGTCCCTAGAATAACATGTCCATTATTGTAGACACAGTTCCCCAGAGATCCTGGTTTAGCTCCTGCTAATGAAATGATCTCTGGTATCTTCCATACAGTTTGTTGAGATGATGCAAAAGGAAGTACATCGTCTGCGAGTGAACAATTTAAAATCCAAACAGACCTTGCACAGCCTCTCCCATTCGGAGGTCAGCTGAATAGTCCTTCTCGCGCGCTCTGTCTCCCCGTAGGGGTGGGACGCGCCGTGGTCTGGTGCTTAGAACATAGAGACACATCTGTTTGTTGTCAGTAATGTCACCTGGTCGGAGGCCTGAGTTGTGAATAGAAACCGGCAGCTGCGCACACACGTAGCAGTTCACAGCATGTCCCTCGTACGCGGTTCTATTCATTAGTTTCCACCACAGGTTGGTGCTGTAGTCGTGTTTGTGGAACTCAGGCTCACGTCCTTCTCCAAACATCAAACATGCTGCAGTCACAGCGCCGTAGAAAATCCATCTGGCATATGGAGTCCCATTGTTGCTCGGCACACAGAGATGTCAGAACCCCCAAACTAAAAGAGTGAGAATCTTAAGCGTTTCTTCACCGGGTTTGAGACGAACCACACTAAAAGTAGCACCCCTTTGCAGCCCGGAGGCAATAAAGCCCACCTTCCTCTCTACTCCGGATTAGGGGTCCAACACTCTCTGCAGCTTACAGTGACTGAGATGAATCCAGCTGGGTCTTTCAGCGATTTTTACAGCTGTTGGTGTGGTCATCAACACCTGGAATGGTCCTTCCCACCGTGGACTTGCCCAGTTCTTCCGTTTGATGACCTTTATGTAGACCCAGTCACCTGGCTTAATGGGAGGTGCCTCCTGTGGAGGAGAAGAGTCAGAAGGCAGTAAATTCGCACTGGACACTTTCTTCAGTTTAAGAGTCCTGATCATATAATCTGCTAATGTTTGTTCTTCATCAGCTTTCTGTAAGTCAGGAGCAAACAGAGGCAGTCTGTAAGCTCTCCCATGAATTATTTCAAAAGGTGTTAGACCATCTGCTGTTGAGGTGATTCTCATATAGAGCTTCACCAAGTCTAAACATTCTGGCCAGGGTCGGCCAGTGTCTGCCATGCACTTTCTTAATCTGCTTTTCACCGTGCCATTTGTTCTTTCCACAAGCCCTGCACTCTGTGGGTGATAGGCACAGTGGTTTTTCAATGTCATTCCCAAGTGAGATGCCATGTTTTGTATCACTTGGTTTACAAAATGTGGTCCATTGTCACTGTAAACAGTCTGTGGGATGCCATGCGTTGGGATAATAGTTTTGCAAATAGCCTTCGCTACTGTCAAAGCATCTGCATACTTTGATGGTACTATTTCAACCCATTTAGAAAAAGCATCTATCATCACCAGACAGTATTTGTATGGCCCACTTTGTGAAAGCTCAATAAATCCATATACATAGTTTGAAATGGATAAGATGGTTTCGGGAACCTGCCTCGTTTTGGCCTTATGTTTCCCTGTGGGTTATGTTTCACACAGACTGGACATGCAGTACAAAAATTTTTTAGGTAGGAATTTAAACCATACGTTGTGAAATGTTGCTGTATTATGGCTTCCATCCCCCCTGTTGACACATGGCAGCGCCCATGCGTCACAATTGCTGCAGCTTTAAATAAAGATTTAGGTAGAACTGGTTTGTCCTTTACTTCAAAAATGCTCTCATCATTAATTTTCGCACCCTTAGTTATCCACATCCTTTTTTCGGCCTGTGGTGCATTGTCCTGCATGTCTTTCAGCACTTTTTTGTCTATCAGTTGTTGTTCTCCTTCAGTCTGTGCTGAGAAAGTTCCTTTCCCATGCTTCCCTGCTGCAGCTTCTTTAGCTATTTTGTCAGCTAGTCTGTTCCCATTTGAAACTTCATCCGTCCTTGTTGTATGAGCCGTGCATTTACATACAGCTAGTTTAGCTGGGAGTTGTATTGCTTGCAAAAGATTTTTAAGTAAAGATGCATGTGTCACTGGTTTCCCAGTTGATGTTGTCATTCCTCTACGCTCCCATTGTTTTGCAAAATAAAACAAAGTAGAGAAAACATACTGGCTATCTGTGTACACCGTCAAATGCATGTCCTCTGCCAGTTCACATGCCCTCGTTAAAGCAATCAATTCTGCTGCCTGTGCAGAATGAGTGCTGGAAATTTTTCTGCTTCTATTATTTCATTTGGCAAAGCAACAACCGAATAACCTGTCTGATTTTACCCGTAGGCTCCTTTGAACATGACCCATCAACAAACCAGACCTCTCCCAATGCTAATGGGGTGTCCTGTAGGTCTGGCCTTGGAAGCTGCAAGTGCTCTGTAGCTTCTATGCAGCTGTGTGGCGTTCCATCATCTGGTAATGGAAGCAAAGTAGCTGGATTTAGAATCGTACACCGCTTTATTACAATGTGTGGTTGTGACAAAAGCGTTGCTGTATACGAAAGGTGTCGCGCTGGTGAGAGCAAATTCATTTTGCTCTGCAAAAGTAGAACATCTACCGCGTGTGGAACTAACAGCTCCATCTTGTGAAACAAGACTATGTCAGCCGACATGTGTACAGCTAATGTTGCTGCACAGACTGCTTGGACGCAGTCTGGTAGAGACTGTGCTACTGGATCTAATTTCTTTGAGTAGAAAGCCAACGGCTTTAGCTTATCACCATGGTTTTGTAGTAACACAGACGTCATAAATCCATTCCTGCAATCTACAGTTTGAATAAAAGTTTTTCATAGTTAGGAAGAATCAAAGTTGTTGCCTGCATTAGTGCTTGTTTTAGTTCAGTGAATCTTTTTTCAGCTTCTGGATTCCAAGCTATTTTATCAGTCATGGCCATTGGGGTGCCATGAATCAAATCCTGTAAAGCCTGAGTTTTCTCAGCATAGTGTGGAATCCAGGCTCTACAGTAATTGCAAAGTCCAAGAAATGACATCATTTGTTTTTTAGTTTCTGGTTTAGGTGCTTCAGAAACAGTCTCCTTTCTCGCTTTCTGTATCTGCTTTCCCTCAGCAGACAGTGTGTGTCCCAAATAATTTACTTCTTCTCTCACCCACTGCAGCTTATCTTTGTTTACTTTGTTCCCTGTCTGACAGAGATGGTGCAGCAGAGCAAGTGAGTCTGTTCTGCAAGCTTCCTCGCTCTCTGATGCTATTAATAGATCATCAACATACACCAAAAGTTGACTTTTGTCTGACATTTGGAAATCAGATAAGCAGGTCATAATTGCCTCACAAAATATGCTTGGACTGTCTGCAAAGCCTTGGGGTAATCTGGTATATGTGTACCCCTGACCTCTGTAGGTAAAAGCAAACCAGAACTGTGAATCTGGGTGAATGGGTACAGAGAAGAATGCGTTGCTGAGGTCAATTACTGTGAAGAATTTATTGCTTGGTTTAAGCGAGTTTAGCAGTGTGTGTGGATCTGGCACATTAGGTGCTCTTGTTTGTACTGCTTCATTTACTGAACGTAAATCCTGAATCATACGCCAGTCTTTTTATTTGCTTTTTGAACAGGAAAAATAGGTGTGTTACAAGGAGAATCTGAACACTTTTTTATGATTCCTCCTTTTAACAAACCTTCAATTACTGGTTTAATCCCGTTTAGTGCTTCTGGTTTTATAGGGTATTGTTTTACTCTAGGCCTCCAGCTAGATTTTGCTTTAATTTGCACCGGGGGAATTGAACCAAGCAACCCGACATCAGAGGGACCTTTTGTCCACAAGTTTTCTGGAAGTTCAGCTAGTTCAGCTACATCCTTTCCTGTCAAAAATATGTTTGTGTGTCACTCAAACGCGTGGACTTGAGCTGTGCCTGTGACTACTTCACATAGTGATTGTTTCCAGACGTCACAGCTGGGGCTGTAGCTCCAACCGTCTTCACCTTCTTTGAAATCAGCGGCTTCACCAGCCATTTTAGTTCTATTACCCACATCTACCCATGTGATATTATGTGGCTTGAATAATGAAATGTGTGGATTAGCCGGTAACTTATACAGCTCTATTTGGCTAGTCGGAAGGAGCACAGTCACAGCTGCATAAGACCGTCGGTCTGTGAACATTTCGGTCACAGCCAGTGTCACAGGATTTGTTTCTAAAAACTTTTTAACATAATCATCCTGTGGATCATTTAGGATGTTCATTGTTACATGCAACTGATTGTAGTTCATTTCCGTTTCAGGTGAGTCCAACTGTTCACGAGCTTCTCTAAGAAGCTTTCCTGGGACATGAGGATTGTCAGCTGGCTTTAAATCATATGAACAGTAGATTTGTTCATTTTTTTTTTGAACTGTGTACATATCAGAATGTTTTAATCTGACAGCTCTCATCCCATCTTGTACAGGGACTACTGCTATTCCTAATTTTGTCATTAGGTCTCTACCTAACAGATTTATTGGACATTTAGGTGACATCACAACAGAAGCTTTTACATTAATTCCTGTCTCAGGGTCTTTAAAAAATGTACTTTTTGACATTTTTTCTCTATGCGTTTGTCCATCGGCAGATTTTACCCAAATAGACTCGTTTGTGGGGTTTACACCTTTTATTTTAGTTTTAAGAACCGTTTTGCATGCACCGGTGTCACATAGAAATTCAACTTCTTCCCCACAAACATTCAGTGTGATGTAAGGTTTTCTTTTAATGCATTTAACATATCCCAAGCTGCACATATGTCCACCATTACACCAATTTGATCTGGTGGTGTGTTTTGTTTGGGTGTGGCAGAATCTAGTCATACTGAGGAGTTAGGCTTTTGTTTTTTCTCCCATCTGCTACTTCTATAGTCCTTTACGTTCTTTGCTTTGCAATCTTTTGCCCAATGGTTTGACTTGCCACAACGCCAGCAGACATCTTCGTCTTGTGTGGTGTGATTTATGGGTCGCTGCTCAGGGTGACCTCTCCTGCCTTTGTTTCTCCCTCGGCCTCTCGAGGGCCACGGAAAAAGGCAGAGGTTTCTATTTCTCCAAAATCCTCCAGATGAAAAACATCTGACCCTGTTTTTGGTTTTTTTACTACTTTTTCTGCATGACGTGCCCATGTCATCAGTTGTGGGACTGAGGCAGCATCATATTCGACCAGGTGTTTTCTAATCCAGCCCTCAATTTCAGGGCGGAAACTTGACATTAAAGCGTTTTTCAGTTGTTGTTGATATACGCTGTCGGGCCCTTCATCATAGGTAATCCCACTGTGAACTTTGAACTCTTTTTCAAACCGCAGACGAAAGTCGTCTACGTCCTCTCCAGTTTTTTGTCTTATCCCCGCTAAGTGATTGTAGTTTGCCTTTTACGGAAAACTGTTCTAACTCTTTCACATACTGGATCCCACTGTGCTTTGTATTCGTTACTCAGCTCTGGGTTTTCTCCATCAGGGTATAGTATTGGGCCTATTCTATTTTTCCCGTATAGTTTCCCCTTACTTTTGCCCAGTCTTTTCCTAGCGAGGTCATGGCTGCTGCCCCCGCTTCAACTCCGTTCAGTCTATAAGAATGAATTAATCCAGTCATGTCCTCTATCCATTTATTGGGATCCTCTGCTGCAGGTGTTATTCCTTCCACAGCTTTCCGGACTTCCTCTAAATTCCAGGGTCTAAAAACATATGTATGTGGTGAATCATCCGCACCAGCATTAGGGTTTGGTACCTGTATCATGGGGTACTCTTCAACATGTCCCCCGTGGAAATCAGGACTATATTGGATCTTCTTTTTAGGATTTAACCTTAAATTGTAATGTGGCTGTTCAATTGGCATATGTTCTGTTTGACTTCTGTCTCCCGCATACGGGGTGGATCTAAACCTTCCAGTGAGGGATACAGACTACTTTGGGGCTCCTTACTGCCAGTAGCGGGCGCGTCCGGAAGACTGTCTGCCGGGGCTGTTGCTACTGGGACAGAGGCAGACGAACTTGCTTCAGCGGTTGGGGGAGGAGCAGTCGGCCGTACCTGCTCTCCCTGCCCCGCTGGAGCATTCCGTCTGGATAGCACCATTTCATTGTCTTCTGGTCTTACAAATAAGTTATTTGATTCTACAAGCTTTTTGTCTTTAATCTTTTTAATTTGTTCTTTCCGGTCTGTGGCTGCTTTTAACCATATTTTAGCACATCTCAACTCATCCTCCTTTTTAATCTTTTTTATCCCCGTTTTTCTTGCTACACTATTCTCCAAAATTCTCACAATTGCTTGCCATTTATCGATTTTTAGCTTTCCGTCTATTTTATATTTCTTTCTCCATTTTTCCATGTGTACAGTGCTACCAGGAAACCTGGACAGCATGTACTTTTCATCTCCATCGGGGCCCTCAATAAGTGAGGAATTACAAGAATGTTTATTTCCCATATTTAAAACACTTGCAATTTCAGCTTGAAAATATTATTTATTTGAATTTATTTAAATTTGGTCCAGGTTCGTTGACTCCTAGGGAGTCCTATGAACTGGAGATCTTTTCAGTGGGCCAGCAATTAAAATACCTTGTTGTGGTATTCCCCGCTTCGACTCTTTCGAGTGGGAGAATCTTGCCTGTTGCATCCACAAGAGGTTTGCTGCTTAATTCCACTGTTTTATATGAGGTAAAATACAAAGCGGTATTTAAACCTCCAACCACTCTCACACTACTCTTTCACGCACACACACACACACATCAAAGTAGCAGCAAACCAGCAATACCAGCACAGTAATGGCAACATTATCTGTTTTTGCCTTGTCAGATAACTCAGCACCAGTGATATTTTACCCATCAAAAAATCAAAACCACACAGCAATGACAAGCTTCCTATCCGCCTGAGGACTTGCCCTTATGGGTGCTCCTCGAACAGAGTTTTAGCAGAGCGACATCATACAAGGATTCTCAAACCACTGAGTTTTAGCAGAGCGACATCATACAAGGATTCTCAAACCACTGAGTTTTAGCAGAGCGACATCATACAAGGATTCTCAAACCACTGAGTTTTAGCAGAGCGACATCATACAAGGATTCTCAAACCACTGAGTTTTAGCAGAGCGACATCATACAAGGATTCTCAAACCACTGAAATAGCCATTTTAAAATTCACCTACGTTTCTGTAGTTTTCGGGTTGTCCAGTCGGATCTCGTCACTCCGCCGTTGGCAGACAAAGTCGGACCTACGTCGCTGGCCCAGCGAAGAATTCTACTTCCTGGGTCTTTCTTTCCAGGTCCAGTTGACTCTGGCCGTGCACGGATTCAGCGCGTCTTCCTCTGCCTGACAGCGGTCGGTATGAGAGATCCCGGGTTTCGGCACCAAAATGATAGGTATTTTCCTAGAACCTACATAAAAGAACCACAGACAACGTATATGAATTTTATGACAAACTTTGCAAAGGAGAACAAACTCTATCAATTGCTCCTCCGAGCTGTTCATAGAGCGTTCTGAAAATCTTTGGGTAAAGCTTGTCTTTTATTTTCAAACTTCAAAGAGGGAGGATAGGCAAGATAGACAGCAGAGAAAAAACAGCAAAGGTCGTAAAACATTTTACCTAAACACAGCAAAGGTCGTAAAACAATTTACCTAAACAACTAGCAACCCAGTTCCAGATGCGATATCTGATTTACGGCCTGAGCCCGGTTCAAATCTTGGTCAAACTGTTTCACCTGAAGATGAACAGGCAGCTGTGACCCCCCAGGTCAGTTAATACACACACTAAAGAAGAGAACATTTTAATCTGCTCTAACATTAGACTGAATATGAACTAAAGTAACAACAAAATGATAATACCAAAAAATCTCTAACACGAGTCAATGTTGATTCAACCTTCATCTGAACAAGGATCTGCACACATTTCTGTTTATACTACATTGAATTAGTCAGGAATCAATGTTGATTTAACCATCATTTGTATGTCAATTGTCATGCATATTTCTGTTTTTACATTGAATCAGTTAGGAATCAACATTGATTCAACCTTCATCTGAATGTTGATCTACATGCAGATTTGGGTTGATTTCATATTGAATGAAAGATAAGGATTTATGTACATTTTTAGGTCAGATAGGTCTACATAACATACCACTAAAAGTTTCTTCACTGGTAAACACTATTATTGGCAGATCATGGGTAAACTGTGTACAAAAGTTTAAAAATGACAACATAGGTTTGATATAACATTTTATTTAAGAAAAGAGGGACAGATCTTTAAACATATTTGACTCCTTTTTGACTGTCAGAATAACAGTCTATTGTCCACAGAAGAACAGAGTCCATGAGGTTAAGCTTTGTACTGTATGAACCAGGGAAACAGTACAAGTTGTGGTAACCCCAGTTAGACTCTGGTTGGCATCACTTTGATTCCTTGCATGTCTTCCTCTCATTCTGGTGTGTAATGAAGCCACTTCTTGACAGTTTTACTGCAGTCCTCAAGAGTCAGTTTTTGGTCAAACTGCAGAGCAATGGCTGAAAAACACAAAAATAAAAGTGAGGAAGGTGCCGGTTAGAAATATGATAAACATTTGAAAAGTTCTGAAAGACATTGAAAGATTAAACAGTGTACTGGTTACAGGTCTGAGAACAAATACAAACCATATAGTTCCCCATGTACACTCACTGTTAACATTTATCTTAATTGTTCATTAATATTTATCTTAATGTTTACGTATACAACTACATTTACCTATGAAGCTGCAGTCTAGTGTAGGATTTATGATGCTGCACTCATGTTAAAATGAGGGAATCAATATTTAAAATAAAGGCTGTTTATCAGAAAACCTAAAGATAAAACTCAGGGAGGATCAGGGTTTATTTAACACCAGAGACAGATAAAGAGCAAAAGGTGATTTATACTGTAGTTGGAAAAATTTATAATTTATACAGAATAAACTTCCATCAAATAGCTGGTTTAATCTTCAATCAACTACAAATATTTCCAAATAAGTTAATTCATTACAAAATGTCCACGTGCTGATAAAGATCCCACACCAGTAATAATAGACCAGTTCAGTTTAACAGGTTACCAATCCAGACACAACAGACAGAATCAGCCATTTGCAGGTTTAGTTCAGTGTTTCACCTGCCTTACATGTTTTAAGTGTTTCCTTTCTGCCTCACCTGGATTTAATCTGTGGATGATTAACAACCTTCTGCACTTCTTGATGGCTGCAGATGGTCATGCAATCATCTAACTCAGCTGTTCTGGAACAGAGACACATCTAAGCACGTCCCTAAGCACAACATAATAAAAAGTTAAAAACTAGTGATTATCATCACAACAATTTAAAGCCCACCTGGAGCAGCCAGCCTTACACTTCCTTGTCCACCACATGCTCTCCCAGACCAAACAATAGGCCCCGCCCTACATTTTAAAAACTCAAATCTCACAAAATCTCGCAGGATTTCATACTTAGTCCTGGAGCAGTGGGCAGGATGAAAATAATACAAAATGAGACATGACCTCAATTATTAAAAATATCCGTTTTGCCCCAAAATAAGCAGGATTACTATGGGCACAAAACAATGCCCTTATTTTTCAATAAACACATTTAAGATCAAATAATATTGAAAAACTTACCATAAAACTGCTCAAAGGAAAATTCAATTCAGAAGCTGGTTGCAAACAAACCAGCAGCAAAATGGCTGTTTGGTTGAGACAAACCACTAGTGCAAAAAGGGGGAGTCGGACTGTACAACTCCTACTAGAGACTTGTAGATGTTTTTGTGTCAACACATTATGCACAGTCAGTAATAATATTTACAAACAAGGTTTTGGGATGACCTGTGAAGACACGGTTGCAGTGATCAATGCGACTAAAGATAAACACATGGATGAGTTTCTCAAAATCTTGCTTCCTCTAGCCTCTAATCCTGGAAATGTTTTTCATGTGATAGAAGGCCGACTTTGTAACCATTTTTACTGTGAATGTTTAGGTCAGAGTTATCCTTATGAAAGTATTTGTATTGTATAAAGGTTTTCACACAGATATAAAAATCCACTGCACTATTTTAGTTTATTGCCATAACTAAGTTTAGTCTAACTACTATTGAGACGAGATATTTCTACCTGTTGCTCGTTGTCACTTCTCGTCTCTCCAGGTCTGTAGATGCCAAACGTAAAAGTGAAACTCAGACAACCATCACAGATCAACAAGTATTTTATTCAATAAATCAAAAGCAAGAAATCACACCAACATCCCAACACGATCACTGATCACCACCAACAAAAGGAAACATTAACCACCTTGATAAAGATACGTCTTCAGAGATCACCGTGTCTCACCCAGTGATCTGATTGACTGTTGTAGCTCACATACATTTATACCTCACAGTGTCCAGGTGGATTTTCTACCTGGGCCATCCTGCAGTGGCAGTCAGGAGACGTACGCTCTCCTTCATAATGATTTGATGATTTTCTCCCCAGAGATAATCCAGGTGTTATTTTGAACAAAGTATTCTTCTCAAGTACGTGGGGCTGCGTTTATCAGTATACAGGTGATTTCCACTAAGTTGTCCTCCCTGCCGTCCTAATCAGCCTCAGACTGGTTTCTGAGACTACACTGCGCTCTCCTTGACCCCTGAATGACCCCTCGATGACCCCACAAGTCACAGAGTAAAACAGAAGTTTGATTATAAATAATTAATGCACATACCATAGTAAGACTAAGTACTGTGTAATATTACTTAAAAATCACTCAAATCAAACTTGTATTTCCACACTACCTAAAACAACCAAAAGTCCCCAGATTTATTAAAAAGCACAAGAAGTAAAACCACATAAACCCAGTAATATTTTCCTGCATGGATCAGATTCATTCTCATGTTTAGCCACTAGGGGGCAGCCTTTTCTTTAACCTGCACTGAACCGTCGCTCAGCAGGCGGACCTTTATGTCTGCAGGCAGCCCTCGTCTGATCAGCTCATCTTTAATCTGCAGAAGAAAACATGAGATGAATGTGAGATACAGTCAGTGGAGAATTATAAAATATACTAAATAGAATCTGATTAGGGCTGTGCAGTTGGTGGAGCTGTTGCCTTGCAGGAAGAAGGTTCTGGGTTAGATTCCTAAACTCAGGTTGTGATGGTTTGTGTCAAAGTCCAGGACTTCACTGACCGCTTTCTCGATTTCATCCTTGTTGTCTTTCAGTGGCAGCGTAGTCGAGATCTTCAGCTTCAGAACCGTAAGACGAGCTGGAAGAACAAGAGATCAACATGGTATAAAGAACTACTTCCTGTTACTTTCACTCCTGTTTTCATCCTACTTACATGTTACATGTCCTACTACAAGAGGAGGACTTGTAGGTGCTGTGGAGGGAACTGGAATAACAACAGCAGAAACATCATGAGTTTGGAATCTAACAAATAAGAATAAATTAAAGACGTTAAAGAAAGAATTGACTCACTGTTTCCAACCCTCACAAGGACACATCGAAGTTCAGACTGGTAGACAGAACTGGAGGCACTGTGGAGATAAATTAACACCAAAACATTCATGTTAAACTCTTTTTGAAATGGCCATTAAATAATGTTCAAAATAACCATAAGAGAGACATATCCTGCAGAATCCACTGTTTTAGTCCACACAAAAATTATTTATGTGTATTTTGAGTGTCTAGGAATGCAAAATATGTAAATATATTCTGTCCTGGTGCTGCATAGATGTCTTTATATTCGTCTTGGGTTATAATTTTCAGTCTGTTTAGTTTTCCTGATTTATTATAAAATTATCTCAGTTATGACACCACAACATTTTCTGTGGAACTGATAAATGAGGTCATGACTTCCTGCTAATCAGTTTTGTGAATCCGCCTTTTTTTCCCTCACAAGATTTTGTAGTTCAAGTTAAGTTTTGTCTAAGTTTCGAGTAAAGTTAAAATCTTTGGTTCTAGGGTTTATTTTTTATTAATGCAGAGGATTTCTTACATCGCCTCAGATCTGGTCAAATTTTATTTTCATAAGGAAAGTCTGTTTTTGGAGCCCTTATGGATCACTGCTTCAGCAACCTCTGTTGGAATCAAGGGGGATTTTCAAAAAGACATTTTCACTGGAGGTGAAATTTTTTTTTAAACTTTTTTACTTAAGTACATTTTAAAACATGTACTTTTTTACTTTTACTAATCAAACTAGTTATTTTTATCAGTCTTTTTCAGATAAGTATCTGTATTTCTATTTATGTAGAGGATATGAGAACATTTGACATCTCAGATCAGATACTGACTTTGCCTGGACAGCAAAACAGATGGGATGAGTTTCATCATCATCAATGGCAGACGGCGTCCATGTCAGGGTGAAATATCCTGAACCAGATGAACTCTTGGTCATGTTGAACGGTCCGCTGAACAGGAGCTCAGTGATCCTTTAACACACAGGAAACACATCAGTCTCTTTGGTTATATGTGCTAAATGTCCTGAAAACATCTGTTATGATTTCATGTGTTTTGGATCAGTTAGAGTTATGGTGCTATTTTAACACAATAAAGATTACATTTCAGATTTTCATCATGTCAAAACAATATTTATTTTCTACTCACACAGACTGAGTCGCCTCTGCTCTGATGTTGATTTCTATCGTCTCATTAACGTCTAAGAAGAACTGAGCTCCATGTTCAGGAGTTGGAGGCAGAAACCTGGGCAGATATTCACCTGCTGTGCAGGACGGAGCTGCAGGATCCACTGGAGCAACGCAGGGAAAAATTATTCAGATTAAATCATGAAACAGCAGAATTAAACTAACAACTGCTGTCAGTTTAAAGATAAATTCAGTAAATTTACACAGATGTCCATCTGAGTTGTTCTAATAATGTGGGATTTTCTTGAGTTAAATTCTTAATGATCAACTTTCAACAGATAATTATTGAATGCTAAATTTATTTACACCAGTGTTTCACTTTGCAGTGAAGCAACACGGTTGAAACATGAAATCAAACCTTTGAAAACAAACTGGACAGGGATTCTGCTCATAGAGCTGCTGGAGTTTATCGTCGTTGTTGAACCATTGTAAAAAGTCAGAGTGATGGTCTGTGTGGGAAAATCCTCCATCATCAGCTGAACTGCATATGAACCTTGACTGCTGCTGCTGGTTGGACTGAATGACAGAGAACAAGACTGGAAGAGGACAGAGAGAGAAATAATTATTACAAATCAAGTTTAATAACATTATATTTACTGAATTTCATTATGGATTTCATTTGTGTTTGTTCACAAATAAAACAAATGCAAATAATAATATTAAATTATTAATATTTTAATAACTTAAAATATTAAGTCCTGAAATTTTATATTTGAGCATGAAAACAATTTTTTTTTTATATATATATATAGATTTTTGGCAATGAGAAACAGGTTCCTGAATCATTTTATAGCATAAAAATGAAGTACAGTGAACTAATTTCAGATTAGTTTTTGATCCTATTTTAAACTGCTTCCAAAAAATCCTGGGTCACAATACGCTAAAAAGTATTTTTGCCAAATAAATTATGTCACCAATAATAAGTATGTGCATTAAAATACTGGTAACCTCTTATTTTTGCACAAACTATTTACTAAAATCTGAGATTCCAATAAACTACAAATTTCTGTATTTGTGCCTCTCCACCTTCAGACAGGATGGTTCTCACCTGTCAGGTTCTGTCCTGAAGCCTCCAGCCTACCAATTTGTCCACCAGGGGGCAGTGTTCACACATCTGAGTTTCAATTAACCTTTTGTTAGTCTGTAGCTACAGTGTAGCTCATAATGTGTTTCATGCAGGGGTCAAAGTAGCTTTGAATTCTTGGCGTTGCAATAACTGAAAACCATCAATGGCTCATTGTTCTCTGTCTCTCTCTTCGTGTGTTTTGCAAATGTAGCAGCATAAATGGTACGCTGCCACTTTAAAGCCAATTTTGCATATAAGCAAGCCTTCACGTTTCTTGAGGCTGCTTGCGTCGTGACGTCATCTCAATCTGCTTCCTTTCTTTGCACCGTTCCGGGTAAGCGTGGCTGTTTTATTGTTTGTCAGCTGTAATGGTAATTAATGCTAACTGGTCTATCTGCTTAGCCTCCTTTGCTCCGCCTCCAATATCTGGGCCGATCTGTCCGTTCATTTGTTTGCTGACAGGAAGGTAATGGTTTAGCGTGGCTAGGTAACATTCACCCCATGTAAACAAAACCTTCACATACCGTTTTCTTACAGTTGCATTGCATCTAGGCGGAATTGGGGATCTGTTTATTTGGCGGTGCATAAATTTATCAGGACACAGGTAAGCAGCTGCTGCAAGTTGTATGTTGTTGTTAGCAGTTGTATTAATCATTTGCTCTATTCTTTTTAGCCTTCTGACTCTAATCAGCATTGCACCTGGAGTGACACTTGCTGCTGTTTTGCCTACCTATAAATTGTTTTAAAAGACCAACCTGAACTTTCCCTGCTGCCGGGAGCATTGATGGCACTACTAAGGGGATAAAGTGCAATATAGTAGTGCTATTGTATCACTGTTTTACTCATTGTTTCAATTTTTGTCTATCTTTTAGGGGCTGAGGCTTCTGTGGAGGCAGTGGTGACCCCAGGTGGCGGTGTGTTTTATTGGAACACCTTTTTCTTTGTTTTGCTGTGTTTTTGTAGCGTCCAGGGTGGTCCCTTTTTCTGCACTGGATGTTGCCCCTTCCCTCACTACTTCCCCCATTGTTAAGTATTGGAAATTTAAAAAAAAAACAAACATATTGAAGTTTAATTTTTTTTTTGTAGAACTTTCTGAATCTTGTCTCCTTATTTCCAGCAGAACTTACCTGTGTCCTTATTACATTTTCCTGGAATTATTCCAGGTGGCGTTGTTCGTCATGGTAACCTTTAATATTCTACATTTGGGTTCATAATAAAAAGAAAATCCACCCCCAGGTTGCCACACAAATGAAAGTCCAAACCCAAACACAAATATATCAATGTTTTACTTTTCTGCACGCTATGCATTTCTGCTATTTCTATGGCAGAAATTAGACCTTAATATGAAAAACTAAGATAGGCAGCTGATATGTATTAATTAGCTTGCTGTAGTTAAGTCTTTAAAAGTCTGCAAATTTATGTATTGTCACATAATATCCTGTTCTGAATACCATGGCAATCCCCTGTAACTTTCCATGTGCACACACACATTTATTCCTCCATCTCCATACTAAACCCTAAACTAAACCAAAACTCAACTTACACATCAGTCTTAAACTTAATCCCTAACCATAAACTGCATTTCTCCTTGTTCAGACCTTCTGCTTTTCCGCACCAGTCAAACTGTCACTCAGTTTGACGGAAGCATATTTACCTCGTCTCTCCTACCTGTGAACCTCACATTTTCCTTTCGTGCAACTTGACACCAACATTTATTACTTACCGATGAGAGACTGAGGACAGACGGAGGTGTGCAGGAGTAGCACTCACTGATGTTTGCTCCATGTCTGCATTGAACCTTGTCTCCATCGGGGTCAAAGGTCAACAAGCTGATATTTCTCTGACAGTTTGAAGGGATTCTGAGAGAACCAGAAAACAAACATCACATTATATCTGAACCCCTGAGTTCAAATAATCAATTATCATTATTTGATTTACATTGAAGAGCTTCAGAATATTGACTGATTTGTGCTTCAGTGTTTTTCTTCAATTTTTAGGTTCTCATTGTTGAGAAATTACCAGAGGGTTCCCATATTCAATATGTCTAATTTAATCTGTATTTTACAGATTCAAAATTGTTTGGAAGATAAATCTTATCCTCCTGACCGGTGTCAGTCTGGTCCACATTGCCGGCAGTGAGTCGGGCTTGTTTCCGGTGAGAGTTGGACTCCGCCAAGGCCCTTTGTCACCGATTCTGTTCATTACTTTTATGGTGAAGAGAGAGCTGAGCCAAAAAGCGGAACTCACGATTTACCAGTCGATCTAAGTTCCCACCCTCATCTATGGTCATGAGCTTTGGGTCATGACCAAAAGAACGAGATCACGGGTACAAGCGGCCGAAATGGGTTTCCTCCGCAGGGTGGCTGGGCTCTCCCTTAGAGATAGGGTGAGAAGCTCGGTCATCCGGGAGGGACTCAGAGTAGAGCCGCTGCTCCTCCACGTCGAGAGGAGCCAGTTGAGGCTCGGGCATCTGGTCAGGATGCCTCCTGGACGCCTCAATAGTGAGGTGTTCCGGGCACGTCCCACCGGGAGGAGGCCTCGGGGAAGACCCAGGAAACGCTGGAGGGATTATGTCTCTCGGCTGGCCTGGGAATGCCTTGGGATTCCTGGAGGAGCTGGAAGAAGTGGCTGGGGAGAGGGAAGTCTGGGCCTCCCTTCTGAAGCTGCTGCCCCCGCGACCCGACCCCGGATAAGCGGAAGAAGATCAATGGATGGATACAAATCTTATTTGTAAATAATTTTAAATTAATTACTTTTGTTTTTGTTTCCATGTAACTCTTTGTTCTCTCATATAGATAAAATTAATTCATAGTGTTTGGATCTCCATCCATCTTTTGTACACCCTTGTCCCTTAGTGGGGTCGGGAGGTGCTGGTGCCTCTCCAGCTAATGTTCTGGGCGAGAGGCAGGGTCACCCTGGACAGGTCGCCAGTCTGTCGCAGGGTAACAGAGACAAACAACCATGCACACACACTCACACGTAGGGACAATTTAGAGAGACCAATTAGCCCCAATTTGTCATGTTATTGGACTGTGGGAGGAAACCAGAGTACCTGGAGAAAACCCACGCATGCACAGGGAGAACATGCAAACTCCATGCAGAAAGACTGGGGCCGGGAATCGAACCCAGAACCTTCTTGCTGCAAGGCAACAGCTCTACCAACTGCTCCACTGTGCAGCCCGTGTTTAGATCTCATTTTTCTTTAAAATAATAAAGTAACATCAGAATCAAAATACAGTTTATGACCAACTAAAGACACTAAATGTTTCAGGTATTTATTATTAACATTAGATAAAAACTGGATTACCTCACAAGAGGAAGGATGCCGGTCTGTGGTGATGAGTTTGATCTGTTGATGTCGGATCGTTTTCTACCTTCAACAAACATCTTAGCGAGGCCAAGTGTAATGCTGTTTCTGTTGTTTATCCAGGGTTTAGTATTATTTCTTTAATAGAAGATATTGGGAAAATTTCTTATGTTACTTATAGTTTCTAAAACACAGAAAACCTCACAGAGCAGCAGACCAGAAAACTGACAGGAGGAAATTTAGACTTCTTGAAAAAACAGATTATTAGATATATTTTTGCATGACGTTGAGATTCAGTCACCCATTGCTGTAAGTTTTGAAGTTCTTAATCTCCCGCAAGGTGAACTCTCTCAGACACCATTCACCGCTGCTTTCATCAATCTTCTTACTACAACCAGAGCACAGCCAAGCCTCAAGCTCCTCACATGAGCTGTAGCCAAACTTCAAGCGACGCAGAGCCTGTAGATTTAAAGTGGAGAGGTGTTGAACACAAGAGAATAATTTTTTAAAAGTAAAAATGAAAGAAACTTTAGACAATCTCAACTTACTGTATAAGTGTCTCCTTGCACATCTTTAGTGGTGTGGGAAAACACAGTGCCAGAATAACCAGCTTCTGTACGGCCGATTACCAGCAGCAGCAAAAACAGCAACATGATGAACGAATCAGTTCTGCTAAACTAAGATCGAATCATCAGGTAACCTTTGTGGTGACCGCTGTCGTAAGGTGCTTTGGTTATGCAAACGCCTGAAGACCGGAGACGACAACGTGATGCTTTATAAATATTTAAAGGAGCTTGTAGGACTGAGCTGCCATTTATTTTTTGCACATAGTTCTCCTCTTCATTTATTTAGGAAGGTACATTTTTGTCATTTGGTTTATTTACCTTCAGATAGTAAGTCTTAGTTAATTTTAACATAGTTATGTTCTGCATTAAAGCTCACTCTCCTATTTTTGCAACATCTCATGTCAAATGCATTTAAAAACAAAACATCAGATGTTAAAAACAAGGATGGCCACACCTTGGCAGATTGTAAAGCTACACTCACTCCCTTACTCATTCAGACCTTTTATTGTTTTTATGGACTGCATCAGACAAACTTTTCTTTTAAGAAGATAATTGCAAATTATAAAAAACAAATCTATTATCTACAGGGTTAATTATTCATCTCTTCTGGACAGTTTTTGGGTCTCAGTGGATTTTTAAATTGTTCACTGATATAAGCTGAGCATTCCAGCTGAATACAAACACAAAGTTTACTAAAACTGCTATATAAAATTTAAACCGTATTCCAAAAAAGTTGGGACACTAAACAAATTGTGAATAAAAACTGAATGCAATGATGTGGAAATGGCAAATGTCAATATTTTATTCGTAATAGCACATAGATGGCAGATCACAAGTTTAATCTCAGTAAATGTAACATTTTAAAGAAAAATATGTTGATTCAAAGGGCTGCACAGTGGCGCAGTTGGTAGAGCTGTTGCCTTGCAGCAAGAAGGTTCTGGGTTCGATTCCCAGCCCCGGTCTTTCTGCATGGAGTTTGCATGTTCTCCCTGTGCATGCGTGGGTTCTCTCCGGGTACTCCGGTTTCCTCCCACAGTCCAAAAACATGACTGTCAGGTTAATTGGCCTCTCCAAATTGCCCCTAGGTGTGAGTGTGTGTGTGCATGGTTGTGTGTCTCTGTGTTGCCCTGCGACAGATTGGCAGTCTGTCCAGGGTGACCCCGCCTCTCGCCCGAAATGTTAGCTGGAGATGGGCACCAGCAAACCCTCCCGACCCCATTAAGGGACAAGGGTGCAAGAAAATGGATGGATGGGATGGATGTTGATTCAAAATTTCAGTGTCTACAAATCCCAAAAAAGTTGGGACAAGTAGCAGTAAGTGGCTGGAAAAAGGAAATTGAACATATAACAAATAGCTGGAAGACCAATTAACACTAATTAGGTCAATTGACGACATGATTGGGTATAAAAAGAGCTTCTTAGAGTGTCAGTGTCTCTCTGAAGCCAAGATGGTAAGAGGATCACCAATTCCACCATTGTTGCACAGAAAGATAGAGCAGCAATACCAGAATGGTATTACCCAGGGTAAAATATCGAAGACTTTAAAGTTATGTTATGCTCAACCGTGCATAACATCATCAAAAAATTCAGAGAATCTGGAACAATCGCTGTGGTAAGGGCCAAGGCCGTAAAACTCTACTGGATGCTTGTGATCTCCGGGCCCTTAAACGTCACTGCACCTCAAACAGGAATGCCACTGTCAAGGAAATAACAGCCTGGGCTTAGGAATACTTTCAGAAAGCATCATCAGTGAACACAGTCCACTGCCATCCGCTGCTGCCAGCTGAAACTCTACACTGCAAAGAGGAAGCCATTTCTAAGCAAGTTCCACAAGCTCATCCATTTGCACTGGGCCAGGAGTAATTTAAAATGGAGTGAGGCAAAATGGATGAATGTTCTGTGGTCAGATGAGTCACGATTTTAAGTTCTTTATGGACACTGGGACGCCATGTCGTCCGGACCAGAGAGGACAAGGATAACCCAAGTTGTTATCAACGCTCCGTTCAGAAGCTGCATCACTCATGGTATGTGGTTGCATGAGTGCTGGTGGCCTGGGCAGCTTGCATGTCTGGAAAGGCTCCATTAATGCAGAGAACTATGTTCAGGCTCTAGAACAACATATGCTCCAATCTAGACGTCGTCATCTCTTTCAGGGAAGACCCTGCATTTTTCAACAAGATAATACCAGACCACATTCTGCAGCAATCACAACATCATGGCTACGTAGAAGAAGGATCCGGGTACCGAAATGCAGGGCCGTGCAGAGGCCACTAAAGGGGCAAGTGCTCAAAAAAAAAGGGCACATCTAACCGCATTCTAGGACAGAATATTAACAAAGCCACTCAGCTATCAGAGTTTAATAAACAATGATAAATAACACAATTGTGAGATACACAATCAAAGCTAAGGAAAATCTCTATATAAAGCATACAACTATGCATATGTAAGATATTTTATTAGTAATTTCTTTCTGCAGGTCTATTTTGTTACAGGAAACTATTGCCATATTCAAACCTGCAATTTAGCAAGATATGTAAATCAGAGCTGGACCACCAGACATATTTTGTCTTTACAGAATTACACTTTTAAAAATATAAACAAGGGCACAATGCAACCTTTTAGTGGACTGTAATCTATAAAACAGAGCTGCCTGTTTGCTGCAGTGGAGATGAAGATGGTCCATTCAGGAAAGCAGAGCTGCATCAAACTTTGACGTGGAACTGCAGAAAAACGAAAAAAAAAACAAAAGCAAAAATGTAATTGTTAATGCATGTCACTATGAGAAAAGCCTACTGAGTTTAAAAAACTTTTTTCTCACATGACGTCTGGGACAGGGCCTAAAATCACAACAAAATATTTCTGATGTGTGCAAATAAAAGTTTTGATTACAATTTTATTTTACTTAACTGAGGTTAATTATTGTTTTTAATTGAATAATTGGGGGAAAAAAAACAATACGCTGCGAACCAGACCCTAAACTTAAAGTATGGGTTGAGTTTTTTCCCCTTCATTAATGACACTTTTATTACATACATTATATGTATCATGGTAATTCAGGGTGAGTTATTTTTAATTCTAAATGAATATCCTTGTTGGACTTTTACTTAAGTGCTATTCTCCTTCAAGATACATTTTCCTAACGCTAGAATAAATGAAATGTACATTATGCAGCTAACGAAATGAGAAGATTGGACATATATCCATTATGGAGATGATCGGTTTTGGACGGGCGATGTGCCCATATTGCATAAGCGATACTGAAGAATTACTGATATCATTAAAGATACAGGGAAGAAGCTTTTTAGTTATCTTGCTTTGCTAGCAAAGTCGTTAGCTAGCAGCTAGCTAATAGCACATCAACAACAGCCTAATGTCTGTATGATAGAAATACTGAATCGATAGATAAGAACAGTTTTCCTCACCTGGCTGTCTCCTCCCCTCAGTAGTTCTTCAGAGAAAGGCAGACGCAGAGGCCTGTCAGTGTCTGTTGTATTTCATTATCTCTCTGCTTAAACCGCGACTCCGAGCTGAAGCAGAAACGATACTTCAACGTTTTCCGTCATCTGACAAGTAACAAGTTACTCCACTTCATTCACCAAAAACGTTTTTTTAATTCACCAAAAACTGTTCTGTAATCTGGAACGTTCGCTACATTGAGCTCTGCAGTTAGCCGCCTTACCTCACTGCGCGAGAGGCAACTGCGTCATGCGTCACGGGCAAAAGGTTAAAGGTAACAAGGTGACCAGAGGGCTTATTATGTTGTACAAAAAACCCCCCAACAAAAAACAAATAATTTTAGTACATGTTATTATGTGTCAGAA
This sequence comes from Poecilia reticulata, assembly GCF_904066995.2. Lineage (NCBI taxonomy): Eukaryota > Metazoa > Chordata > Actinopteri > Cyprinodontiformes > Poeciliidae > Poecilia > Poecilia reticulata. The sequence goes on along the minus strand of NC_088847.1, from coordinate 22,978,484 downwards.
GAGGGCTTAGGAAATAATACCACCAAAAATATATATATATTTTTTTAATTTGACCAAAAGGGCACTTGGGGGCAAGGAGCAAAAAGGGCAGGTGCTCAAGCACCCCCAGCCCCCTCCCCCTCCCCCTCTGCATGTGCCTGCCGAAATGGCCGGTCTGCAGTCCAGATCTTTCACCTATAGAGAACATTTGGCGCATCATAAAGAGGAAGGTGCGACAATGAAGGCCCAAGACGCTTGAACAGTTAGAGGCCTGTGTTAGACATGAATGGGAGAGCATTCCTATTTCTAAACTCCATGGGGTCTAAGCTTTGAAGCTTAGAAATTGCAGCTCTAAGGAGGAGCTGTGCCTCATAGGCAGGGCTGGGTCCCTCCAGGTGTTTTGCACAGCTGAACGGTTGCCATAGAGATTAAAAGATTTAAATATGCATGAAAGAATCAAAGGAACACTCAAGGTATGTTTTAGACAAGGGAATAATATCATAACATGATATAAAGCTCAAAAAGGTCAACTTACAAAATAATTTCTCTTCAACAAATGTTAATGTTTATTTTACTTTCCATTAAAAACTATTTTTTACCTCTCGGTATAATTTGTTTCATCATATCATATCCTCACATGTACAAATTTACAGCAACATTAAAAGTTGAAAGTTAGTCAGGATGTTAAAATGAACCAGTTCAAAGACATGAAAACAGGAAAGTATGAGAGCTTTTCTGTTTGTTTCTCTTTAGAGTTTTGCTGCAGAGATTTGGATCAAGTGACAGAGATAATTTTTTATTGATGAAGGTCAGAATTACCTTAGAAAGAAGATAAAATCACTAAAACCTCATGTCTTACCTGTTTGGATGTCAATGTCTGCATTTAACAATAAGTTAAAATGTGCATTGAGGATTAATTATGTGATGTGAACTAACTTTATTTATCCATCCATCTTCTGTACACCCTTGTCCCTTAGCAGGGTTGGGGGGTTGCTGGTGCCTATCTCGTTTTGGGCGAGAGGCAGGATACAGGTCGCTAGTCTGTCGCAGTGACACACAGGACAAACAACCACTCACACCTTGGAGAGGCCAATTAAACTGACAGTCATGTTTTTAGACTGTGGAAGGAAACTGGAGTACCCAGAGAGAACCCACCATGCACAGGGAGAACACGCAAACTCCATGCAGAAAAACCCCAGGCCGGGAATCGAATCCAGAACCTTCTTGCTGCAAGGCAACAGTTCTACCAACTGCTCCATGCTCTACCAACTGCACCACTGTGCAGCCCACTTTGTGTTTATTTAAATTATTAATGCAAATTGTGAACATTGTGGTAGCTCCCATAGTTTGCTTTGCAAATAGCTAATTAGCATACTGGGAGGCCGTAAATCATACTGAGTTACATCTTGCATGGTAACAATGTTGGGTTTATTCCAGTTTCAGTGTCATTAGCATTCAGCTAACATTCAGCTCTAAACTGCTGCTGATTTCATTTTCTTGAATAAATAACTAAATTATTAATCCTGATTTGTGAAATATGTTTGACTAATCAAGCACTAAGAACATTACAATCATTAAGATTTGATAAACCTGTTTAATACATCAAGGTCAGTGGTGAACAAACTTTTTGTAAAGTGAAATAAAACTTTTCAGAAGTGGGGGCCACATATAATCTTTTCATTTCAGTGTTTTTCTTCCAAGCTTTTTTATGTTTTTAAGACGTTAAAGCTTTTTTCTTTGAGAAATGACTGAGTGGTTCCTATACTCAATGTAGTTAGTTCAATATATGTTTTACAGCTTCACATCCATCCATCTTCTTTCACCCTTGTCCCTGAGTGGGGTCGGGAGGGTTGCTGGTGCCCATCTCCAGCTAACGTTCCAGGCGAGAGGCGGGGTCACCCTGGACAGGTCACCAGTCTGTCACAGGGCAACACAGAGACACACAGGACACACAACCATGCACACACACACTCACACCTAGGGACAATTTTAGAGAGGCCAATTAACCTGACAGTCATGTTTTTGGACTGTGGGAGGAAACCGGAGTACCCGGAGAAAACCCACGCATGCACAGGGAGAACATGCAAACTCCATGCAGAAAGACCCGGGCCAGGAATCGAACCCAGAACCTTCTTGCTGCAAGGCAACAGCTCTACCAACTGCGCCACTGTGCAGCCCTACAGCTTCACTTGTTAAGAATAAAACCTAAAAGTTGTTTCTTATCTCTGACTAGTTTTACATTGAAGAGCTGAATCACAAATATCTGAAAAACAATAAATACTAAATCTGCTTTTGCTCCCTGTAACTTCTTATGAAATCAATTCACAGCATTTAGACACAATTTCAGAGTCATTTCTAATTATCAAAGCTTTATGGTTAGGCTTTAAAAGAAAAACAGACAATATAAAATGTTGGCGAGCCAGCCAGGAGATAAAATAAACATTCTGAGAGAATTTGTGTTGTGAGATGTGAAAACAAAGTGGTCATGGAGCAAGAACTGGAAGAGATCATCGCAACACTATGGACCTTAAGGACGTCAGATCTCACAAAAGTGGTTCCACTATCTAAAGCGCAGTGAAATGGCAGGTGAAGGATTCGATGAACAACCTCTCCGTGCCGTAATAAAGATGGAGGGGATGACAATCAGTGAAACTGAGGATGGTGAAAAGCCCCAAGTGTCCCAGCAGTTTTTGAGGACCTACATTTAATTTTCCATTCGCTGGAAACTCATTAAGTTGGTGAATCTGTGTATCATACGTCAGGTGGGTTTTAGTCTAGATTTAAAGGAACTGAGTGTTTCAGCTGTTTTTCAGTTTTTTGCAAGTTTGTTTCAGATTTGTGGTGCATAGAAGCTGAATGTTGCTTCTCCATGTTTGGATCTGGTTCTAGAGATGCAGAGCAGAACCAGAAGACCTTAGAGGTTCTGGAAGGTTGCTATGACAACAGCAGATCTTTAATGTGTTGTAGTGCTAAACAGTTCAGTGATTTATTAACAAGCAACATTATATTAAAGTCTATTCTCTGAGCTACAGGGAGCCAGTGAAGGACTGTAGAACTGGGTGATGTGCTTTTTGGTTTTAGTCAGAACTCCAGCAGCAGTGTTCTGGATCTGACTGATTTTTTTAGGCCGAACTGTGAAGACACGGGTGCAGTAATCGATACGACCAAAGATAAACGCATGGATGGGTTTCTCCAGATCTTGGTGGGACATTAGTCCTCTAATCCTGGAGATGTTCTTCAGGTGATAGAAGGCCGACTTTGTAACTGTCTTTATGTTGCTCTGAAGGTGCAGGACTGAGTACATCTTTAATAACTGAAGCTGTGTATAGATCATTCCTCTTTAGGTAATAACTTCTGTTAGAATTATTATGTTTTGTTATCACTCTTACATTAGTAGTTTCAGGGCCGGCCCAAGGGATGAGCAAACTAAGCAGCCGCTCAGAGCCCCAGGGCCACTAAGGGTAAAATCAGTGGAGCTGATTTTTTTTAGTAATGATTTCTGTCATGATGGGTTTAAGTGACTTTACCCACATACAAGAACACCACCAAGAGAAGATGTAAATAATAAGGATTTATTGCAAAACACAAAGCAAATCAGATGAGTCTCTGGCCCAGGGAACAGACGCTGCAGGCAGCGCACTGAAGAGAACAACAGGGGAGAGGGTGAGTTCAAGTCCGTGGGGTCCATGACATTTTCAAAGTCAACCAGGATAAAGAAGTCTCTTGTTTTCTTTCCCACGCTTTGCAGATAAAAGAAACAAAAGCAAAGAAAAAGAAAAATCCCTATCATACATAAATAATATATTTTCATTATTTATCAATAAGTGCAGAAAATGACATGATGTTGAGGTCAATAAAAACCCCACAGGCATAAATGTTACACATGTAAATGGAAGTAAAGAAATACCAAATCCCCAGTGAGCACCTGCCTTACTAAAGTCTGTGTGACACCAAATATTGATTTTATTTACATTTTCTTCTGTTTATTATCTTATCGGTGACTGATAAACAATTATAATTTATCCTCATAACTGTATTTATAAAGGTATCTGTATTTTATAAAGGTTTTCACACAGACATAAAAATTAATTCTACTATTTTTGATTATTGTCATAACTAAGTTTAGTCCCACTACATAAAACAATGCAAAATCCCAAGATTTAAAATAGGTAAATCCAGTCATATGTTCCTGAAAGAATCAGATTTATGTTCGTATTTAGCCCTTTCTTTGACTTCTACTGAGCCGTTGGTCAGCATGTGGACCTTTATGTCTGCAGGCAGCCCTCGTCTGATCAGTTCATCTTTGATCTGCAGAAGAAAACATGAGATGAACGTGAGACACAGTCAGTGGTGAATCATGAAATACAAAAGTATTGGAACTGCAATGCAAACCCACTGAAGGCATTTGGGTTTAATGTCAAAACACGAGCATGACACAAGAGTTAAGAATGTCAGCTTTTAGACTTGATGCAGAGATCATCAAATGAAATAAATTAATAAAAAGTCATTTCTGAATTTCATCTGATGGACACTGAACTAAATGCGTCTTTCTGACCGAGAGTTGACAGTGTTTTGAAGAGAAATGGTCACCGGACGCTTTGGAGTGCGTTTGGTTCAGAAGCGTATTCCAAACCTTTGGTTGAAATGGAACCTTTAATTCCAGTTTCCAGTTCAGACCAGAGAAAACTAAAGAGAATACAATGTCTTGAGGAAATAAATAAATCAATGCAGACGCGAAGAATTAAGCTTAACTCATCCTGCGGCTTTAACAAATGGAGCGGAAGACATTACGCTCTTGCGCCCAGAAGGAGAGCAGCGCTCAGGAGGAGCGCGGCAGATGTAACATCTGTCCGTTTCGGAGAAGTGAAACCACGCAAAAAAAAAAAAAGAAAAGAAAAGAAATCCTGTAAAAGCGCACACCGGACCACGCACAAGGTAAAAAAAATTCATAGCGTTCAATTGATCGGTTTGGATCACACCGATCCAGCTGACTGATGAACCAACGCAGATTTATCTGCAGATGTGAACCAGGAGGAATTGCTGGGTTTCAGTCACGTGACCCGGATGATACGCGAAATTCAGATGGAAGTCCAGGAGGGGATTTCCTCCAGTTCAAAACAAAGCAAAATTGATCACAACTAGTAGCTAATGCCCTAAATAGGCTGGAGTTTAGTTTAGTTTAGTTTAGTTTAGTTTAGTTTAGTTTAGTTTAGTTTAGTTTAGTTTAGTTTAGTTTAGTTTAGTTTAGTTTAGTTTAGTTTAGTTTAGTTTAGTTTTGCTCTTGGACTGTTTCTAGAATGGAAGGACATGCAAATAGTGAAATTTGCGTAACAGTCGACCTTCAAATCATCCTTCATGCTTACAGGTCTCACCGAGGATTTGAATAGATTAGACAGAAGGAAAGGACAGGAAAAAGAAACAAACAAAAACTGAAATGTAAAAAGTAACTCATATATTTCAGTTTGTGTAAAGAATGATTGATCTAACATCTAGCAGAATTACCTCAGAGCTGGGAGGATGGTTGTCTGCGGTGACGTGTTTGCTTTGCTGATGTCAGATCGGGTCCTTAGTTCAACAGTAGTCACAGCTCTCCAGTTTACAATATTCTGTATGTTACTTATCCAGTTTCCACTAGCAAATCTACAATGAAAGTAAAGTTAATTTACAACAATCTGATGCATTTTGGTGTTTTATGGCTTTAATTAGAGGAATCCAACAGCCAAGTTCTTTCCAGATATCTTGTGATTAGCCGAGTCACTGATATTTTAGAGTAGGCGTGTCCTCAGTGATATTGGAAGAATAAAGTGTCCAGAAGGACTTACACAAGTGTAAGTGGAGAGTTGCTGGTCAGCTGTCGAGACGTCACTGCTTCTCTCTGGCACCATTCACCAATGATTTCATCAACTTTGGTTAAAGGAAGGATCTGGGTCTCAGTCCCACAGTTTCCACTGCAAGACCAAGAGTTAATGTATCCGCATTGGTCATAGCTCACTTTGTAGTGAAGCTCAACCTGCAGATTTAAAGAGTAGATGATAAGTACATGATAAAAGATTAGATTTCAGAATCCCCAAACATTTAACTTACAGAAGTAGATCCGTTTATGTAAGCGTCCTTTGGGTAGTAGGTCATCATGACGCCATAGAAATGTGAAGCGTAAGAATCGCTGACCAGCAGCAGCAGCAGAACCACAGAGAGGAACATGATGGCTGTGAAAGTGTCTCCACACAAAGTCAGAGTTTGTTAGGAACCAGGAGGTTTGATGGTTTGACAGCATGTGATTCACGCCCTCTCACTGCTTACTGTCTGTCCCGGAAATTTGACTTTACACAGAAACCTGGCATGAGGAACGCTTATTTGACTGAAAGATAATGATCAGAGATAAAGTGAGGGAAGTGAAAACAGGGATGTGCAGTAAGTATTATTTCTGAATATAGATCTCTAGAAAAAATTAAGAGCCCACTGCACTGAGTCCCATTGAAAACCTGATGATTATTCCACCAGATATTGATTTCTGAACGTTTCCTGAGTTAAAACATTAGTATTGTTGTTTCTAAGTGAATATAAACTTGTTTTGTTGCGTTATTTGAGGTCTGAAAGCACTGCATCTTTTTCATTATTTTGACTATTGTAATATTTTGGTAATCCTATCTGGCTTTAAAAAGAAAATGTATTTGCTGACTTGCTGTCAGCTCATCTGTCCTCTGAAACTGTGGATCTAAACATCAGGTTTCCAGTGAAACCTTTTTTTAAAACGTGGGTCTAACAAACAGCTGTAGTGTGAACCATAATTTGTTTGGCTGCTATTTTAAATGTATTTTGCCTGTTCAGATGATTTGCTTCTGCTCTGATGGTGATTAAAATAGCCTGATTGATGCAGGTAGAACTGAGCTCTGTTGTTTAGTGTTGGAGGCAGGAATAGGAGGAGCTCTGTGCATGATCATCAGATAAGATCTACTGGAAAAACAGAAAAAGTGTTAAAATCATTTGATCAATTAAGTTTAATTGTAAAGCACATTTCAGGAACATCAAAATATTGGTCAGTTTATCATTATGTTTCAAAAGTCACTCTAAAATTTTGGGTTTTAGTCTAGATTTAAAGAAAGTCGGTGTTTTGGCTTTTTTGCAGTTTTCAGGAAGTTTGTTCCAGATTTGTGGTGCATAGAAGCTGAATGCTGCTTCTCCGTGTTTAGTTCCCCAGAAAGCACAGAATGATTGAAACAAAATTGAATCAATGTCAGCCAGAAACATTGAATCAACGTTGAACGCTGACATTGAAACAACATTGAAAGTGGTCGGTGACTTGAATGTTGAATCAACATTAGGGTTTCAACCATAACTGACATTATATCAATGTTGATTCAACCATCATCTGTATGTCAATTTACATGCATATTTGTGTTGATTCTACATTGAATCAGTCAGGAATCAACGTTGATTCAATAATCATCTGAACGTGCATCTGGACACATATTTCTGTTGATTTTACATTGAATCAGTTACGAGTCAATGTTGATTCAACCTTCATCTGAACAAGGATCTGCACACATTTCTGTTTATACTACATTGAATTAGTCAGGAATCAATGTTGATTTAACCATCATTTGTATGTCAATTGTCATGCATATTTCTGTTTTTACATTGAATCAGTTAGGAATCAACATTGATTCAACCTTCATCTGAATGTTGATCTACATGCAGATTTGGGTTGATTTCATATTGAATGAAAGATAAGGATTTATGTACATTTTTAGGTCAGATAGGTCTACATAACATACCACTAAAAGTTTCTTCACTGGTAAACACTATTATTGGCAGATCATGGGTAAACTGTGTACAAAAGTTTAAAAATGACAACATAGGTTTGATATAACATTTTATTTAAGAAAAGAGCGACAGATCTTTAAACATATTTGACTCCTTTTTGACTGACAGAATAACAGTCTATTGTCCACAGAAGAACAGAGTCCATGAGGTTAAGCTTTGTACTGTATGAACCAGGGAAACAGTACAAGTTGTGGTAACCCCAGTTAGACTCTGGTTGGCATCACTTTGATTCATTGTGATGTCTTCCTCTCATTCTGGTGTGTAATGAAGTCACTTCTTGACAGTTTTACTGCGGTCCTCAAGAGTCAGCTTTCGGTCAAACTGCAGAGCAATGGCTGAAAAACACAAAAATAAAAGTGAGGAAGGTGCCGATTAGAAATATGATAAACATTTGAAAAGTTCTGAAAGACATTGAAAGATTAAACAGTGTACTGATTACAGGTCTGAGAACAAATACAAACCATATAGTTCCCCATGTACACTCACTGTTAACATTTGTCTTAATTGTTCATTAAAATGTATCTTAATGTTTACGTATACAACTACATTTACCTATGAAGCTGCAGTCTAGTGTAGGATTTATGATGCTGCACTCATGTTAAAATGAGGGAATCAATATTTAAAATAAAGGCTGTTTATCAGAAAACCTAAAGATAAAACTCAGGGAGGATCAGGGTTTATTTAACACACCAAAGAGATAAAGAGCAAAAGGTGATTTATACTGTAGTTGGAAAAATTTATAATTTATACAGAATAAACTTCCATCAAATAGCTGGTTTAATCTTCAATCAACTACAAATATTTCCAAATAAGTTAATTCATTACAAAATGTCCACGTGCTGATAAAGATCCCACACCAGTAATAATAGACCAGTTCAGTTTAACAGGTTACCAATCCAGACACAACAGACAGAATCAGCCATTTGCAGGTTTAGTTCAGTGTTTCACCTGCCTTACATGTTTTAAGTGTTTCCTTTCTGCCTCACCTGGATTTAATCTGTGGATGATTAACAACCTTCTGCACTTTTTGATGGCTGCAGACGGTCATGCAATCATCTAACTCAGCTGTTCTGGAACAGAGACACATCTAAGCACGTCCCTAAGCACATCATAATAAAAAGTTAAAAACTAGTGATTATCATCACAACAATTTAAAGCCCACCTGGAGCAGCCAGCCTTACACTTCCTTGTCCACCACATGCTCTCCCAGACCAAACAATAGGCCCCGCCCTACATTTTAAAAACTCAAATCTCACAAAATCTCGCAGGATTTCATACTTAGGCCAGGAGCAGTGGGCAGGATGAAAATAATACAAAATGAGACATGACCTCAATTATTAAAAATATCCGTTTTGCCCCAAAATAACCAGGATTACTATGGGCACAAAACAATGCCCTTATTTTTCAATAAACACATTTAAGATCAAATAATATTGAAAAACTTACCATAAAACTGCTCAGAGGAAAATTCAATTCAGAAGCTGGTTGCAAACAAACCAGCAGCAAAATGGCTGTTTGGTTGGGACAAACCACTAGTGCAAAAAGGGGGAGTCGGACTGTACAACTCCTACTAGAGACTTGTAGATGTTTTTGTGTCAACACATTATGCACAGTCAGTAATAATATTTACAAACAAGGTTTTGGGATGACCTGTGAAGACACGGTTGCAGTGATCAATGCGACTAAAGATAAACACATGGATGAGTTTCTCAAAATCTTGCTTCCTCTAGCCTCTAATCCTGGAAATGTTTTTCATGTGATAGAAGGCCGACTTTGTAACCATTTTTACTGTGAATGTTTAGGTCAGAGTTATCCTTATGAAAGTATTTGTATTATATAAAGTTTTTCACACAGATATAAAAATCCACTGCACTATTTTAGTTTATTGCCATAACTAAGTTTAGTCTAACTACTATTGAGACGAGATATTTCTACCTGTTGCTCGTTGTCACTTCTTGTCTCTCCAGGTCTGTAGATGCCAAAAGTAAAAGTGAAACTCAGACAACCATCATAGATCAACCAATATTTTATTCAATCAATCAAATGCATGAAATCACACCAACATCCCAACATGATCATTGATCACCACAAACAAAAGGAAACATTAACCACCTTGATAAAGATACGTCTTCAGAGATCACCGTGTCTCACCCAGTGATTTGACTGACTGTTGTAGCTCACATACATTTATACCTCACTGTGTCCAGGTGGATTTTCTACCTGGGCCGTCATGCAGTGGCAGTCAGGAGATGGACGCTCTCCTTCATGATGATTTTCTACTCAGAGATAATCCAGGTGTTATTTTGAACAAAGTATTCTTCTCGAGAAAGTGAGTTTATCAGTACACTGGTACTGTCCACTAAGTTGTCTTCCCTATCATCCGAATCAGCCTCAGACTGGTTTCTGAGACCAAACAGCGCTCTCCTTGACCTCTCCTTGACCCCTTGATCACCCCACATGTGACAGAGTTAAACAGAAGTTTGATTACAAAGAATTAATGCACATTCTATATAATGTTTATAAAGAAATTTGAATAGCAATCAGTTTAAGATCAATACACATTTAAAAATTAAATATATAAGGTAATCCATATATCCTGCACACCTCTAAGAATTTAGTCTAATTCACAAAATCCTACTGATTTAATTACATCTTATTAACCCATAAATGAAAGACATTACTGTGTAATATTACTTAAAAATCACTCAAATCAAACTTGTATTTCCACACTACCTAAAACAACCATAAGTCCCCAGATTTATTAAAAAGCACAAGAAGTAAAAACAGATAAACCCAGTAATATTTACTGCAAGGATCAGATTCATTCTCATGTTTAGCCACTAGGGGGCAGCCTTTTCTTTAACCTGCACTGAACCGTCGCTCAGCAGGCGGACCTTTATGTCTGCAGGCAGCCCTCGTCTGATCAGCTCATCTTTAATCTGCAGAAGAAAACATGAGATGAATGTGAGAAACAGTCAGTGGTGAATTATAAAATATACTGAACAGAATCTGATCAACATTAAAAACAGAATTTGACATTTGAGTGAAATGTGTTTGGTTTAAACTCAGGCTGTGATGGTTTGTGTTAAAGTCCAGGACTTCACTGACCGCTTTCTCGATTTCATCCTTGTTGTCTTTCAGTGACAGCGTAGTCGAGATCTTCAGCTTCAGAACCGTAAGACGAGCTGGAAGAACAAGAGATCAACATGGTATAAAGAACTACTTCCTGTTACTTTCACTCCTGTTTTCATCCGACTTACATGTTTTAGGAGGAGGACTTGGAGGTGCTGTGGCGGGAACTGGGATAACAACAGCAGAAACATCATGAGTTTGGAAAATAATGAATAAAAATAAATTAAAGAAAGAATTGACTCACTTTTTCCAACCCTCACAATGACACATCGAAGTTCAGACTGGTAGACAGAACTGAAGGCACTGTGGAGATAATTTAACACCAAAACTTTAAGGTTAAACATTTTTAGAAATGGCCATTAAATAATGTTCAAAATAACCATAAAGGAGACATTTCATGCAAGATCCAGTTTTTTAGTCCTTAAATAATTTTGGGGAGTACTTTGAGTGTCTAATTTGCCAAAAAATAAATAAAATTGATTCTCTCCTGGTACTGCAAAGATATCTTTATATTTGTTATGGGTTTTATTTTTCAGTCTGTTCATTTTTCTCTATTCATTATAACATGATCTAAGTTATGACGTCACCACATTTTCTGTTGAACTGATAAATGAGGTCATGACTTCCTGCTAATCAGTTTTGTGAATCCACCATTTTTTCCCTCACAAGATTTTGTAGTTCAAGTTCAGTTTTGTCTAAGTTTCAAGTAAACAAGTCAAAATCTTTGGTTAGGGTGTATTAATGCAGAGAATTTCTTACATCGCCTCTCAGCATCAGATCCTCTTTGAAGGATCTGGTCAAATTAAAGTCTGTTTTTGGAGCCCTAACGGTTCACTGCTTCAGCAACCTGTGTCAGAATCAGGAGGGATTTTCCAACAGACATTTTGTATCACTGAAGGTGAAAATTATTATTTTACTTTTGTACTTAAGTACATTTCAGAACCTGTACCTTATACTTTTACTAAAGTAAACTAGTTATGTTTATCAGTCTTTATCAGACAAGTATCTGTATTTCTATTTATGTAGAGGATATGTGAATATTTGAATCTTCTGATCAGATCAGATACTGACTTTGCCTGGACAACAAAACAGATGGGATGGCTTTCTTCATCATCAATGGCAGACGGCGTCCATGTCAGGGTGAAATTTCCTGAACCAGATGAACTCTTGACCATGTTGACCGGTCCGCTGAACAGGAGCTCAGTGATCCTTTAACACACAGGAAACACATCAGTCTGGTTGGTTATATGTGCAAAATGCCCTGAAAACATATTTTTATGATGTAATTATCAAAATGCTCTGACAGATAAAAATATGTGTTTTATGTGTTTAGGATCAGTTGGAGTCACTGTGCTATTTTAACACAATAAAGATCAAATTTAAAATTTTTACCTTGAATTATGTCAAAACTTACCTCTGCTTATAAACAACATTTATTTTCTACTCACACAGACTGAGTCGCCTCTGCTCTGATGTTGATTTCTATCATCTCATTAACGTCTAAGAAGAACTGAGCTCCATGTTCAGGAGTTGGAGGCAGAAACCTGGGCAGATATTCACCTGCTGTGCAGGACGGAGCTGCAGGATCCACTGGAGCAACGCAGGGAAAAATTATTCTGATTAAATCATGAAACAGCAGAATTAAACTAACAACTGCTGTCAGTTTAAAGATAAATTCACTAAATTTACACAGTTGTCCATCTGAGTTGTTCTAATAATGTGGAATTTTCGTGTGTTACATTCTTTATGATCAACTTTCAACAGATAATTATTGAATACTAAATTTGTTTCTCTTTGCAGTGAAGCAACATAATTGAAACATGAAATCAAACCTTTGAAAGCAAACTGGACGGGGATTCTGCTCATAGAGCTGCTGGAGTTTGTCGTCGTTGTTCCACTAGTGTAATGAGTCATATTGATGGTCTGTGTGGGAAAATCCTCCATCACCAGCTGAACTGCATATAAACCCTCAACGCTGCTGTTGGTTGGACTGAATGATAGAGAACAAGACTGGAAGAGGACAGAGAGAGAAATCAAAGATTATGAATCAAGTTTAATAACATTTTATTTACTGGATTTCATTTGTGTTTGTCACAAATAAAACAAACACAAATAATATTAAATTAATATTTTAATAACTTAAAATATTAAGTTACTAAACTTAATATTCCTATTAACTTTAATGGAAATATTAATTTCTTTTTAACTTAATTTGCAGATTTATGGCTATTATCACATCAACTGAGAATTCATGCTGAGAAAACAACGCAGCTAATTTTCAATTTTATTATTTTGTTGAACCACAAATATAAAGAGTTGGACTTTTTCAAACCCCTGGGGTCGAGGACAAATATAAAAATAAAATCTGAGTATGAAATAAAATATGTTTATAGATTTTTGGCAGTGAGAAGAAGGTTGCTGAATGATTTTTAGCTTATAAATATAATAGTGTTATATGAATGTATCTACAGTGAAATGCAGTGAACTAATTTCAGATTAGTTTTTGAAACTATTTAAAGCTTCTTCCAAATATCCTGAGTCACAAGATGCTAAAAACTGTTTTTGCCAAATAAATTATATCACCAATAATTTACATTGAAATACTAGTAACTTCTTTTTGTAAATTGTTTGTGTTTTTGCACAAACTATTTTTTTATGAACTATTTACAAAATCAGAGACTCCAACAAACTACAAATCTCTGTATTTGTGTCTCTCCACCTTCAGACCGGATGGTTCTCACCTGTCAGGTTCTGTCCTGAAGCCTCCAGTGTTTGCTTTACCATTTTGTCCACCAGGGGGCAGTGTTCACACACCTGAGTTTCAATCAACCTTTTGCTAGTCTGTAGCTACAGTGTAGCTCATAATGTGTTTCATGCAGGGGTGAAAGTAACTTTGAATAACTAAAAACCATCACTGCCTCATTGTTCTCTGTCTCTCTGTTTGTATGTTTTACAAAATAAAGTTCAAACTCAAACAAAGATGTATCAATGTTTTACTTTACTGCACGCTGCACATTTCTGCTATTTCTAATTTCATTAATTTCAATAATGAAATTAGAAGACCTTGATGATATGAAAAAAAAAATTAATTGCTAAGGTAGGCAGCAGGCATTTATGAATCAGTGATATTAGCTTGCTGCAGTTAAATCATTATTTAAAAGTTAGCAAATGTTTTATTTTTATATGGTCACATAATATGTTGTTCTGAATACCCTGGAAATCCCCCTTAACCTGCCATGTGCACACACACACACGCACACACACGCAGACACACACACACACAGCATACTTACCGATGAGAGACTGAGGACAGACGGAGGTGTGCAGGTGTAGCACTCATATTTATCGGTACTGGATCCATGTCTGCATTGAACATTGTCTCCATCAGGGTCAAAGGTCAACAACCTGATATTTCTCTGACAGTTTGAGGGAACTCTGAGAGAACCAGAAAACAAACGTCACATTATATTCGAACCCCTGAGATCAAATAATCTGTTAAAATTATTTGATTTACATCGAGAAGCTTCGGGATATTGACTGATTTGTGCTTCAATACTTTTCTTCCATCATTTTTTAGGTACTTAAACTCTTGTTTGAAAATTGTTTCTTTGAGAAATTACAGAATGGTTCCTATGTTCAGTATGTCTAATTTGATCTGCATTTCACAGATTTGAAATTTTAACAGTAAATCTTATTTGTAAGTAATTCTTAATGAATTACAAAATCTGGTTTTGTTTCTATGTAACTCTTTGGTCTCTGTTACAGATAAAATTGATTTACAGGGTTTGGATCTCATTTTTCTTTACAAGAAAAAAGAAAAAAAAAACTTCAGAATCAAAATGCAGCTTATGCTCAATCAAAAATATCAAAGGTTTCAGGTATTTATTATTAACAACATATGAAAACTGTATTACCTCACAAGAGGAAGGATGCCGGTCAGTGGTGATGAATTAGGTCTGTTGATGTCGGATCGGTTTCTCTCTTCAATATACATCTGAGCGAAGCCAGATGAAACGCTGTTTCTGTTGTTTATCCAGGGTATTATTTTAATGTCCCATCTTCAATAGAAGATATTGGGAAGATTTCTGATGTTACTAAGTTTCTAAAACACAGAAAATCTTACAGAGCAGCAGACCAGAAAACTGACTAGAGGAATTTTGGACTTCTTGGAAAAAACAGAAAATTATTAGATACAATTTTGCATGATGTTGTGATTCAGTCACCCAGTGTAGTAATTGTTCAAATTCCTTCCGATCCAAAAGTTGTACTCTCTCAGACACCATTCACCGCTGCTTTCATCAATCTTCTTAGTACAGCCGATACCACACTGCCATGACTCTAGCTCTCCGCATGAGCTGTAGCTAAACTTATAGCGATGCACAGCCTGTAGATTTAAAGTGAAGAGGTGTTAGATACAAGATGATATTTTTTCAAAAGGGAAAATAAAAGAAACTTCAGAAAACCTGAACTTACTGTAAAACTGTCACCTTGTATATCTTTAGTGGTGTGAGAAAACACAGCACCAGTATAACCAGCTTTTGTCCAGCTGACCATCATCATCATCATCATCAGCGCAGAGAGCAACATGATGAACGAATTGGTTCTACTAAACAAAGATCATCAGAGACAGTCGGCTTTATACAGTCTCTCCTTATTCTCTCTGTTTACTGTTGGAAACATGGAAAACATTTTGTATGGACTGTATTTACATATTGAACCAGGAAATGTCGACACCTGATTCATAATAAGAAAAACATTTCCTAGGAGGTAAAATTTGCTCTTCAAACTGAAAAATATTAAATCTATTTCTGCTTCATCTCAATGTTTCCAAGTCCTGCAGCTCCACCAGGTTCATTATTTATCTCTCCTGGTCATTTTTTGTATCTCAGTGAATATTTAAGATGTTCACAGATCAGAGCTGATCACTACCAGTTCACCACTGGTTTCACCAGATACAAACTTTAATGGCTGCAGACCAGCAGTTTATCTCTGCAGGAACATGGATTATATCCAACATATAATCCATTTTTATGGTTTTTGATTGTTTTTATATTACATTTTTCCAGATGATTTTTAAACTGCTACTTGGTTTGGTGGAAATCCTTGTGCAGTCAGTGTTTAACTAGGAATCCGTAAATGATCAATATTATTTAAATATATTTATGTATTTAATTTGCTCTTCTGTCTGCTGAATATATAACAGTAATTTTAGTCCTTTTTTCTTTTTTGTCCAGAAAATTCTATGAACATGGTGTTTTTTACACTTCTACAAAAGATGGAAAGGTAGAACAACATCATGCAAAATGTTATTTTGCATTATGCTCATCAATATACACTTCATTGTTTGTTTACATGTTTTTGCAGGTGTGTGGAAATCACCTAACAGATGACCTTTACTTTCCTTTCTATGTCCTCAGTTGAACTTCTCCTTTTGCCCAACATTCACTATGTTCTAGTTTAAAATGTTATTTAGGTTAAAAGAGTTCAAATGTCTTTCATTCATCATCTCTGTAATATGAGAAAATCATTTTGTCTACCTGTTATGACTGGTTCAATGCAGTGGTTAAGGTGTAGAAAATGAGTATTTATTAAAAACTACAATGACTGTGATGTCAGTGGCGTAAAGCAAATGGTTGGATGTGTTGAGGTGCAAAAACAAAGACAAACTCAAATGTGCAAATATACTCAGAAAATCCAGACTTATTCCACAAAATAGAATTGAAAAGTTCCTTTGTTAGTAATTCCATCACCAAGTGAAAGACATTATAAATATTAATTAGATCTAATTAATATTTATATTTCGTAGTATGTTTAATACTTGCTGAAAGGTTATTTTCAAAAGGTACTGTTAATCTGACAAGCCTGATCAGGACATATGTCCTAATTTATTGAATAAAGCTGTCTGGCCTTCACATGCAAGTTTTGGCTTTATTCTTAGCACTAAAAAAGAAAAGATCTTCCAGTAACTGTGGGTACACCAGCGCCGTCCTCATTACTCGTTATTCCCCAGCCTCCCTGCCGACTTGCAACACAAAGTCACACTATTGTTTTAACCAAAACAACAGATATGATCACTTTCCAGGCACATTCAAATTTTTTTTTTTTTTTTTTAAACTGGTCCCACAAGGAAACGGACAGTACACTGGGGTTTTTTTTTTTGTTTTGTTTTGTTTTCTTCTGCTGATGTCACAAAACAGGGAGAGGTCAAGCCAATGTAAATATGGCATGAAAAATTTATTTCTGTAGGTTTAAAAGAAAGTAAAAAATGTGAGAATATTCTGAGAAGCAAATTCAAATGCACAAGGAAGAAAACAAATGAACCAAGAAACTAAACTAAAAGGAATTAACTATATGGCAACACCTTAGTAACAATAATGAAAACAAAGAAGTTAAGTAAACCTGGCAAGATATGGCAAAGAAAATCAAAACCCAAGCAGCAATAAATCATGACAGCTGTTGTTTCTGCATCTCAAACTAATGATGAAATGACATGTTTACATTTTATATACCATCTTAGGAAAAGTTCCGCCTGAAATCGTAGTCTTGAGTATCTATGTCCAACACATCAGGCTGCTTTTAGGAGACATCATCTTTCACCATAGCACAATAAATCTTACAACAGAACATAGATATTTTTTTAAATCTTGAGGCCCAGACAGTGTCTAGTTTTTGATGACTAAAACAGAAGTAGAAGACGAGTCCATTTCCGGGGAAATATTCATAATTCTTTAGAGATTCTTTCTAGATTTGACAGAGATTTCTGAATTTTGTCTGCAAATTTCTGTTAAATGGGCTCGTTTGAAATAAAATTATCCTTTGCTCGGATTAGTCAACATCAAAACTCCATGGAGCTTTGTGATGGCAGGATTTTAAAAGTGATAGAATCCAAATATGCAAAACATTTGCTTGGAAGAAAAAAATGTAAAACATAAATACATGTTCTTTGAACTTTGATGCATTAACGCATAACAGAAAAGTTCAACTTGTTAATTTTACATAAATTAACAAGTTGATTTATGTAACAAGTTGATTGTTAGATAAATTAACAAGTTTTAATTCATCTAACAATCAACTTGTTAGATTGTTACATAAATTACTTTTTTAAGCTTGAGCTCGCCATCTAGTGGAGCAAAAGAGTAATATAAATCACATTACCATATTTTGTCAAGAAAGGCGAAGAGGACTCAAATACAGAGAGGCAGAGGCGGGGAGTAGATTTGTTGTTTTAATTTTTAAGAAACCGATGAACAAAAACCGCATGAAAACCACAAGGAACACAGGAAGCCAGTTATAACGGGATTAAACGAGAGGAACCAGCCAGGAACAATGAGGAAGAGGTGATTAAATGCTGAACCAGTAGACACACTGATTGACTAACAGGTTGCAGCTGTGATGGGAAAAGGAAACTGCGAGAGAGAGAGAGAGAGAGAGAGAGAGAGAGAGAGAGAGAGAGAGAGAGAGAGAGGAAATGGCACAGGGAGCGAGGGAGAGTACTCAACTGGGAAAATTAATCTAACATTAAAAAAATAAGTGCCTGTACTGTATTTTATTAGTTGGTCTTTTGTGCTTCTCTGAAAGAATAATTCACTGTTGCAGTTATTAGGTACATGCTAGCCTGATTTTAATCAAAACATCTATCACAATGTTGATTTTAAGTGAAATTTGCTGCTCAGCACAACAGTCTCACTCTGGTTGTTGAACGCAGCACAAATACTGTGCAACGTGTTGCTGTGAACTGGCTGTCAGTGGGAGGAAAGGGTTTAGGTGAATATTGTTGTGTCCTGGGTTGTTTGAGTTGCTTTTGAGTTGGTTTATTCTATATCCTTAGTTCCATTTTATCAGATCAGTTTTGTTTCTATTTTACTTTAGTTCAGTCCTTCAATAATTCTAGTTTATTATGTTCCTTATTATATATTCTTTGTCACTGTAGTTTTTTTTCCTCTTTTTCTAACAACTAAAATAAAGTTTATTTTATTTAATATATGATGCCAAGTTGTTTTTTAACATATAGTATTTTTCTGAAATATACATCAAAATGAGGTAAGGATAGATGGAAAAAATATATATAATTAACCACTAGGTGTCAGTGTTATAATATTTGGTGATCAATTTTTTCTGATGTTCATTTGTCAAGATGTAATTCCTTGTCTAATGAGTTTATCTAATTTCTGCGCGAGTAAAACCAAAACAGTTTAAAGATAAATTCAAGGCTAAATTATATTTTTTAAACTAATCTGTGTCTGCATGATGGAAATCAGAGTTGCTCTGTCAAAGAATAGATGTTCATAGATGAACATAAACATTCAGGTAATAAAATCACAGTATATGCTACATTAAAGCTCTTCTGTGGGGCTTGATTGATCAGAATTATCTCAATAACAACTTTGATCAGTCAATATGTAGAAATTAAGTGACAGAAACATTTCTTTACACCTATTTTTATTCTGTATGTGAACTTTCTACTCAAACATCTTTAAGCATGTATATTCATACTGGATTGGTGATATTACCAGATAATTCTGTGGGAGTTTAATGTTTAATTTGTTACATATTTCTGGTGTTGCTGTGGGGTCAATACACCTTTCAATGGAAGCACATCTGAAATAGTTCAAACTAATTAACACAGACAAATCCCATATGAAATAAAAATGTTTTTTCCATGTTTAAAGATAATAATTAACATTCAACTATTTGGTTATTATTTTCCTGATAATCAGGTGGTGACCTGACTTAGTAATTTTGACCTAAATTACTAGTTCTATAAATAAATTGAATGGCACATTCAATAAAGTAAAATAAAGTAAAAAAAAAAAAAAAGTAAAAAATAACAGTTATTGGTAGCTGAGCATTTTATGCTCTAAGCTGTTTGAGATTTTACTGATTTCACTAAATCAAGAAATGTCAATACTTTACATAATTTTTTTATGAAATGTGAAATATTGCTTTAGCTGCACAATATAAAGCACACAAAGTACTTGGCTTTAGTAATGCTTTATTAATATTTTTATCTTAGTTTACTGTGAAACTAAGTTCGTCATTTTTAATTACTCCAAAATTATTTTTCCTGTTCAGTGTCAGTCCATTTAGTTAATCTTTTCCCGTAATTTTAGTTTTTTATTTGCAAATTCAATAATTTTGATGTCACTTTTTAGCCTTAATTGGCTTGTTTAATAAAAACAAACCAATTATTCAATTTATTCATGAGCAGAGCAAAAAACATAGTACAAATTCAACATTTGTAACTTAATTCATCCTTCATGTATAAAATAAATAATTTGGGTCTCAACACTCGACCTTGAGGGATTCCAGAAGTGATGCCAAATTATTATAAGCAGCTGTCATTCAGGTAAACACTTAACTCTTAATTATATAGCTCTCAACTAATGCATAACATTCCTTTTTTTAATCAACACATAATGATTTTTTATATCAAATTCTGATAAAATAATGCCAGAGATATGCTTGACCTGAAACCTAAACTTTTCTAGTTGGTTGACAGTTTATTACATTTGTCCTTTTCAGCTTCAGCTCGCCCTCTAGTGGAGCAGAAGTGTAACTGTTACCATTGATGCTTCACAGAAAGTTTTCTACTTCATAATCTCAGCTAGTAAATTTTTTGTTGGAGGATTTTGTATCAATATCTTTCTTTTCCAAAACATATTTCCTATGCAAACTAATCTAACATGCAATAACATCTGTTTATTCTGGAAAAAAAATACTAAAGAAATTTGGAAATACAAAAACAGAGAAAAAGAAATGACTTGAAACTTCAGAGAACGGTATATCGTTGTATTAGATATATATTTGGCCTTAGCTACTTGTTTTCACGGCCCTGAGGAGACGAACAATCATTGTTGGTGGCAGTCCTCGTCTGACCAGTTCATCTTTAATCTGCAGAGGAACACACAAGGCTTCGTTTAGAGGAAATCAGTGGCACGTTATGAATTGTTCTGGAATTGTTCTGAATTTGTGTTTGTCATTCTGACATAACTAAATTGTCTTTTTTTAATAAGTGAGATTTGACTTTGATTTGCTTCTGCTCTCAGATTTAAGGCAAGACATTCTTAGCGAGAGACAAAACAGGCATAAGGAAAGAAAAATATCAGAAACTGACAGAATCAACTTAACCAGGCAAATGACAGAAAATAGATTATGATCAGTATTAGAGTTCATTTGGTTACTGACCTGTTTCACAATTGTTTCATAATCCTCTTCCAGTGATACATTTGTAGAGATCTTACCATTCAGAGCCACGACATAATCTAGAAGGAAATAAATATTTTTATTCAGAAAATAAAAACATCATTTCTACTTTCAGCATGATGGTCGAGTAAACATCAACTGTAGTCAGACTTACACGGCCCTGAAGCAGGTGTTGAATTTGTAGGTAAGGATGTGGCTGTAATCATAGTTCAGAGGTGGGTAGTTGGCTTGTTGTAGTTGGGAATTAGGTTGTAGTAGTTGGGGGTTGGGTTGTAGTAGTTGGGGGTTGGGTTGTAGTAGTTGGGGGTTGGGTTGTAGTAGTTGGGTTGTTGTAGTTGGGGGTTGGGTTGTTGTAGTTGGGGGTTGGGTTGTAGTAGTTGGGTTGTTGTAGTTGGGGGTTGGGTTGTAGTAGTTGGGGGTTGGGTTGTAGTAGTTTGGGGTTGGGTTGTAGTTGGGGAACGGCTTGTAGTCGTTGGTGATTGGGTTGTGGCCTTTGGGGATTGGGTTGTGGTCTTTGGGGATTGGGTTGTTGTCATTGGGGATTGGGTTTTTGTAGTTGGGGATTGGGTTGTTGTAGTTTGGAATTTGATTGTTGTAGTTGGGGATTTGGTAGTTGGGGATTGGGTAGTTGCAGTTGGGGATTTGGTTGTAGTAGGTATAACTGCAATTGTTGGCTTACCTAAGAAAAGTGCATTAGTAAAAAATATCAAGTAATGAAAATAACTTGTTCAATTACACAATAAGGAAAAATTCAAGAATTATTCAACTCACTGTTTCCAACTGTTACAATGACGCAGCGAAGCTCAGACTGATACCGAGAACTGGAGACACTGTGGAAGTATATTCAAATGTAAATATGTTATTAATTCACTGGAAAAAACAAAAATTTGGCTGCAAACTCATACACAAAACCACTCCATAGATATATAAACAATAGATATCAATGCTTGACAATAAGGATGTCATTGTGATGTGATGTATTGTTTTATTTAGGTTTTTGTACATCTCAAGTTTGATGTTTATCAGACTAGATACTGACGTTGCCTGGATAACAAAACAGATGGGGTGACTTTCTTCACCTTCAGCCGCAGATGCTGTCCACATCAGAGAGAAGCTTCCTGATCCCAATGAACTGTTAGCTATGTTGTACGGCCCGCTGTACAGGAGCTCAGTTAATCTTTACCAAACAGGAAATGCAGAGAGTAGTTAGAAATATTTTCTAAGGTTTCAAGCAGCTGCTTTTCTTGATGTCATAATCTAAACATGTTGACAGACATCTGACTCAGGCACAAAAACCTTTCTCAAGCCTTTTCTCAACAAGAGATAAGATCAGATTCCCGACTGGAAAGTGTAACATACTTAGAGCTAAAATCATTTTACTATTACTTACGTGGCTTGAGCTGCCTCTGCTCTGATGGTGATCACCAGCGTCTGATTGACTGATGTGTAGAGCTGAGCTCTGTTGTTTGGAGTTGGACTCAGGAACCTGGGCAGATATTGACCTTCTGTGCAGGACGGTGCTGCAGCGTCCACTACAACAATACAGGGAAACCACAAACTCAGCCATGCTGAAGGAAATACTGACTCATCTGTTTATACAACAGTCCACCATCTAAATGTATTAGTTCAGATCATAAACCCTGATAAAATGTTATGCAAAGTGCCTCGAGATGATATTTGCTGTGTATTGGCACCAAAGTCAAAAAGCATGCCATCGTGCTTCTACCACTTCTTGTTGTCTTCTTTGTCTTTTCTGGTATAAAACTATAGCTTATTGCTAATATAAGTAGCAACTTGAAGTTAAAAAATCATAGCTGTAACTTTAAGTTACTTGTTAAGTTACTTTTAGTAACAACTTATTTTAACTGTAAATTGTTACTTTTAGTAGCAATAAGCTATAGTTTTATACTCTTAGTAACAACTTATTGTAACTAATCATGGTTGTTACTGTAGGTTTTTACTTGTTAAGTTTTTGTATTTATTGTTACTATAAGTTACTATATGCTGTAATATATAGTAACTTATAGTACTATTTGTTACAACAATATGTTCATACTGTAAGTTGCACTACATCTTATAGTAACACCTTATAGCTGTTACTATACGTTGTAGCTACAACGTATAGTAACTATAACTTATGGTAACAACTATATGTTTTGTTACTATAAGTTAAAGTTATAGAAGTTATAGTTATAAAGCATAGTAACAACTGTAACTTATTACTTATAGTAGTAGCTACCAGATGTTTCTACTGGCTGATGTTATTACTGCCAAATACAAAAATTTCAATATTTCTGAAAATCCATCCCATCATTAAAAACAGGTTAATGATGTTAATGATGATAATGATGACAGTTCTACCTTTTAAAATGAACTGGATGGGTATTTTGCTGATGGCATCACTGGTTGTTTTCTGCACCTGAGAACCACCAGTTTGGGTCAGAGTGATGGTCTGCAGGGGAAAGTCCTCCATCACCATCTGGACCACATATGAACCTTGGCTGCTGCTTGCAGATGAGCTGAACAATAAAGTACAAGAGGACTGCAAGAAGAAAAAAGGAAACGGTCAAAATAAACAAAATAGTTTGTGCCAAATAATATCTAACCCCATAATATGAATCCGACATGAGTTCAGCTGCTGATGCTTACAGATGAGATGCTGAGGACAGACGAAGTCGTGCAGGTGACACACTCTGACAAGGCACTGGAGGCAAATCTGCATCTAACATTGTCTCCATCAGGGTCAAAGGTCAACATGCTTATGTTTCTCTGACAGTTTTTAGGAACTCTGTGATAGAAAATATATTCAAACATATGTCATGAAGAGTCTTTAACAATCATGGTAAAATGTAAAAATGATCTTCTTTCTATTTTAAGGCTGTTTGATTTATTTATTTATTTATTTATTTATTTATTTATTTATTTATTTTTAATCTCACTGGACAGGAAACGTGATCTAGTTTTTACCAGGTTCTGAAATTTTTAAAGGTCTACTATTGTGCTTTCTTGAAAGAAATAGGATTGGTCTGTGGACTATATAAAACAAGTTTACTAAATTTAATACACAAAATCATTCTTAGATATTGATCAGCTCATTTAGAAATGCACTGTTTTAGAGCTATGTCACAATTATGCAAATGAGCTGCTGCTGGTCGAGCCCTCCTGTTTCCATCAGCCCCTGCTGTAAGCACTGCATTGGCTACAAACAAATGTACAGTGGTACAACCAAACATCTTCGACTCTGAAGCAGAAGAAGAGCCACAACTGCTGAAGGATTAAACACTGTGGATCTGACACACATTTACATCGTTATTTTTTTGGCAAAAATGAAATGAAGCAACACAACCCTATTCTGTTTCTGGGAGAAAATGGACAAAAGTTCTGTACTGCAGCAAACAGCAGCCATTGTACAGCATAACCAGAAGAATAAATTTGTTGTCTCTTGTAATGAAGTGGTTGGAGCTTCATTTGTGTGTAAAAATGGGTTCAGCATGGGCTTGCTAGCTAAAAAGCAAAAAATGTGATGCAACAATTTAGAAGTTTTTGAACCAAGCTGTTTGTTCAAAAACCAGCAGAACATTTATTCTCAAAGGAATGGCTGGGTGGTTTAGTTTAGTTTAGTTTAGTTTAGTTTAGTTTAGTTTAGTTTAGTTTAGTTTAGTTTAGTTTAGTACAATCAAATGATAAAAGATTAGATTTCAGAATCCCCAAAGATTTAACTTACAGAAGTAGATCCGTTTATGTAAGCGTCCTTTGGGTAGTAGGTCATCATGACGCCATAGAAATGTGAAGCGTAAGAATCGCTGACCAGCAGCAGCAGCAGAACCACAGAGAGGAACATGATGGCTGTGAAAGTGTCTCCACACAAAGTCAGAGTTTGTTAGGAACCAGGAGGTTTGATGGTTTGACAGCATGTGATTCACGCCCTCTCACTGCTTACTGTCTGTCCCGGAAATTTGACTTTACACAGAAACCTGGCATGAGGAACGCTTATTTGACTGAAAGATAATGATCAGAGATAAAGTGAGGGAAGTGAAAACAGGGATGTGCAGCAAGTATTATTTATGAATGTAGATCTCTAGAAAAAATTAAGAGCCCACTGCACTGAGTCCCATTGAAAACCTGATGATTATTCCACCAGATATTGATTTCTGAACGTTTCCTGAGTTAAAACATTAGTATTGTTGTTTCTAAGTGAATATAAACTTGTTTTGTTGCGTTATTTGAGGTCTGAAAGCACTGCATCTTTTTCATTATTTTGACTATTCTAATATTTTGGTAATCCTATCTGGCTTTAAAAAGAAAATGTATTTGCTGACTTGCTGTCAGCTCATCTGAAACAGTGGATTTAAATATCAGGTTTCCAGTGAATCCGTGTTTTGAATAAACTCTGAGGAAGGTCTTTCATGCAGCCAGATTCAAATGAAACCTTTATTTAAAATGTGGGTCTAACAAACAGCTGTAGTGTGAACCATAATTTGTTTGGCTGCTATTTTAAATGTATTTTGCCTGTTCAGATGATTTGCTTCTGCTCTGATGGTGATTAAAATAGCCTGATTGATGCAGGTAGAACTGAGCTCTGTTGTTTAGTGTTGGAGGCAGAAATAGGAGGAGCTCTGTGCATGATCATAAGATAAGATCTACTGGAAAAACAGAAAAAGTGTTAAATAAAATCATTCGATCAATTAAGTTTAATTGTATAGCACATTTCAGGAACAAGGCAGTTCAAAGAATTTTACATAATAAAAACAAGAAAATACAAAGTTATAGAAAACACAGTCAACAATTGTCAAGTGCCGTTGATACACATCAAAATGTTGGTCAGTTTATCATTATGTTTCAAAAGTCACTCTAAAATTTTGGGTTTTAGTCTAGATTTAAAGGAAGTCAGTGACATGTTCATGGGTACATGAATATGTCACTGACTTACAACCAACTGGTTGTAATTCTTGTTTTTGTCAGCATGTGGTGCTGTTGTTACAGAGGTCAAAAATTACCCGAAATAGAAAAAAAAAGCCTCTTGTTTATGTACTGTGGCTGTTTTTCAGTTTTCTGGATGTTTGTTCCAGATTTGTGGTGCATAGAAGCTGAATGCTGCTTCTCCATGTTTGGTTCTGGTTCTAGATGCAGAGCATAACCAGAACCAGAAGACCTGAGAGGCCTAGATGGTTGCTATGACAACAGCAGATATTTATTGTATTCTGGCGCAAAACCGTTTAGTGATTTATAAACTAACAACAGTATTTTAAAGTCTATTCTCTGAGCTACAAGGAGCCAGTGTAGGGACTGTAGAACTGGATGATGTTCTCTAACTTCCTGGTTTTATTTATAACACCAGCAGCATCTGGTTCTGATTGATTTTTTTAGGATGACTTGTGAAGATGCCGTTTCCGTGATCAATGTAACTAAAGATAAATGCTCGATCTCGTTGAGACATTAGTCCTCTAATCCTGGAGATGTTCTTCAGGTGATAGAACGCCAACTTTGTAACTGGCTTTATGTGGCTTTATGTGGCATACAGATACTTTCATGAGATATTTCAACCTGTTGCTCGTTGTCACTTCTCGTCTCTCCAGGTCTGTAGATGCCAAACGTAAAAGTGAAACCCAGACAAGACAGATCAATCAATATTTTATTCAGTCAATAAAAAGCATGAAATCACACCAACATCCCAACATGATCATTGACCACCACAAACAAAAGGAAACATTAACCACCTTGATAAAGATATGTCTTCAGAGATCACCGTGTCTCACCCAGTGATCTGACTGACTGTTGTAGCTCACATACATTTATACTTCACTGTGTCCAGGTGGATTTTCTACCTGGGCCGTCATGCAGTGGCAGTAAGGAGATGGACGCTCTCCTTCATGATGATTTTCTACCCAGAGATAATCCAGGTGTTATTTTGAACAAAGTATTCTTCTCAAGGACACGAGTTAATCAGTATACTGGTGATTTCCACTAAATTGTCTTCCCTATCGTCCTAATCAGCCTCAAACTGGTTTCTGAAACTACACAGCGCTCTCCTTGACCCCTCGATGATCCCAAATGTCACAGAGTAAAACAGATGTTTGATTGCAAATAATTAATGCACACACCATATAAATTTTATAAAGAAAATTGAATAACAATCAGTTTAGCATTAATACACATTTTAAAATTAAATGAATATATATATATATATATATATATATATATATATATATATATATATATATATATATATATATATATATAAATGAAATAAATGAAAGACATTACTGTGTAATGCTATTTAAAAATCACTCAAATCAAACTTGTATTTCCACACTAACTAAAACAACCATAAGTCCCCAGATTTATTAAAAAGTACAAGAAGTAAAAACAGATAAACCCAGTAATATTTACTGCAGGGATCAGATTCATTCTCATGTTTAGCCACTAGAGGGCAGCCTTTTCCTTAACCTGCACTGAACCGTCGCTCAGCAGGCGGACCTTTATGTCTGCAGGCAGCCCTCGTCTGATCAGCTCATCTTTAATCTGCAGAAGAAAACATGAGATGAATGTGAGAAACAGTCAGTGGTGAATTATAAAATATACTGAACAGAATCTGATTAACATTAAAAACAGAATTTGACATTTGAGTGAAATGTGTTTGGTTTAAACTCAGGTTGTGATGGTTTGTGTTAAAGTCCAGGACTTCACTGACCGCTTTCTCGATTTCATCCTTGTTGTCTTTCAGTGACAGCGTAGTCGAGATCTTCAGCTTCAGAACCGTAAGACGAGCTGGAAGAACAAGAGATCAACATGGTATAAAGAACTACTTCCTGTTACTTTCACTCCTGTTTTCATCCGACTTACATGTTTTGGGAGGAGGACTTGGAGTTGCTGTGGCGGGTACTGGTATAACAACAGCAGAAACATCATGAGTTCACGAAATAAAAAGTAAGATAAATCATCAAAATGAAAGAATTCACTCACTGTTTGAAACCGTCACAATGACACATCGAAGCTCAGACTGGTAGACAGAACTTGAGGCACTGGGGATATAATTTACCACAAAAACATTAATATTAAACTCTTTTTCAAAATAACTTTTTTAGTCCTTAAATATGTGTTTTTTGTGTATTGAGAGTTCAAAATGTCTTTTCATAATTGTACCCACATGAATGGGGGAAGTCTGTTTTGGAGCCCTTATGGATCACAGATTCAGCAACCTCTGTCAATATCAAGAGGGATTCTCCAAAAAACATTTTGTATCACTGAAGGTGAAAATTATTTTGTTACTTTTGTACTTAAGTACATTCCAAAACCTGTACCTTATAACCAGGTGAAAAATGGGTACATGTCAAATGTATTTTGTAAACCATGTTTTGCTTTTATTTCACCGACTGGTTGTAATTCTTGTTTTTGTCAGCATGTGGTGCTGTTGTTACAGAGGTCTAAAATTACCGGAAATAGAAAAAAACCCTCTTGTTTATGTACTGTGGCACTCATAGACATAATATAAGAGTAGACCCCGCATTGGCTGCTCCGGAGCAGGAAATACGGCGGCCATCTTGGAGCAGTCCTCCTTCCTACTTTGTTCAATCAAAACAGCATAAGATGCCTCAGCACTGCGGGATATTGTTGTTCGGATCGATGGACTGTTGATGTGAGGGCTCGACAGACAACATTTCACAAGTAAGATGGACATATTATTGTGTATATATTGTGATTGGAATATTACTTTACTGTATTTATGTCCACTGGCGAGATACCAGCTAATATTAGCTACAGTCTTTGGTGTAATATGGGGTTCAGCCCCGCTAAGAAGGCTAACTGAGATTCTGTAAATCTAAAGAAATTAATTATTCTCTAACATTGACTTAGATTATCTGACACAAGAGCCTACATTAGAAATGAAACAATGTAACACATATTATAAAACTTATATTATGTGTTATAACATTCACCAGCAAAGTTTACACAGGTGGCAAAGACTATTATGTATAATAGTCTTATTTATAATAGTCTTATTTATAATAGTCTTTGCCACCTGTGTAATGTAATTCTTTCACTAGTAATTCTTTCACTAGTAATTCTTTAACTAGTAAGATACATCCTAAATCTTTCGTTTTTGTTTTGAAAGTTTCATAAAGACACGATGTGAGGAAGAGGGAGATATCTATAAAGAGAGAGGGATTCACTGCAGCACGGATGAATCTCACATCGGATTTTGGACTCAATCTCAGCTGCTGAATCTCTGACGCTAGAACTCATCGGCTGAAAAACATATATATTTACATACACATAAACATGTATCCAATATATATTATTCAGTCTTAATCATTATTTATTTGTGCCATTATTAATCATTATTTATCTCTGTTTGTATAGTTATATAAATATGTATTGATATTACTAAATAATGTATTAAATAAATTATGAACGGCTGTGGGCTTTGTAATATGCTCATCATTCATCAATATCAGAATATTCCATTCCTATTCTATTGTTATAGCCACTAAGCATATTTAAATATGCTGAACTATGTATTAAAAACATACTTAAATAATACAATTGTTTATTAATGTAGCTTTGATAGATGTTTGAATATGGTTTCCAGTAACAAAAAAGCGTGTTACGATCGATTAAATGCGCTGATACGTCATTGTGCTGCTAAACACATAACGCTGAGTGGAGTGGTGGACCACTCCAAGATGGCCGCCCTAAATCTTGTCAGCGACAATAGGCGAGAGCGGTCCATGAGGCATCTATTCTATTATGTCTATGGTGGCACTAACTGATAAAACGGAAGAGAAGGACATTTTTTGGATCCGAGTCCTGGAGGAGAAAACGACTCTATAATGGCCACATGACAGAGGAATACAAGTGTTCGGTAATTAATGTTTGAACTGAATTATCTTCCTTGGACAAAGCTACAGAGATGATGCTAATGTCATGTTTTTCTGTTTGTCCTCTTTTAGAGGTGCCACTGCCGCTTGTTATATGCAGTTAGATGTCAGCTTTTATGTGAAGCTCTACTCTGTTGAGTCCTAACCGAATTGTTAGAATGCCATTTCACTGAAGCTAAGGCTTTCTACTGTTCAAAATACGGGCCATTTATTTCTCAATATATTGAATCTTATTCTTTTTATTTTTTTCAACTCAGAGGGAACATTGTCTTTTTGAAAATAAAGTACCCCTTCTATTTGAAGCTCCGTATGCTGTATTAATCCCGGCTTCACGTATACTTTTACTAAACTAAACTAGTTACGTTTATCAATCTTTTTCAGATAAGTATCTGTATTTCTATTCAAGTAGAGAATATGAGAACGTCTGAATCTTCTGATCAGATCAGATACTGACTTTGCCTGGACAGCAAAACAGATGGGATGAGTTTCTTCATCATCATTTTGACTGAAAGACGGCGTCCATGTCAGGGTGAAATATCCTGAACCAGATGAACTCTTGACCATGTTGACCGGTCCGCTGAACAGGAGCTCAGTGATCCTTTAACACACAGGAAACACATCAGTCTCTTTGGTTAGATGTGCTAAATGTACTGAAAAGATATTTTTATGAAGTAATTATGATCTGACAGCTAAAGGGAAAACTATGCCCAGGTTTTTATATGTTTTGTATCATTTGGAGTCATTGTGTTATTTTAACACAATAAAGATCAGATTTCAGATTTTCACCTTGAATTATTTAGAAGCTTACCTCTGATTAGAAACAATATTTATTTTCTACTCACACAGACTGAGTCGCCTCTGCTCTGATGTTGATTTCTATCATCTCATTAATGTTTATGAAGATCTGAGCTCCATGTTCAGGAGTTGGAGGCAGAAACCTGGGCAGATATTCACCTGCTGTGCAGGACGGAGCTGCAGGATCCACTGGAGCAACGCAGGGAAAAATAATGCAGATTAAATCATGAAACAGCAGAATTAAACTAACAACTGCTGTCAGTTTAAAGATTCATTCAGTGAAGTTACACAGTTGTCCATCTGAGCTGTTAAAAATAATATTGGATTTTCTTGTTGTGTTACATTATTGTATTAAGAAACGTAAATGCCATTTCTCATTATTGATCAAATTTCAACAAATAATTATTGAATGCTAAATTTATTTACACCAGTGTTTCACTTTGCAGTGAAGCAACACGATTGAAACATGAAATCAAACCTTTGAAAACAAACTGGACAGGGATTCTGCTCATAGAGCTGCTGGAGCTTATTGATGTGTTTGAACCACCATAATAAGTCAGACTGATGGTCTGTGTGGGAAAATCCTCCAACATCAGCTGAACTGCATATAAACCCTCAACGCTGCTGCTGGTTGGACTGAATGACAGAGAACAAGACTGGAAGAGGACAGAGAGAGAAATCACAGATTATAAATCAAGTTTAATAACATTATATTTACTGGATTTCATTATGGATTTTATTTGTGTTTGTTCAAACTGACAATATTAATTTCAATATAACTTAAGTTGCAAATGTATTGCTCTCTGCACATCAATTAAGAGTTCATGCTGAGAACACAGCACAGTTAATTGCAATTTAAAATATTTAGTGGAACCACTCATATTCTTCCAAAGAACTGGACTCTTTTCAAACCCCTGGGATCGAGGGTTAACGTAAATATAAAATCTGAGTATAAAAACAGTTTTTTGTTTGTTTTTTAGATTTGTTACAGTGAGAAACAGGTTACTGAATAATTTTATAACTTAAACATTTAAACTTGCAATGGCCCCCTGCTGGGTTGCATTGTGGCCTGTTAACTATGTTTCGCTTAAGGTCTTGGAGGTGGGAGGCGTTTATGGTCACGTATATAAGGAGCGCCCATTCCATTCATGGCTGATGAGATCCAGAGGCGGAGCCGGAGGTGTGGGAGCCAAGTCGTGGTTCAGATGGACCACATTTGACCAGACCTGGGAGCAGACGCCAAGACCTGTGGGGGCCAACCAGTCCATGACTGAGGGAGATCTGCACCAGTCGGACGACCAGACAGAGGGAGCACACTCCAGTGCCCACCACCCCTAGACAATCATTTTAATAATAGATGCCTCTAAAGGGCTTAAAATGGTTCTTCTTGTCATGTCCACTCTGTTTATTGTTGTGGTCATCTGAGCCAGGCGGTAACACTTGTATTTACAATGAAATACAGTGAACTAATTTCAGATTTGATGTTGAAACTATTTAAAACTACTTCCAAAAAATCCTGGGTCACGAGATACAAAAAAGTATTATTGCCAAATAAATTATGTCACCAATAAAACAGGATTTACATTAAAACACTGGTAAGTCCTTATCTATTTTTGCACAAACTATTGTCAGAGATTCCAACAAACTAAAAATGTCTGTATTTCTGCCACTTCACCTTCAGACAGGATGGTTCTCAGGTTCACACAGTCCTGAAGCTTACAGTGTTTGCTTTATCTTTTTCACACACCTGACTTTCAATCAACCTTTTGCTGTAGCTACAGGAGACATGTCTAACATTTGCAAGACGCTCTTAAGGTCTAATTGGCTTTTTGTTCTCTGTCTCTCTCTCTTTATGTATATTTTTTCTGCCGATTCGAAGGGCAGAACTTCGACTCGGCAGGAAATTTAATGTTTTGATTGTTTATTCAATGTTGTATGACTTTGTATTTTTGTGTTTAAAGATGTAAAGCACTTTGAAATGCCTTGCTACTCAAATGTGCTATACAAATAAAATCTGATTGATTTGATTGATTTACAAAGGAAAGTCCAAACCCAAACAAAAATGTATCAATGTTTTACTTTACTGCATGCTATGCATTTCTGCTATTTCTAAGGCAGAAATTAGAAGACCTTGATGATATGAAAGAAAGTAATTGTTAATGTAGGCAACTGGCATGTATGAATCAATGATGTGACCTTGCTGCAGTTAATAATATAATTGTCAGCAATTTGCTTATTTTTATATGGCTACATAATGTGCTGTTACGAAAACCCTGGCAACCCCCATTACCTTCCCATGTGCGCGCGCACGCACACACACACACACCTACACACACACATTTATTTCTTCCTCTCTGTATCAAACCCTAAACTAAACCAAAACTCAACTCAACTCACACATCAGTCTTAAATTTGACCCCTAACCATAAACTGCATTTCTCCTTGTTGTTCAGACCTTCTGCTTTTTCTCCCTCCAGTCAAACTGTCACTCAGTTTGACTGAAGCATATTTACCTCGTCTCTTCTACCTGTGAACCTCAGTTTCCCTTCCTGTAACTTGACACCAACAGTTATTACTTACCGATGAGAGACTGAGGACAGACGGATGTGTGCAGGTGTAGCACTCTGAGGAACCAGATGCATATCTGCATTGAACCTTGTCTCCATCGGGGTCAAAGGTCAACAACCTGATATTTCTCTGACAGTTTGAGGGAACTCTGAGAGAACCAGAAAACAAAACGCCACATAATTATATCCGAACCCCTGAGATCAAATAATCTGTTAAAATGATTTGATTTACACAGAGGAGCTTCAGTGTACTGAATGATTTGTGCTTCAATACTTTTCTTCCATCATTTTTTAGGCTCACATTGTTTCTTTGAGAAATTACTAAATGGTCTCTATATTCAATATGTCTAATTTAAGCTGCATTTTACAGATTCAAATTTGTATAGAGGAGAAATTGTGTATGTATCTTATTTGTAAATAATTTTAAATTAATTACAAAATGAATGTGACTCTTTGGTCTCTGTTACAGATCAAATTGATTACAGATCTAATTTTTCTTTAAAACAACAAAATAACATCAGAATCAAAATGCAGCTTATGCTCAATCAAAGACATCGACTATTTCAGGTATTTATTATTAACAACATATAAAAACTGAATTACCTCATAACAGGAAGGATGCCGGTCTGTGGTGATGAGTTCGGTCTGTTGATGTCGGATCGTTTTCTACCTTCAACATACATCTTAGCGAGGCCAGATGAAACGCTGTTTCTGTTATTTATCCAGTTGCTAGTATACCACCTTCAATAGAAAATATTGGGAAGATTCCTGATGTTACTAAGTTTCTAAAACATAGAAAACCTTACAGAACAGAACAGAAAACTGACGGGAGGAATTTTAGATTTCTTGGAAAAAACTGAAATTATTAGATATATTTTTGCATTATGATGAGATTCAGTCACCGAGAGAAGTAATTGTAGTAATTCTTGAAATTCCTACTGTCCCATGAGGTATACTCTCTCAGACACCATTCACCGCTGCTTTCATCAATCTTCTTACAGCCAGAACAAGGCCATGACTGAAGCTCCTCACATGAGTTGTTGCCAAACTTAAAGCGATGCACAGTCTAGATTTAAAGTAGAGAGATGTTGGATAAAAGACAATATTTTTTACAAGGTAAAATAAAAGAAACTTTAGAAAATCTCATCTTACTGTATAAGTGTCTCCTTGTACGTCTTTAGTGGTGTATGAAAACACAGCACCAGTATAAGCAGCTTCTGTCCAATTGATCACCATTATCATCATCATCATCACAGAGAGCAACATGATGAACGAATCGGTTCTGCTAACTAAGATCAGATCATCAGAGACAGTCGACTTTATACAGTCTCTCCTTATTCTCTCTGTTTACTGTTGGGAACATAGAAACATCTTTTTATAGACTGTATTTACATAATGAACCAGGAAATGTCGACACCTGATTCATAACAATCAGAAAAACATTTCCAGGGAGGTCAAATTTGCTTTGCAAACTGAAAGATATTAAATCTATTTCTGCTTCATCTCAATGTTTCTAAGTCCTGCAGCTCCACCAGGTTCATTATTTATCTCAGCTTTTGTATCTCAGTGAATATTTAAGATGTTCACAGATCAGAGCTGATCACTACCAGTTCACCACTGGTTTCACCAAATACAAACTGTAATGGCTGCAGACCAGCAGTTTATCTCTGCAGGAACATGGATTATATCCAATATATAATCATATAATTATGGTTTTTGTTAGATTGTTTTTATATTAAATTTCCTGATGATTTTTAAACTGCTAGTTTAAAAAACTGCTAGTTTAAAAATCACTAGAAAATATTCTAGTGAGTCAGTGTTTAACTAGGAATCTGTCAATGATCAGATTATTTAAAGATATTTATGTATTTAATTTGCTCTGTCTGCTAACTATATAACTTATTAATTGTAATTATTTTTCCATTTTTTCAATAGACAATTCAATGAACATAAAACGTTTTAGCTGTCTTGCTGCCAGCTCATCTGTCATCTGAAACAGTGGATTTAAATATCAGGTTTCCAGTGAATCTGTGCTTTAAATAAACTCAGAGGAAGGTCTTTCATGGAGCCAGATTCAAATGAAACCTTTTTTTAAAACGTGAGTCTAACAAACAGCTGTAGTGTGAACCATAATTTGTTTGGCTGCTATTTTAAATGTGTTATTCCTATTCAGTTGATTTGCTTCTGCTCTGATGGTGATTAAAATAGTCTGATTGATGCAGGTAGAACTGAGCTCTGTTGTGTTGGAGGCAGAAATAGGAGGAGCTCTGTGCATGATCATAAAATTTACTGGAAAATCAGAAAAAAATGTTAAATTAAAACAATCAATCTAGTTCAATTGCATAGTACATTTTAGCAACAAGACAGTTCAAAGAGCTTTACGTCATAACTTCTGGTTTGAGTCATGAAGGAGTAGGCCGCGAGTGTGAAGAGCTTCGACCCAACTTGTAACTTATGTGACCAAACCTAATACCTTAACCACAGGATTGGTGTATCTTGGGCGCGTTACGGTGTTGGGCGACGTTGGGCTGTTAATGGCTACCTCCAAGCAAAAACAAACCTCCTCGATGACCACGCGGAACACCATTGCTAGTAAGCTAGCCACTATGGCCTCCGATGCTAGCCCATCCAAAAGTGACGGAATAACCATGAGCCAGCTAGTGCAAGAATTAGTCAAGCAACGAGAAAATTTAAAAGAAGACATCTCTACCCTCATTCAAGAATCACTGGTGCCGTTACAAGCTTCGGTGAGTGCTCTGACAGAAACGGTGGGTTTTATGCAACAACGCCTAACCGCGCCAGAATCACTCGCGGGTAATAATTTTGAGAAGATTTGTGCAGCCGAATCTGCTTTTGAAGCTCTAAAAGCCCAAAATGTGCCACTCTTGGATCGCATTGAGGATCTAGAAAACAGGTCACGCCACAACAACTTGAGGACAATGACAGCGAGACCTGGAGAGGCGTGGTTGGGAGGAACGGCCCCCCCGATCTGAACTCGAGTCATGTTCTGTTGTTGGACTTCTGTGCTCGTCACGGATTGTCCATCACGAACACCATGTTCAGGCATAAGAGCATCCATATGTGCACTTGGCACCAGGATGCCCTAGGCTGCAGTTCGATGATTGACTCTGTCATCGTCTCATTGGATTTGCGGCTGTATGTCTTGGACACTCGGGTGAAGAGAGGTGCGGAGCTGTCCACTGACCACTACCTGGTGGTGAGTTGGCTCCGGTGGTGGGGGAGGAAGCCGGTCAGACCTGGCAGGCCCAAACGTGTAGTGAGGGTCTGCTGGGAACGTCTGGCGGAGACCCCTGTGAGAGGGAGCTTCAACTCTCATCTCCGGCAGAACTTCGACCACGTCCCGGGAGAGGTGGGGAACATTGAGTCTGAGTGGACCATGTTCCGTACCTCCATTGCCGAGGCGGCCTATCGGAGTCATTATCATACTTTAAATTTTTAACTAAAACATGTTTGGAGATAATTGCCTTGTTGCTCAAGTTTCAACCATCCTTTATTGACCAAGTGAGCTCTGGCAAGAGAAGGAAGGCAGTTAAGTGTCCTGTGTGAAGCTGTGTGCCAACGTAGGGAGATGAAAACAGCTCTGTTTCTATAGATTTTCAGGCGAATGCATGTTGACTTAAGCATTGAAAAGTTCAACAATCCCTTTTACAGTCTCAGAGAGGCCAGCCACTCCTCTAGACTCTTTCCCTTTGCTGCAAGGTTGTTGGTGCCTGCCGCGGCGGCAACCCTCGAACCCGTTGGTGGACACCTTCGGTGAGGGATGCTGTCAAGCTGAAGAAGGAGTCCTATCGGGCCTTTTTGGCCTGTGGGACTCCAGAAGCAGCTGATGGGTACCGGCGGGCGAAACGGCATGCGGCTCGGGTTGTCGCTGAGGCAAAAACTCGGGCGTGGGAGGAGTTTGGAGAGGCCATGGAGACAGACTTCCGTACAGCTTCGAGGCGATTCTGGTCCACCATCCGGCGTCTCAGGAGGGGGAAGCAGTGCAGCACCAACACTGTTTGTAGTGGGGATGGTGTGCTGCTGACCTCAACTCGGGACGTTGTGGGCCGGTGGGCGGAATACTTCGAAGACCTCCTCAATCCCACCAACATGCCTTCTGTTGAGGAAGCTGAGCCTGGGGACTCTGGGCTGGGCTCTCCAATCTCTGGGGACGAGGTCACCGAGGTGGTCAAAAAGCTCCTCGGTGGCAGGGCCCCGGGGGTGGATGAGATCCGCCCGGAGTTCCTTAAGGCTCTGGATGTTGCAGGGTTGTGTTGGCTCACGCGACTCTGCAATATCGCATGGACATCGGCAGTGGTGGAGAAAGTACTCAAAAAATGTACTTAAGTAAAAGTACAAATACACAGTCAAAAATGTACTCAAGTAAAAGTAAAATTACCACATTAACATTTTACTTAAGTAAAAGTAAAAAAGTACTGACTTTTAAAAATACTTAAGTATTAAAAGTAAAAGTACTTGCTGAATACATAACCTAATCGCTAATAGGTTAGCGATTAGTGTGCCAATCGTATTTAATTTTAATACATCAGAGAGGTGCCATTGTAATAAACAATGCCACAGATTAAACATGTTCTTATTGTGTTTATTCTCTGTAACAGTTTAGACTTAGATATGTGATTCTATGAATCATAATTTCAGGGATGGAAACATTTTGTCTCCTGTCCTAACATAACATGAGCTTCATTAGTGACATTTATTTAGAAACAAATCCAACTGAAAGGGGATGTAAAGAAGGTGTGCGGAGGGAGGACATGCAACCAAGGAGACATGTAGAAGAGTTGTAGTCAAGACCACCGAACCCAAGACCAGCGCCCCGTGCTAAATGACACAATAAAATTAAGTTTACTTATCAAAATTGGTTCTCAGATTGATCTGAAAGATCTACATTCCCATAAAAACACCTAGATATTAAATACTTAGAGCTGAAATATATTTAACCAGTATCAATTAAAACTCATTTCATTCTGTTTTGCTTTCATCGCTGTGCTACAATCCGCAGAGGTCTCCTGCCATCCCTATAAAAATAACGCCCTGGGCGGTTGCCCATATTGCTCATGTCAGAAACCACAACTGTCTGCACCATTAAACCATGAAACAGCAATTAACGGTAAGCAACATTCAACTATGAACACTGTCCAATGGCGCAACAAGCAAGAAGTAACCAAGCAGAAGGAGGTGACTGTTCTCATCCTCCCTCCTGCTGCCATCTTTGCCACCATGACATGAGATGAAATCAATCAATGAGCAATGAGCATGCTCTGCATTCATACATTCAACTTTTACTTATTCCGCGATTAAATAAATGTGTGTATGTACACACACACGTATATATATAGCGACTGCAGTATACACAATAACAAAGAACGGCTCTCAGTGAGGCTTCAGTCCTTTAGGACTTGGTCAAGATCCGTCCAGAAGAATCGGATCGTTCCTGAATGTCATATCACTATATTGCAGACTTTGATCACAGAGTTGTCCCATATTTGCGACACCTCAGTCAACACCTCCACACAATAATTCAGCGCATGAGTGACAATTTTTTTTCATCGCAGATGCAGCATGTGTCTCTGTACAGCTAGCTTTGCTAGCATCAGTCCACAGATCTTACCTTTCTTTAAGCTTTCCTTCCAAGTGACGCTAAAAGTTGGACGAAGTCTCCACCGTCTGTGAAAGCGAAGCGCTGCTGATTTTACATGTCGCCATATCTTATGATTTATGCAGCGCTATTATATTACTGGCGATTAGACAGACATCTCAGAGGAAACCACTGCGCATGTCTGGAGCTCCGCGTGCAAGTAAAAGTGGAGGCGATGGGTGACAGCAGACACTAAGTCACGTTATTGCTTGGATTTTACGGCGCCACCATAAGTCCCTGAACTTCACATTTTAACGGAAAAAAAGAGCAACACGACTTGGATGTAACGAGTAACGCGACAGTTTTGTAGAAATGTAGTGAAGTAGAAAGTACAGATACTTACTGTAAAATGTGGTGGAGTAAAAGTAGAAAGTATCCATTATTAAATCTACTTAAGTAAAGTACAGATACACGAAAATTGTACTTAAGTACAGTAACGAAGTACTTGTACTTCATTACTTCCCACTACTGGACATCGGGGGCAGTTCCCCTGGATTGGCAGACTGGGGTGGTGGTACCCCTGTTCAAAAGGGGGACTGGAGGGTGTGCTCCAATTACAGGGGGGGTCACACTCTTAAGCCTCCCTGGTAAGGTCTATTCAGGGGTCCTGGAGAGGAGGGTCTGTTGGATAGTCGAACCTCGGATTCAGGAAGAGCAGTGTGGTTTTCGTCCTGGTCATGACCGAAAGAACGAGATCACGGATACAAGCTGCCGAAATGGGTTTCCTCCGCAGGGTGGCTGGGCTCTCCCTTAGAGATAGGGTGAGAACCTCAGTCATCCGGGAGGGACTCAAAGTAGAGCTGCTGCTCCTCCACGTCGAGAGGAGCCAGTTGAGGTGGCTCGGGCATCTGGCAAGGATGCCTCCTGGACGCCTGCCTGGTGAGGTGTTCCGGGCACGTCCCACCGGGAGGAGGCCTCGGGGAAGACCCAGGACACGCTGGAGGGACTATGTCTCTCGGCTGGCCTGGGAACGCCTTGGGATTCCTCTGGAGGAGCTGGAAGAAGTGGCTGGGGAGAGGGAAGTCTGGGCCTCCCTTCTGAAGCTGCTGCCCCCGCGACCCGACCCCGGATAAGCGGAAGAAAATGGATGGATGGATGAATCTACGGCAGAGCGACGGATCTCATCAAACGAGCCTTCGGTCGGGTTCTGCTGCCTCTGGCCACAGTTTTTTTTTTCCAGCAGACATTGAAAGTTTCAGTTTCCATCTCCTGAGTGGCCAATGTGTATTAAACACCGTAACGTTATTGGCACTCAGGTAGCGTGGAGACTGTTTTTACCAATCATATGGTCAATTAGGACGAAGAACGCTGTGGGGAAAAAAACTACACAAAAAAATCTGCGAAGCAGCGATACCGTGGGAAGTGAACCGCGTTACAGCAAGGGTTCACTGTATATGAAATCACTACTCACCACCCTCGGCGTCCATTTGTGGTGTGCTTTCTAAAGCGCCAGGAGAAAGATCGGCTACTGCAATGGGCAAGGCAGCACACAATCACCTACCACGGCGCTACACTGAGAATATACCCTGACTACAGCACCCCCCTGTCGAGGAAGCGTGCTGAATTCAACGGCGTTAAACAAGCATTCTACAAGAACGGTATACAATTTTGCTTGCGCTACCCAGCTATCCTACGAGTCTTCCATAAGGGAAAATCCCTCAACTTCAATACACCGTTGACTGCATGCTTTTCACTTTAATTTTAATATCGAAATGGTTTCAACTAATACAAGCCATCACTGTTAAAAGGTCATTGGCTCTTCACAGGTTAAAAGGAGAGGGTGTATCGGAAGGCTCAGGAGTTAGAAGAGAACCTGCGTTTTGCCGATATTCCGGGGGCAGGCATACGACATGTTCTGTTTGGGGTTAAAGGGAGATTTATTTTTATAAAGGTGTTATTGTTTCTTTTGCTTTCTATTGAACTGAGATTTTATACTGCTGTCTTATATTATTTAGGTTGTTTTTATTTGCTATCGAGAGACGCTTGGGGGTGGTCAACCTGCTTTTCATTTCTAAACATGTCATATGTTGCACGACATTTATAATGTCAGAGCAGATATAGGTGTAACTCTAACATGTTTCATTACCTGGAATGTGAAAGGAATGAATGGGCCTAACAAGAGAACAAAGATTTTTTCTCACTTAAAGATGCTAAACGCAGAAATAATATTTTTACAAGAAACCCATTTGAAAATAGCAGATCATATCAGGCTTAGGAGGAACTGGATTGATTGGACAGAGTTTCCATTCTAACTTTAATAATAAGGCACAAGGGGCAGTAATCCTGATCCACAAAAAAATATTGCTTACACCATCTCAGGCGTAAGCAATACTAGATTGCACCAACTTTGATCCTCGGAGCTAAAAGAAAATGATAAAATACTGTAAATAAATAAAAGGCAAATTGTTATTTAAAACACAAGTAGAAAAAGAGACAAGAAATGAAAACTGTTTAAGCATCCGTTCTCAGCCAGCACTGCACAAGTCTTTCTACTGGAGAGAACTGGTATGCTGAATGTATATTCATCCAAACAAAACAAACTGGTAAAAAAATAAATAAATAAAAAATTCTTTATATCCTTTCTATAAATTCATCTTCTTAAGGTATTTCATCAAAGAACAAAAAATGTTCAAAAGTGGAAAGTTTGTCTACAGTATCTTGCATATTTAACTGTAATTTATTGTCTTGTACTCCACTAATTCTCAGCAGGACATTTGGAACAAAACATCATGTTTTACTGTCTCTTCTTGAAAACAAAGCTCATATTTTCCTGTTGGATTTTTCCCATTTTAAATAAAGTCCTATTTTACCCTGTAGGACCAAAACATAATCTGGATTTAATGGTTTCCTCCTTTCTATTTCTTCCGGTTCTCCTCTAAACACCAACTTTTCTTTGGATTCTGTGAAGCCGCCTATCGGTTCTTTCTTCATTCCACTGTTTCTGCCATCTTTCCTCAACCTTTTGTTCAATAGTTTATTTGATTTCTCCTTTACTGAAAGGTGAGTGTCAGTCTACAGTTGGCCTCAGCGTTTATAATGAGCTCCCCCTAGTGTTATTGGCTCGCCAGTATTTACCTGCCAGCAGGTGAAGTATCCACCTACTTCCTGCCACAAAAGCATTTAGAAATTTTTCTATTTTTTGTTTTTACGGTTCTGTCACTGCTTCCTGCTGTACTTTAGAGTTTTGTTTTTTTATTATTTCTGTTAGTCTGTCCAGCTTCTGGATTGTGTTGGTTTTCCTTAGTATAAGTGAGGTCAGACTAACTATTTTCATTTTTTTGTTGTGTTTGCATTTCCTGTGTCTCGTTTTCTGGTCACTTCCCAGCATATAATCATTCCATGTTGCTGTTAATCTTAAATATCTGAGACCCGATCCTGCTTGGAGTGATAGTTTGGGTTTATGTTGCTTGTGATTATTCTGCAGTGAATCAAGACAGTGGTAGTGTTTTATGTGGGTTTGTCCACCTGAACTGGTGTTTGAGTTCAAGTCCAAAATGTTATAGGATTAACAGAATGGATGAAGACAAAGGGAAACTTCCTTATATGTGTAATAATAAATATTAATCAAATTTATTCTCATTGTTACCTTTCAGCTTGGTGGAGCCAAAACAAAAGACATTAAATTCCAAAGTAAATTCTGCCTTCATTCATTCATCACAACATGGCTTCTCTATTAACCCTTTAACAATGTTTTTACCACAGTAGAACTGAGAAGTAGCTCGCCATCTAGTGGAGCAGTAGTGTAACTGTTACTATTAATGAAAAAGATTTCTACTTCATAAACTCGGCAAGTCCTTCTTTTTCTTAGCTGTTATGCTTTTCATGTGCTTATCTGTTTGTTTTCTACATAAACTAAAATCAGGTCAAATAAAAGTTTATTTCTATAGCACATTTCAGCAAAAAAGCAGTTCAAAGAGCATTATATGAGAAAAACACAGAACTACAAAGTCATAAAACACAGTAAACTTCTAACCGTCTTCATGTGGCTCTGAATGTTCAGGTCAGAGTTCATCACTTCTCCCAGGTTTCGGACCTGATCTCTAGTTTCCAGCTGTAATAACTGAAGCTGTGTGTTGACTATAGATCTTTCCTCTTTAGTTCAAAAGTTGCTACATTTTTCCTCCTTGACTCTACAATAAAACACAACTTTTCATCCATGTGTGGATGGAAAATGAGAGTAAAAACAAATGTCATTTTCAGATCACAAACACCAAACATTAATAAATCTTCAGCAGACGATGCAACAATCTCAGCAGCCTAATGGAAACAAACATTCAGCATTTCACAAACACAAAACAGGATTTTAGCCGATTTTCTCCACATTATGGAAAATCTGTAGTTCTCAGAACAACATCCAATTATGAAAGTTATTTTTAGACAGAAGTTAGTGGTTCATTTTGAATCATTTATTTATTTAAAGAGCTTTTTTCAAAGAGTCTAAATATGATTCAATTTATTTAATTCTCCACTGTTGCCCAGTTTATAGATTCTCTATATATGAATCACGCAAAGTAAAATGGCCACATTAAAATCATGAAATCACAGAAATATTGTAACATCTTCAAACTCAACCAGGATTAAGAAGTTTCTGTTTTCTTTACCAAGTTTAGAGATAAAAAACAACTAATGCAAAAAATGTCCTTCTACATAATCAATACACATGTTAATTACTTGTCAATAAGTGCAGAACATGACACGATATTAGTCAATAAAAACCTCACAGCCATAAATGTTACACATGGAAAACGGTAATAAATAAATACCAAACCCTCAGTAAATACCCGACTTAATAAATAGTTCAGGTGACACCAAATATTGATTTTATTTACATTTTCTTCTGTTTGTCCGTTTATCCTTATGAAAGTATTTGTATTGTATAAAGTTTTTCACACAGATATAAAAATCCACTGCACTATTTTAGTTTATTGTCATAACTAAGTTTAGTCTAACTACTATTGAGACGAGATATTTCTACCTGTTGCTCGTTGTCACTTCTCGTCTCTCCAGGTCTGTAGATGCCGAAAGTTAAAGTGAAACTCAGACAACCATCACAGATCAACCAATAATTTATTCAACCAATCAAAAGCATGAAATCACACCAACATCCCAACATGATCATTGATCATCACAAACAAAAGGAAACAT
Source organism: Poecilia reticulata (assembly GCF_904066995.2). Classification (NCBI taxonomy): domain Eukaryota; kingdom Metazoa; phylum Chordata; class Actinopteri; order Cyprinodontiformes; family Poeciliidae; genus Poecilia; species Poecilia reticulata. Next base: position 22,934,304 of record NC_088847.1, on the reverse strand, counting down.
TAACCACCTTGATAAAGATACGTCTTCAGAGATCACCGTGTCTCACCCAGTTATCTGACTGACTGTTGTAGCTCACATACATTTATACCTCACTGTGTCCAGGTGGTTTCCACTAAGTTGTCTTCCCTATCATCCTAATCAGCCTCAGACTGGTTTCTGAGACCAAACAGTGCTCTCCTTGACCTCTCCTTGACCCCTTGATCACCCCACATGTGACAGAGTTAAACAGAAGTTTGATTACAAAGAATTAATGCACATTCTATATAATGCTTATAAAGAAATTTGAATAGCAATCAGTTTAAGATCAATACACATTTAAAAATTAAATATATAAGGTAATCCATATATCCTGCACACCTCTAAGAATTTAGTCTAATTCATAAAATCCTACTGATTTAATTACATCTTAAAAATCACTCAAATCAAACTTGTATTCCCACACTAACTAAAACAACCATAAGTCCCCAGATTTATTAAAAAGCACAAGAAGTAAAAACAGATAAACCCAGTAATATTTACTGCAAGGATCAGATTCATTCTCATGTTTAGCCACTAGGGGGCAGCTCAGATTCATTCTCATGTTTAGCCACTAGGGGGCAGCCTTTTCTTTAACCTGCACTGAACCGTCGCTCAGCAGGCGGACCTTTATGTCTGCAGGCAGCCCTCGTCTGATCAGCTCATCTTTAATCTGCAGAAGAAAACATGAGATGAATGTGAGATACAGTCAGTGGAGAATTATAAAATATACTGAACAGAATCTGATCAACATTAAAAAGAAAACAGCAGAGCTGAACTGCATTCATCACTGCAGGTGATCACTTTGGGTTATGATTTGACATTTGAGTGAAATGTGTTTGGTTTAAACTCAGGTTGTGATGGTTTGTGTTAAAGTCCAGGACTTCACTGACCGCTTTCTCGATTTCATCCTTGTTGTCTTTCAGTGACAGCGTAGTCGAGATCTTCAGCTTCAGAACCGTAAGACGAGCTGGAAGAACAAGAGATCAACATGGTATAAAGAACTACTTCCTGTTACTTTCACTCCTGTTTTCATCCTACTTACATGTTTTGGGAGGAGGACTTGGAGTTGCTGTGGCGGTAACTGGGATAACAACAGCAGAAACATCATGAGTTTGGAAAATAACAAATAAGAATAAATTAAAGATGTAAAAGAAAGAAATTACTCACTGTTTGAAACCGTCACAATGACACATCGAAGTTCAGACTGGTAGACAGAACTGGAGGCACTATGGAGATAATTTAACACCAAAACATTAACATTAAACAATGTTTGTAATGGCCATTAAATACTGTTCTAAATAACTATAACGGAGACATATCATGCAAAATCTACTTTTTTAGTTCTTAAGTACATGTTTTTTGTGTACTTTGAGTGTCTCGGAGTGCAAAATATTAAAATTCATTCTCTCCTGGTGCTGCATAGATATCTTTATATTCGTTTTGGGTTTTATTTTTTACTCTCGTTATTTTCATTATAACATTGTCTCGATTGTGACGTCACCACATTTGCTGTGGAACTGCTGAAGACGGTCATGACTTTCATTAGTTTTGTGAATCCTCCCTTTTTTTTCCCTGACAATGATTTTGTAGTCCAACTTCAGTTTTGCTGAAGTTGGAGGTAAACAAGTCAAAATGTTTGGTTCTAGGGTGTATTAACCAACACAATTCCTTACATCACTAATCAGAATCCGAACCTCTTCAAAGTGTCTGGTTACTCTCTATTTTTCTCAGTAATGTTCCCACATCAGATGGGAAAGTCCGTTTGTTGGGAGCAGAGTCCTTCTGCATCCTCTGCCACTGTGGAGGGATTTTCAGGAAGACCTTTCTGATTGAGGGTCAGTTCCTTCTCTACAGAAATTAGGGACACAGCAAAGCGGTGAGCTCCAAATAACGCTAAAACGACAACAAAACTTACTTTAGACATGAATCTTATGTTTTGATATTGACGTCCTGCCATTGCTTTGCTAGTAGCATCGAGCCTTTAGCTTCTGTTAGCGCTGTGTGCTAGCTTTTAGCTTCCTCTTTGAGAATATAACTGTTCTGCATGTTTAGGATGTAATTATTTGGCTTGTTTTGTCTTGGGGAACAAATGATGCAAATGCATTCAGTGATGTTAGCTAACTCATGAATTATCTCAAGGCTTTGTTTACTTCATTAATATTGTAGCAATAATCATCTGATTTGTATGGACAGTAGTTAAACTACGCTTCATTTTGTAGGTAGTTGGTATGAATGGAGAGGATGTAAGATACATTCATTTAAATGTGTGGTTCTGCAGGCTTGTTCTCTGGATCAGATTCTGACTCCAACATGTATGGATGCTGGATGATTGTTGACATTTTTAATAAACTTTGAAGAAGAAAGTTTCTCTGCCGGTATATAATGTGTTATCGCTGTCAAACTACAGAAATGGCTGAATGAGGTGGAGAGGAGCCCTCTGTGACCTGTAGGGGGCGGGGCTTGAAATGTCTCATTTACATTTAAAACGCAGCAAAACGAGTTGATGTAAAACCTCAGAACAGGAATGAACAAGGGATCTGTGAAGCTACAATAACCAGGAATTCAAACCAAAATATTGCAGTTCACCTTTATACAGACCATTAGTGAAAGGTTTATGTAAAAGCATGATATATCCACTATAATCTAATGTATTTTGAATTATATTTTTAGTTATTTAGCCATATCGCAAGTCATTTTGTATCAATGAATATCAAAATAATTTTTAACTTTTGTACTTGTACATTTCAAAACCTGTACTTTGTACTTTTACTTAATTTTTACTTTGCACTTTGTTACTTTTATCAGTCACAAGTATCTGTGTTTCTACTTAAGTAGAGGATATGAGAACTTTTGAAACTTCTGATCAGATCAGATACTGACTTTGCCTGGACAGCAAAACAGATGGGATGAGTTTCATTATCATCATATTGACTGAAAGACGGCGTCCATGTCAGGGTGAAATATCCTGAACCAGATGAACTCTTGGTCATGTTGAACGGTCCGCTGAACAGGAGCTCAGTGATCCTTTAACACACAGGAAACACATCAGTCTGTTTGGTTATATGTGCAAAATGCCCTCAAACCAGCCTTAAAAATTATCTTTAAAATATGATTTTCACCATGAATTATCAATCAATCAATCAATCAATCAATCAATCAATCAATCAATCAATCAATCAAAATTTTATTTGTATAGCACATTTCAGCAGCAAGCCATTTCAAAGTGCTTCACATAATTAAAATAAAAACAGCATGTGACATTGAATAAACAGTGAGAAAGAGAAAAAAGATTACAACAAATAAAAACAAAAAAAATAAAAACATTAAAACCTCAGCGTTTTAGTTAGAATGCCATCTAACAAGGGTACTCACACCTAGGTTTTTAGTTGCAACTGGGACTCTAAACCCCGTAGGACTTTAGTTAAACGTCGTTTATCTAGGATATTTTCTGGGGGGCTTTACATCATTAAAACGTAAACAGTGAGAATAAATAAATAAAAAGTAAAGATAAAAACATGGAAGACATCAAAACTGGCACTCTAATCCTAATTTAGCCATAAGCAACTCTAAACAAGTGGGTTTTAAGTTGAGATTTAAAGGCACCCCACAGATTTGGAACAAACTTTCTGGAAGTTTGTTCCAAATTTGTGGTGCATAGAAACTGAATGCTGCTTCTCCTCGTTTGGTTCTGGTTCTGGGGATGCAGAGCAGAACCAGAACCAGAAGATCTGAGGATTTCTAGACGATTGGTACAGCAATAACAGATCTTTAAGGTATTGTGGTGCTAAACCGTTCAGAGATTTATAAACTAACATCAGTATTTTAAAGTCTATTCATTGAGCTACAGGGAGCCAGTGTAGGGACTTTAAAACTGGTGTTATGTCTCTATCTTCCTGGTTTTAGTGAGAACACGAGCAGCAGCATCTGGATCAGCTGCAGCTGTTTGATTGATTTATTAGTCAGACCTGTGAACACGCTGTTGCAGTAATCAATGCGGCTAAAGATAAACGCATGGATGAGCTTCTCTAGCATGGAGATTTCTTCCAACCAGTCACAACCTTCACTTTAATGGGGGCAATGTAATCAATGATATCTGAAAGTTTGCACTGGAAATCATCTACCAACTTATCTACGTCATTATAGCTTAAGGGTGAGGAAGAAGAGTAGATTTGATTAAATGTTTCTGCTGTGTTTTCTGGGAAAGTACGTTTTGTGATAGTAGCTTTTTGTCCAAGTGGGTTAACGGATAAAGAACTGTCAAAGAAAACAGCAAAGTGATCCGACAGGGTGACATCAGTTACAGAGACATTGGAAATATTCACCCCCTTACTGATAACCAGGTCCAGTGTGTGTCCATGGGTGTGTGTTGCTTGTTTGACATGTTGTGTTAAACCAAAACTCTCTAATATATTACAGAGCTTTTTAGCCCCTTGGTCTTTGGGGTTGTCAACATGAATGTTGAAATCACCGACAATTATCAAAGAATCGTAATCAATACATATGAGAGATAGAAGCTCATTCAAGTCCGCAAAGAAATTTTTCACATATGTTGGTGTTTTGTATAGAGTTAGCGTCAAAGTTCGTTTGTGGCCTTTTACCTCGATTCCAAGATATTCAAAAGACGTAAAATTATCCAGAAAGATTTTACTACAGTTCATTCTTAAATATTGAAGCCACGCCTCCTCCTTTTTTGTGTTTTCTATTCTCACTTAAAAAATTGTACGTAGGAGGCGTTGATTCAATTAGTACGATTGCTTCATTATTGTCATTCAGCCATGTTTCTGTCAGAAATAAAGCATCAATATTATGCTCAGTGATTAAATCATTAATTAATAGAGCTTTAGCACAGAGAGATCTGGCGTTTAAAAGAGCCAGTTTAAGTGACTTGGAGGCTGGAAATTTTTAAATTTTCCCATAGTGTCCAGAAGAATATTAAAGTCCCCTTTTAGAATCTCCTATTTTTGCTTTGCCAGATCGTTGGCTCCAACATGCACAACTAAAGTCTCCATGTTTGGCTGATCAGTGGTTAGAGAGAGCAACTTATGAGTCAAATCAGATACAGTGTCACCAAGAAAAGAAACCACTCTCGTTTTCTTGGGATTGCAAACATGACTGATTCCATTTACTGCCTCATCTCCAACAATAAGCACTCTTGGCATACCTTTCGTTATGCCTTCAGAGTACGTGAAAACTTACCTCGGATTAGAAGCAATACTTATTTTCTACTCACACAGACTGAGTCGCCTCTGCTGTGATGTTGATTTCTATCGTCTCATTAACGTCTATGAAGAACTGAGCTCCATGTTCAGGAGTTGGAGGCAGAAACCTGGGCAGATATTCACCTGCTGTGCAGGACGGAGCTGCAGGATCCACTGGAGCAACGCAGGGAAAAATAATGCAGATGAACTAATGAAACACATTAAAAATGATTTGTCTAGACAAATAAGTAGACAGTTTGTTTAAAAGATAAATTCAGTGAAGTCACACATTGGTCATATAATCCGTCTTCTTGTGTTACATTTCTGTATCTGGAATTTAAAAGCCTGATGTCTTGTAATAGTCTTTAGTTATCATCTTTAAACAGACACTTATTGAATATTAAATGTATTAATACCAGTGTTGCTGTCTGACTATAAAAGAAGTTGATTGAAACATGAAATCAAACCTTTGAAAACAAACTGGACAGAGATTCTGCTCATGAAGCTGCTGGGGCTAAATGAAAATGTTGAACCATCAGATTGAGTCAGACTGATGGTCTGTGTGGGAAAATCCTCCATCATCAGCTGAACTGCATATGAACCTTCAACGCTGCTGTTAGTTGGACTGAATGATAGAGAACAAGGCTGGAAGAGGACAGAGAGAGAAAGATAAACTATGTTATATTTAATGTTCTCTGCTATGGATTCATATTATTTTTGTTCGTACCAACAATATTTGTTTTTATTTAAAAAATCTCAGAGCAATGTTTCATCATTAGTCCATTCATCCATCCACTTTCTTGCACCCTATCCCTTAATGTGGTTGGTGCTGGTGCCCGTCTCCAGCCAATGTTTCGGGCGAGAGGCGGGGTCACCCTGGACAGGTCGCCAGTCTGTCGCAGGGCAACACAGAGACACACAGGACACACAACCATGCACACACACACACACTCTCACACCTAGGGGCAATTTGGAGAGGCTAATTAACCTGACACTCATGTTTTTGGACTGTGGGAGGAAACCGGAGTACCAGGAGAAAACCCACCATGCACAGGGAGAACATGCAAACTCCATGCAGAAAGACCGGGGCCGGGAATCGAACCCAGAACCTTCTTGCTGCAAGACAACAGCTCTACCAACTGCGCCACTGTGCAGCCCCTCATCATTAGTCATTTATAGTTAAATAATCAGTAAAGTTTGTTTCATTAACTGTAAACATTTTCTGTTGCATTGCTGCAACCTGACACCAACATTTATTACTCACTGATGACAGACTGAGGACAGACGGAGGTGTACAGGTGATGCACTCAGAGTTACTGGAACTGGATCCATATCTGCATTTAACATTATCTCCATCAGGGTCAAAGGTCAACAAGCTGATAGTCCTCTGACAGTTTGAAGGAACTCTGAGAGAAACAGAAACAAACATCACAAAAAACAAACAATCTGCTCAAATTATTTTATTTACATCAGGAATCTTCAGTAACTCGCCTGATTTGTATTTCAGTGTTTTTATTTCATTATGTTTTAGTTTATTTTGCTCCATGAATCTATTTAATCTCTTTTAAAGATAAAATCAATTCACATATAATTTGTAAACTTTTTCTAATTATTAAAGCTTCATGGTTAGGCTTTACAATAAATAATTTTAAAATATTAACAGAATCAAACTATTCTTCATGTTCAACTAGAGACACCAACTGTTTCTGATTAGTTATTAACATGATGTAAAAACTGAATTACCTCATAACAGGGATGATGGTGGTCTGTGGTGATGAGTTCGGTCTGTTGATGTCGGATCGTTTTCTCATCTCGGATGTTAACTGATATCCTGGTGTTGTAATGTCGTTTCTGTTGTTTATCCAGGTGGGAGGTTGCCACCTTTAACAGAAGATGTTAGTAAGATTTCTGATGTTACTCAGAGTTTCTGAAACACATAAAACTTTACAGAGCAGCAGACCAGAAAACTGACAGGAGATTTAATTCAGTAGAAATTTTAGATTTAGTCACTTTTTGGCAACAACTGAGAAATTCTAGATATTGTTTTTGAGATTCAGTTACCCGCTCCAATAACGGTCAAAATTCCAACCAGTGTACTTCTCAGTGGCCTCTCTCAGACACCATTCACCGCTGCTTTCATCAATCTTGTTAGTCATGGATTTCCTCCATGACTGAAGCTCTGCACATGAGCTGAAGCTCCACTTGAAGCGATACACAAACTGCAAATTTAAAGTGAAGAAATGTTAAATACAATACTTGAAAAAGGACATGAAAGAAACTTCAGAAAATCTGAACTTACTGTAAAACTGCTTCCTTGTACATCTTTAGTGGTGTGGGTAATCACAACACCATAATAACCAGCTTCTGTCCGGCTGACCATCATCATCAGCAGCAGCAGCAGCACAGAGAGCAACATGGTGAACGAATCGGTTCTGCTAACTAAGATCGGATCATCAGAGACAGTCGACTTTATACAGTCTCTCCTTATTCTCTCTGTTTCCTGTTGGAAACATGGAAACATCTTTTTATAGACTGTATTTACATAATGAACCAGGAAATGTCGACACCTGATTCATAATAAGAAAAACATTTCCTAGGAGGTAAAATTTGCTCTTCAAACTGAAAAATATTAAATCTATTTCTGCTTCATCTCAATGTTTCCAAGTCCTGCAGCTCCACCAGGTTCATTATTTATCTCAGTTTTTGTATCTCAGTGAATATTTAAGATGTTCACAGATCAGAGCTGATCACTACCAGTTCACCACTGGTTTCACCAGATACAAACTTTAATGGCTGCAGACCAGCAGTTTATCTCTGCAGGAACACCAACAATATCCAACATATAATCCATGTTATGGTTTTTGTTTGTTTTTATATACATTTTTCTTGATGAATTTTAAACTGCTATTTAGTTTAGTAGAAAACCTTGTTCTGTAGGCAAAATATAACTAATCTGTAAATGATCAGATTATTTAAAAATATTTATGTATTTAATTTACTCTTCTGCCTGCTGACTGTATAACTCAGTAATTTTTGTTCTTTTTCTTTTCTTCTCCAGACAATTCAATGAATATAAAATGTTTTGGCTGACGTGCTGTCAGCTCATCTGAAACAGTGGATTTAAATATCAGGTTTCCAGTGAATCCGTGTTTTGAATGAACTCAGAGGAAGGTCTCTCATGCAGCCAGATTCAAATGAAACCTTTTTTTAAAACGTGGGTTTAACAAACAGCTGTAGTGTGAACCATAATTTGTTTAGCTGCTATTTTAACCGTGTTTTGCCTGTTCAGTTGATTTGCTTCTGCTCTGATGGTGATTAAAATAGCCTGATTGATGCAGGTAGAACTGAGCTCTGTTGTGTTGGAGGCAGGAATAGGAGGAGCTCTGTGCATGATCACACAACAAGATCTACCAGACACAGACACACACCTGCAGTTTATGTTGAAGTTTCATTAGTTTTTTATTCAAATAAACTGGTTTGGAAACATTTTCTCTTGTCCTATTTTGCTATTTGTTTTGTTACTTAAATGAATTAACTTTATATTTTGATCTGTTTATGTAATTTTCAAATATTAAATGATTGATAATTTGATCAGTTACTCAGTACTTGAGTAAACTTTTTACCAAACACTTTTCTACTTTTACTTGAAGAGTTGCCTCAATTCTTTCGTGTATGTTTGAGAAAGTCTTTAATCTCCATGGCAACCATTCAGCTGTGCAAAACGCCTGGTTGGACTTAGCTCCGCCTTTGAGATGCAGCTTCTTCTCAGAGCTTCAGTTTCCAAACTTCCACCTCACAGAGAATCCCTCTCCCTTAACTCCCCTCTCAGTCCCTTCAGACTAGCCAGCAGCAATTAGCAAACACTAACTTCTCAGTGCAACACTGGGAAAAATGTTGAAGTATCAATAGAGGAATCCTGCTGAGAAGACTTCCTGGAGGCGGAGTTTCAGGAAGAGGAGGAGTTCTTAAAGAGACAGAGGCCCAGTTTCAAGGCGCAGTAGGTGCCTCCACAAGATGTTGACCATCCTTATGGCCAAAGCCTCCATACGTTTCATTGTTTGACGATTGTGGTTGATTTGGAGGAAAACCATTTTAAACTGATTGTTTCAATAATTTAACATGTTCTGATGTTTTTATGTAGGGTCCACAATATTAGTGATGTTCCAGTAGCAGCAGCATTATCTGGGCATGTGGCTATTTGACGCTGCAGGTGTAACAAGCGTTATATACTTGTCAATAAGTGCAGAACATGACATGATATTAAGGTCAATAAAAACCTCACAGCCATAAATGTTACACATGGAAAACCGTAATAAAATAATACCAAACCCTCAGTAAACACCTGACAGGTGAAACTAAATATTGATTTTATTTACATTTTCTTCTGTTTTTCTGCTTATCCTGGTGAAAATATTCATATTGTATAAAGTTTTTCACACAGATATAAAAATCCACTGCACTATTTTAGTTTATTGTCACAACTAAGTTTAGTCTAACTACTATTGAGACGAGATATTTCTACCTGTTGCTCGTTGTCACTTCTCGTCTCTCCAGGTCTGTAGATGCCAAAAGTTAAAGTAAAACTCAGACAATCACAGATCAACCAATAATTTATTCAACCAATCAAAAGCATGAAATCACACCAACATCCCAACATGATCATTGATCACCACGAACAAAAGGAAACATTAACCACCTTGATGAAGATACGTCTTCAGAGAGCATCGTGTTTCACCCAGTTATCTTCTTAACCTGGGGTTCGATCAAACCCCAGGTTAAGAACCACTGTCACAAGCAAACGGTCCACTCAACATTTAATCTGACTAATTTTATTTGTATTTTTACCTTCTAGTTATTTTTCACTAATCTGTCTTGAGCTCATCTGTTTGTAAAACAACAGATAAGATCAAATTTTAGAGTCGATGCCCTGAAGAAAAAACCAAACCGGTCCAACCAGATTCAGTTCTGGATGTCACTTCCTGTTTAAAGATCAAACCTTTGGAACGGCTTTCATCAGAACATGTGGACTGGGCCGAACCGCTGAAGGTGTTTTCCACTGTTTGACTGACAGCTGAGCAGGATGTTTCATTTTTAAAAGCATTTATTCAAATTTTATTTGCAGAAAATCAATATTCACTCAACAGCGCTGTAAAACATTTGAAGGTGGTTTTTATCCTCAAGCTTTAAAATAAACATTTGGGTTCATAAAACACAAGAGTCAGATCAACATAATGCACTTCCATCTCAGGATACAGAAACATGCTGCTAAGCATTCTGGGAAATAGTTCCCTCTCCTGTCTTTTTCTTCTTTCAGTTTTTTAATTGTTAACCTAAAAACTCAGTTTATTCAACTCTATGACAAAATGAATAAAAAGTTAACACAACTTATACTGCTGTAAGTTTATCTTTCACAAACTCACATTTAGGTTCAAAATTTAAAACTGGCTAAATATTTGACTTAAAGAGTGAAGACAGTAGACACAACTCAATATGGCTCAAATGTTTTACAGTGGATTTAAAATATTAAGATGAATTAAAATCCCAGAGATACAAATGCTACACATGAACACAGATTAGTAATCCCTCAGTAAATATCCACTTTAATAAAAATGTGATGCCAAATATTTACCTTATTTACATTGGTTTACTTTATATTGATAACCTGTAATGATAATTTGTGAAAGTTTCCCTATTTTATAAAAAGAAAATCTATTGACACAGACTAAATGTACTGAAAACAACCATAAGTCCCTGAAGTAATTAAAATAAACAAGTAAAAACAGATTAAATCATATTTCCAGCAGAGATTAGATTCATTCTCATATTTGGCCACTAGGGGGCAGCAGTTTTATTAGCTGGACCGACTCTGAGCAGACGGACCTTTATGTCTGCAGGCAGCCCTCCTCCAACCAGTTTAACTTTAATCTGCAGAGGAAAACATGACATCTATGTTAGATAGAGTCATTTAAAATCTTAGAATTAAAAATTGGTTTGTGTTAAAGTCCAGGACTTCACTGACCGCGTTCTCAATTTCATTCTTGTCTTTCAGTGACAGCGTAGTCGAGATCTTCAGCTTCAGAACCGTAAGATGAGCTGGAAGAACAAGAGATCAACATGGTATAAATAACTACTTCCTGTTACTTTCAGGCCTGTTTTCATCCTACTTACATGTTTTAGGAGGAGGACTTGGAGTCGCTATGGAGGGAACTGGGATAACAACAGCAGAAACATCATGAGCTCAGGAAATAAAACGTAAGATAAAGCCAAGATAAAAAAAGAAAGAAATTACTCACCGTTTCCAACCGTCACAATGACACATCGAAGCTCAGACTGGTAGACAGAACTGGAGGCACTATGGGCATAATTTAACACAAAAACTTTAATATTAAACTCTTTTTGAAATGGCCATTAAATACTGTTCAAAATAACTATAAAGGACACATATTATGCAAAATCTACTTTTTTGGTTCTTAAGTACATGTTTTTGTGTACTTTCAGTGTCCATCCATCCATCCATTTTCTTACACCCTTGTCCCTCAGTGGGGTCAGGAGGTGCTGGTGCCTCTCCAGCTAGCATACCGGGCGAGAGGCGGGGTCACCCTGGACAGGTCACCAGTCTGTCGCAGGGCAACACAGAGACACACAACCATGCACACACACACTCACACCTAGGGACAATTTAGAGAGGCCAATTAACCTGACAGTCATGTTTTTGGACTGTGGGAGGAAACTGGAGTACCCGGAGAAAACCCACCATGCACAGGGAGAACATGCAAACTCCATGCAGAAAGACCGGGGCCGGGAATCGAACCCAGAACCTTCTTGTTGCAAGGCAACAGCTCTACCAAGCTCTATCAAGGACTGTGCAGTCCTTGATAGAGCTAAAAAATATTTTTGCCAAATAAGTCACCAATAATAAGTATTTGCATTAAAATACTAGTAAGCTCTTTTTGTAAATGGTTTGTATTTTTGCAGAAACTATTTTTCCATGAACTATTTACAAAATCTGAGATTCCAACAAACTACAAATCTCTGTATTTGTGTCTCTCCACCTTCAGACCGGATGGTTCTCACCTGTCAGGTTCTGTTCTGAAGCCTCCACTGTTTGCTTTACCATTTTGTCCACCAGGGGGCAGTGTTCACACACCTGAGTTTCAACCTTTTGCTAGTCTGTAGCTACAATGAAGCTCATAATCTGTTTCATTCAGTGGTGAAAGTAGCTTTGAATTCTTGGGTTTACAATAACTAAAACTCATCACTGCCTCATTTTGCTCTGTCTCTCTATTCGTGTGTTTTACAAAGGAAAGTCCAAACCTAAACGAACAAAAATGTATTCATGTTTTACTTTACTGCACGCTGCGCATTTCTGCTATTTTCTAAGGCAGAAATTAGACCTTGATGTGAAAAACAATTAATTCTTCAAATAGGCAGCTGGCATGTATGAATCAATGACATTAGCTTGCTGTAGTTAAATCTTTAAAAGTCAGCAAAGGTTTTATTTTTATATGGTCACATAATATGTTGTTCTGAATACCCTGGAAATTCCCCTTAACCTCCCATGTACACACACACACATGAATTAGACATGAATGTTATGTTTTGATATTGATATCCTGCTATTGCTTTGCTAGTAGCATCGAGCCTTTTGCTTCTGTTAGCGCTGTGTGCTACCTTTTAGCTTCCTCTTTGAGAATATAACTGTTCTGCATGTTTTGGATGTAATTATTTCGCTTGTTTTTGTCTTGGGGAACAAATGATGCAAAAGCATTCAGTGGTGTTAGTGTTGAGGAAAATAAATATTTTTTGTGTTTAATACAGTTAAATCTTACGACATGTGAAAATAGTGGCTTAACCAAGAATCCTTTGGATAAAATCTTAGAGGGCCTGCAGAAAAGAATGTCTGTTATCAGGGAGGAACCACGTCATGAATTAACTTTGGCACACAGGCAGCGAAGAGACACCTCAAGTCATCTCTCTCAGTGAAAACACTAACACTTAAGAACAAACAAAACTAACAACACAATACTAAAAATAATTGCAATTTAGTTAGTAGAATACCATTTAGTAAAAAATAATCATGACAAATGCTAGTTAGTGTCTAACTCATATGAATATATGTTAGGTTATTATAATCAAAAGGATTAGAAAACTGATGTTTTAGTAATAAATATTTCAGGTATATTGTAAAAGAGTCTTGGGAAGATAATCGTGTCAGTTCTATATATCCAAAGTCACGGCTGTGTTCTACCCGCTGGAAACCACCAGGTCACTTTAGGGTTAAAAAAAGATTCTGTTTTTTGATGAATCGCTCAGGCAAGAAAACAAGCACGGTTTAAGTGAAAGATACATTTCTTTCTGACAACTATGGTCTTTGTTCAAATGTTTATCAAGAGAGCAACTCAGAGATCCCAGATGTGATCGCCGTGAGAACATCCTGCTTGAAAATGACCTTTTGCTCTTTCTCTCTTTAATCTTTGGTTTTGAATAAGGTCTAAAACCAGGGGACAAAATCACTTAGACCATCCCATCTTGGTAATTTAAAAACTGGGTCTATCCATACAAGGAGAACAACACGCCTTAATTGCATAATTGCATAAATTAAAACAAAGGAAACACCTTTTTGAACAAAAGTAAGGGCCCCAGAGGAACGAATCAGATTTGCTTTTGCAACTCTCCAAAGACGTCTTTGCCTTTCTTTCTTTCTTTCTTCTTCTTTTCTATGTTTTTCAGGTAAACGAATGTCTGTTTTAGTGTGTTTTGAAATGTATGTGTTGGCAATGTGATTTTATACTTTTAAATGTTAGAATAAACTCTGAAAATGCATGACGTGGAGCTCTGATTGTTAACTGTGGCTTTTTCTTCCACGGGAGGATAAGAGATTACAACGAGCCAGAACTTGATTATTTTTATTCTTTACATTAGCTAACTCATGAATTATCTCAAGGCTTTGTTTACTTCATTCATATTGTAGCATTAATATTTGAATAATCATCTGATTTGTATGGACACTGTAGCTAAACTACGCTCCATTTTGTAGGTAGTTGGTATGGATGGAGATGGTTTAAATACAGTAATAACAACATTGAGATGCATTGATTTAAATGTGTGGTTCTGCAGGCTTGTTCTCTGGATCAGATTCTGACTCCAACATGTATGGATGCTGGATGATTGTTGACATTTTTAATAAACTTTGAAGAAGAAAGTTTCTCTGCCGGTATATAATGTGTTATCGCTGTCAAACTACAGAAATGGCTGAATGGGGTGGAGAGGAGCCCTCTGTGACCTGTAGGGGGCGGGGCTTGAAATGTCTCATTTACATTTAAAACGCAGCTAAACGAGTTGATGTAAAACCTCAGAACAGGAATAAACAAGGGATCTGTGAAGCTACAATAACCAGGAATTCAGAATAAAACATTGCAGTTCACCTTTATACAGACCATAAGTAAATGGTTTATGTAAATGCATGATATATCCACTTTAAATCTAATGTATTTTGAGTTGTATTTTAGTTATTTAGCCATATCAAAAGTCATTTTGTATCAATGAATATCAAAATAATTTTTAACTTTAGTACTTGTACATTTCAAAACCTGTACTTTGTACTTTTACTTTTTATTTTTACTTTACACTTTGTTACTTTTATAAGTATCTGTATTTCTACTTAAGTAGAGAATATGAGGATTTTTTAAACTTCTGATCAGATCAAATACTGACTTTGCCTGGACAGCAAAACATATGGGATGGGTTTCTTCATCATCATCAATGGCAGACGGCGTCCATCTCAGGGTGAAATATCCTGAACCAGATGAACTCTTGGTCATGTTGAACGGTCCGCTGAACAGGAGCTCAGTGATCCTTTAACACACAGGAAACACATCAGTCTATTTGGTTAAATGTGCAAAATGCCCTCAAACCAGCCTTAAAAATTATCTTTAAAATGTGATTTTCTCCATGAATTATGTCAAAACTTACCTCTGATTAGAAACAATATTTATTTTCTACTCACACAGACTGAGTCGCCTCTGCTGTGATGTTGATTTCTATCATCTCATTAACGTCTATGAAGAACTGAGCTCCATGTTCAGGAGTTGGAGGCAGAAACCTGGGCAGATATTCACCTGCTGTGCAGGACGGAGCTGCAGGATCCACTGGAGCAACGCAGGGAAAAATTATTCAGATTAAATCATGAAACACATTAAAAAACACATTAAAAAACACATTAATGTGCTTTTTAATGTGTTTCATTAGTTGGTATGAACAAAAACTACGTTCATACCAACGTTTTAAACGTTTGTTTAAAAGATAAATTCAGTGAAGTCACACATTGGTTCATCTGATCCATCTTTAACATTTTAAAAGCTTGATGTCCTTAAATAATCTTTAGTTATTGATCAGCTTTAAACAGATAATTATTAAATATTACATTTATTGACATCAGTGCTGCTGTTTGGCAGTAAAACAAGCTGATTGAAACATGAAATCAAACCTTTGAAAACAAACTGAACAGAGATTTGGCTCATGAAGCTGCTGGGGCTCCATGAATACGTTGAACCATCGTTTTGAGTCAGACTGATGGTCTGTGTGGGAAAATCCTCCATCACCAGCTGAACTGCATATGAACCTTCAAAGCTGCTGCTGGTTGGACTGAATGACAGAGAACAAGACTGGAAGAGGACAGAGAGAGAGAAAGATAAACTATGTTATATTTGATGTTCTCCGTTATGGATTTATGTTGTTTTTATTCATATAACAATATTTGTTTTTATTTAAAAAGTTTCATAGTAATGTTTCATCATTAGTCATTTATAGTTAAATAATCAGTAAAGTTTGTTTCATTAACTGTAAACATTTTCTGTTGCATTGCTGTAACCTGACACCAACATTTATTACTCACTGATGACAGACTGAGGACAGACGGAGGTGTGCAGGTGATGCACTCATAGTTACTGGAACTGGATCCATATCTGCATTGAACATTGTCTCCATCAGGGTCAAAGGTCAACAAGCTGATATTCCTCTGACAGTTTGAGGGAACTCTGAGAGAAACAGAAAAAAACATCACAAAGTCACCTGAGCATAATCTGTTCAAATTATTTTATTTACATCAGGAATCTTCAGTATCTCGCCTGATTTGTATTTCAGTGTTTTTATTTCATTATGTTTTAGTTTATTTTGCTCCATGAATCTATTTGATCTCTTTTAAAGATAAAATCAATTCACAGCATTTGGATGTCATTTCCAAACTATTTCTAATTATTAAAGCTTCATGATTAGGATTTTAAAGAAATAATTAAAACTATTAACTGAACTATTATTCATATTCAACTAGAGACACCAACTGTTTCTGAATAGTTATTAACATGATGTAAAAACTGAATTACCTCATAACAGGGATGATGGTGGTCTGTGGTGATGAGTTCGGTCTGTTGATGTCGGATCGTTTTCTCAGCTCCCATTTTACCCAAAATTGTGGTGTTGTAATGTTGTTTCTGTTAATTATCCAGGTGGGAGGTTGCCACCTTTAACAGAAGATGTTAGTAAGATTTCTGATGTTACTCAGAGTTTCTGAAACACATAAAACTTTACAGAGCAGCAGACCAGAAAACTAACAGGAGATTTAATTCAGTAGGAATTTTAGATTTAGTCACTTTATGGGAACATCTGAGAAATGTTAGATATTTTTGTTGAGATTCAGTTACCAGCTCCAATGATAGTCAAACTTCCAACCAGTGACCTTATCGGTGTAATCTGTCAGACACCATTCACCGCTGCTTTCATCAATCTTGTTAGAACCCCACCATGACTGAAGCTCTGCACATGAGCTGGAGCTCACCTTAAAGCGACGCACAGTCTGCACATTTAAAGTGAAGAAATGTTAAATACAATACTTGAAAAAGGACATGAAAGAAACTTCAGAAAATCTGAACTTACTGTAAAACTGCTTCCTTGTACATCTTTAGTGGTGTGGGAAAACACAGCACCAGTATAACCAGCTTCTGTACGGCTGAGCATCATCATCATCATCAGTACAGAGAGCAACATGGTGAACGAATCGGTTCTGCTAACTAATGTCGGATCATCAGAGACAGTCGGCTTTATACAGTCACTCCTTATTCTCTCTGTTTCCTGTTGGAAACATGGAAACATCTTTTTATAGACTGTATTTACATAATGAACCAGGAAATGTCGACACCTGATTCATAATAAGAAAAACATTTCCTAGGAGGTAAAATTTGCTCTTCAAACTGAAAAATATTAAATCTATTTCTGCTTCATCTCAATGTTTCCAAGTCCTGCAGCTCCACCAGGTTCATTATTTATCTCAGTTTTTGTATCTCAGTGAATATTTAAGATGTTCACAGATCAGAGCTGATCACTACCAGTTCACCACTGGTTTCACCAGATACAAACTTTAATGGCTGCAGACCAGCAGTTTATCTCTGCAGGAACATGGATTATATCCAATATATAATCCATGTTATGGCTTTTGTTTGTTTTTATATACATTTTTCTTGATGAATTTTAAACTGCTATTTAGTTTAGTAGAAAACCTTGTTCTGTAGGCAAAATATAACTAATCTGTAAATGATCAGATTATTTAAAAATATTTATGTATTTAATTTACTCTTCTGCCTGCTGACTGTATAACTCAGTAATTTTTGTTCTTTTTCTTTTCTTCTCCAGACAATTCAATGAATATAAAATGTTTTGGCTGACGTGCTGTCAGCTCATCTGAAACAGTGGATTTAAATATCAGGTTTCCAGTGAATCCGTGTTTTGAATGAACTCAGAGGAAGGTCTCTCATGCAGCCAGATTCAAATGAAACCTTTTTTTAAAACGTGGGTTTAACAAACAGCTGTAGTGTGAACCATAATTTGTTTAGCTGCTATTTTAACCGTGTTTTGCCTGTTCAGTTGATTTGCTTCTGCTCTGATGGTGATTAAAATAGCCTGATTGATGCAGGTAGAACTGAGCTCTGTTGTGTTGGAGGCAGGAATAGGAGAAGCTCTGTGCATGATCACACAACAAGATCTACCAGACACAGACACACACCTGCAGTTTATGTTGAAGTTTCATTAGTTTTTTATTCAAATAAACTGGTTTGGAAACATTTTCTCTTGTCCTATTTTGCTATTTGTTTTGTTACTTAAATGAATTAACTTTATATTTTGATCTGTTTATGTAATTTTCAAATATTAAATGATTGATAATTTGATCAGTTACTCAGTACTTGAGTAAACTTTTTACCAAACACTTTTCTACTGTTACTTGAAGAGTTGCCTCAATTTTTTCGTGTATGTTTGAGAAAGTCTTTAATCTCCATGGCAACCATTCAGCTGTGCAAAACGCCTGGTTGGACTTAGCTCCGCCTTTGAGATGCAGCTTCTCCTCAGAGCTTCAGTTTCCAAACTTCCACCTCACAGAGGATCCCTCTCCCTTAACTCCCCTCTCAGTCCCTTCAGACTAGCCAGCAGCAATTAGCAAACACCAACTTCTCAGTGAAACACTGGGAAAAATGTTGAAGTATTAATAGAGGAATCCTGCTGAGAAGACTTCCTGGAGGCGGAGTTTCAGGAAGAGGAGGAGTTCTTAAAGAGACAGAGGCCCAGTTTCAAGGCGCAGTAGGTGCCTCCACAAGATGTTGACCATCCTTATGGCCAAAGCCTCCATACGTTTCATTGTTTGACGATTGTGGTTGATTTGGAGGAAAACCATTTTAAACTGATTGTTTCAATAATTTAACATGTTCTGATGTTTTTATGTAGGGTCCACAATATTAGTGATGTTCCAGTAGCAGCAGCATTATCTGGGCATGTGGCTATTTGACGCTGCAGGTGTAACAAGCGTTATATACTTGTCAATAAGTGCAGAACATGACATGATATTAAGGTCAATAAAAACCTCACAGCCATAAATGTTACACATGGAAAACCGTAATAAAATAATACCAAACCCTCAGTAAACACCTGACAGGTGAAACTAAATATTGATTTTATTTACATTTTCTTCTGTTTTTCTGCTTATCCTGGTGAAAATATTCATATTGTATAAAGTTTTTCACACAGATATAAAAATCCACTGCACTATTTTAGTTTATTGTCACAACTAAGTTTAGTCTAACTACTATTGAGACGAGATATTTCTACCTGTTGCTCGTTGTCACTTCTCGTCTCTCCAGGTCTGTAGATGCCAAAAGTTAAAGTAAAACTCAGACAATCACAGATCAACCAATAATTTATTCAACCAATCAAAAGCATGAAATCACACCAACATCCCAACATGATCATTGATCACCACGAACAAAAGGAAACATTAACCACCTTGATGAAGATACGTCTTCAGAGAGCATCGTGTTTCACCCAGTTATCTTCTTAACCTGGGGTTCGATCAAACCCCAGGTTAAGAACCACTGTCACAAGCAAACGGTCCACTCAACATTTAATCTGACTAATTTTATTTGTATTTTTACCTTCTAATTATTTTTCACTAATCTGTCTTGAGCTCATCAGTTTGTAAAACAACAGATAAGATCAAATTTTAGAGTCGATGCCCTGAAGAAAAAACCAAACCGGTCCAACCAGATTCAGTTCTGGATGTCACTTCCTGTTTAAAGATCAAACCTTTGGAACGGCTTTGATCAGAACATGTGGACTGGGCCGAACCGCTGAAGGTGTTTTCCACTGTTTGACTGACAGCTGAAAAGGATGTTTCATTTTTAAAAGCATTTATTCAAATTTTATTAGCAGAAAATCAATATTCACTCAACAGCGCTGTAAAACATTTGAAGGTAGTAACGCACTTCCATCTCAGGATACAGAAACATGCCGCTAAGCATTCTGGGAAATAGTTCCCTCTCCTGTCTTTTTCTTCTTTCAGTTTTTTAATTGTTAACCTAAAAACTCAGTTTATTCAACTCTCTGACAAAATGAATAAAAAGTTAACACAATTTATACTGCTGTAAGTTTATCTTTCACAACTCACATTTAGGTTCAAAATTTAAAACTGGCTAAATTTATTTGACTTAAAGAGTGAAGACAGTAGACACAACTCAATATGGCTCAAATGTTTTACAGTGGATTTAAAATATTAAGATGAATTAAAATCCCAGAGATACAAATGCTACACATGAACACAGATTAGTAATCCCTCAGTAAATATCCACTTTAATAAAAATGTGATGCCAAATATTTACCTTATTTACATTGGTTTACTTTATATTGATAACCTGTAATGATAATTTGTGAAAGTTTCCCTATTTTATAAAAAGAAAATCTATTGACACAGACTAAATGTACTGAAAACAACCATAAGTCCCTGAAGTAATTAAAATAAACAAGTAAAAACAGATTAAATCATATTTCCAGCAGAGATTAGATTCATTCTCATATTTGGCCACTAGGGGGCAGCAGTTTTATTAGCTGGACCGACTCTGAGCAGACGGACCTTTATGTCTGCAGGCAGCCCTCCTCCAACCAGTTTAACTTTAATCTGCAGAGGAAAACATGACATCTATGTTAGATAGAGTCATTTAAAATCTTAGAATTAAAAATTGGTTTGTGTTAAAGTCCAGGACTTCACTGACCGCGTTCTCAATTTCATTCTTGTCTTTCAGTGACAGCGTAGTCGAGATCTTCAGCTTCAGAACCGTAAGATGAGCTGGAAGAACAAGAGATCAACATGGTATAAATAACTACTTCCTGTTACTTTCAGGCCTGTTTTCATCCTACTTACATGTTTTAGGAGGAGGACTTGGAGTCGCTATGGAGGGAACTGGGATAACAACAGCAGAAACATCATGAGCTCAGGAAATAAAACGTAAGATAAATCCAAGATAAAAAAAGAAAAATAAACTACTCACTGTTTGAAACCCTCACAAGGACACATCGAAGTTCAGACTGGTAGACAGAACTGGAGGCACTATGGAGATAATTTAACACAAAACTTTAATATTAAACTCTTTTTGAAATGGCCATTAAATAATGTTCAAAATAACTATAAAGGACACATATTATGCAAAATCTACTTTTTTGGTTCTTAAGTACATGTTTTTGTGTACTTTGAGTGTCCATCCATCCATTTTCTTACACCCTTGTCCCTCAGTGGGGTCAGGAGGTGCTGGTGCCTCTCCAGCTAACGTACCGGGCGAGAGGCGGGGTCACCCTGGACAGGTCGCCAGTCTGTCGCAGGGCAACACAGAGACAAACAACCATGCACACACACACTCACACCTAGGGACAATTTAGAGAGGCCAATTAACCTGACAGTCATGTTTTTGGACTGTGGGAGGAAACTGGAGTACCCGGAGAAAACCCACCATGCACAGGGAGAACATGCAAACTCCATGCAGAAAGACCGGGGCCGGGAATCGAACCCAGAACCTTCTTGCTGCAAGGCAACAGCTCTACCAAGCTCTATCAAGGACTGTGCAGTCCTTGATAGAGCTAAAAAATATTTTTGCCAAATAAATTATGTCACCAATAATAAGTATTTGCATTATGGAGGGCATAATGGTTTGTATTTTTGCAGAAACTATTTTTCCATGAACTATTTACAAAATCTGAGATTCCAACAAACTACAAATCTCTGTATTTGTGTCTCTCCACCTTCAGACCGGATGGTTCTCACCTGTCAGGTTCTGTTCTGAAGCCTCCACTGTTTGCTTTACCATTTTGTCCACCAGGGGGCAGTGTTCACACACCTGAGTTTCAACCTTTTGCTAGTCTGTAGCTACAATGAAGCTCATAATCTGTTTCATTCAGTGGTGAAAGTAGCTTTGAATTCTTGGGTTTACAATAACTAAAACTCATCACTGCCTCATTTTGCTCTGTCTCTCTATTCGTGTGTTTTACAAAGGAAAGTCCAAACCTAAACGAACAAAAATGTATTCATGTTTTACTTTACTGCACGCTGCGCATTTCTGCTATTTTCTAAGGCAGAAATTAGACCTTGATGTGAAAAACAATTAATTGTTCAAATAGGCAGCTGGCATGTATGAATCAATGACATTAGCTTGCTGTAGTTAAATCTTTAAAAGTCAGCAAAGGTTTTATTTTTATATGGTCACATAATATGTTGTTCTGAATACCCTGGAAATTCCCCTTAACCTCCCATGTACACACACACACATGAATTAGACATGAATGTTATGTTTTGATATTGATATCCTGCTATTGCTTTGCTAGTAGCATCGAGCCTTTTGCTTCTGTTAGCGCTGTGTGCTACCTTTTAGCTTCCTCTTTGAGAATATAACTGTTCTGCATGTTTTGGATGTAATTATTTCGCTTGTTTTTGTCTTGGGGAACAAATGATGCAAAAGCATTCAGTGGTGTTAGTGTTGAGGAAAATAAATATTTTTTGTGTTTAATACAGTTAAATCTTACGACATGTGAAAATAGTGGCTTAACCAAGAATCCTTTGGATAAAATCTTAGAGGGCCTGCAGAAAAGAATGTCTGTTATCAGGGAGGAACCACGTCATGAATTAACTTTGGCACACAGGCAGCGAAGAGACACCTCAAGTCATCTCTCTCAGTGAAAACACTAACACTTAAGAACAAACAAAACTAACAACACAATACTAAAAATAATTGCAATTTAGTTAGGTAAACGAATGTCTGTTTTAGTGTGTTTTGAAATGTATGTGTTGGCAATGTGATTTTATACTTTTAAATGTTAGAATAAACTCTGAAAATGCATGACGTGGAGCTCTGATTGTTAACTGTGGCTTTTTCTTCCACGGGAGGATAAGAGATTACAACGAGCCAGAACTTGATTATTTTTATTCTTTACATTAGCTAACTCATGAATTATCTCAAGGCTTTGTTTACTTCATTCATATTGTAGCATTGATATTTGAATAATCATCTGATTTGTATGGACAGTAGTTAAACTACGCTCCATTTTGTAGGTAGTTGGTATGGATGGAGATGGTTTAAATACAGTAATAACAGCATTGAGATGCATTAATTTAAATGTGTGGTTCTGCAGGCTTGTTCTCTGGATCAGATTCTGACTCCAACATGTCAGAATCTAATAAACTTTGAAGAAGAAAGTTTCTCTGCCAGTATATAATGTGTTATCGCTGTCAAACTACAGAAATGGCTGAATGGGGTGGAGAGGAGCCCTCTGTGACCTGTAGGGGGCGGGGCTTGAAATGTCTCATTTACATTTAAAACGCAGCTAAACGAGTTGATGTAAAACCTCAGAACAGGAATAAACAAGGGATCTGTGAAGCTACAATAACCAGGAATTCAGAATAAAACATTGCAGTTCACCTTTATACAGACCATAAGTAAATGGTTTATGTAAATGCATGATATATCCACTTTAAATCTAATGTATTTTGAGTTGTATTTTAGTTATTTAGCCATATCAAAAGTCATTTTGTATCAATGAATATCAAAATAATTTTTAACTTTTGTACTTGTACATTTCAAAACCTGTACTTTGTACTTTTACTTTATTTTTACTTTGCACTTTGTTACTTTTGTAAGTATCTATATTTCTACTTAAGTAGAGAATATGAGGATTTTTTAAACTTCTGATCAGATCAGATACTGACTTTGCCTGGACAGCAAAACAGATGGGATGAGTTTCATTATCAGCATATTGACTGAAAGACGGCGTCCATGTCAGGGTGAAATATCCTGAACCAGATGAACTCTTGACCATGTTGACCGGTCCGCTGAACAGGAGCTCAGTGATCCTTTAACACACAGGAAACACATCAGTCTCTTTGGTTAGATGTGCTAAATGCCGTCAAACCAGCCTTAAAAATTATCTTTAAAATGTGATTTTCACCATGAATTATGTCATAAACTTACCTCTGATTATAAACAATATTTATTTTCTACTCACACAGACTGAGTCGCCTCTGCTCTGATGTTGATTTCTATCATCTCATTAACGTCTATGAAGAACTGAGCTCCATGTTCAGGAGTTGGAGGCAGAAACCTGGGCAGATATTCACCTGCTGTGCAGGACGGAGCTGCAGGATCCACTGGAGCAACGCAGGGAAAAATTATTCAGATTAAATCATGAAACACATTAAAAAACACATTAAAAACACATTAATGTGCTTTTTAATGTGTTTCATTAGTTGGTATGAACAAAAACTACGTTCATACCAACATTTTAAACGTTTGTTTAAAAGATAAATTCAGTGAAGTCACACATTGGTTCATCTGATCCATCTTTAACATTTTAAAAGCTTGATGTCCTTAAATAATCTTTAGTTATTGATCAGCTTTAAACAGATAATTATTAAATATTACATTTATTGACATCAGTGCTGCTGTTTGGCAGTAAAACAAGCTGATTGAAACATGAAATCAAACCTTTGAAAACAAACTGGACAGGGATTTGGCTCATGAAGCTGCTGGGGCTCCATGAAAATGTTGAACCATCGTATCGAGTCAGACTGATGGTCTGTGTGGGAAAATCCTCCATCATCAGCTGAACTGCATATGAACCTTCAAAGCTGCTGCTGGTTGGACTGAATGACAGAGAACAAGGCTGGAAGAGGACAGAGAGAGAGAAAGATAAACTATGTTATATTTGATGTTCTCCGTTATGGATTTATGTTGTTTTTATTCATATAACAATAATTGTTTTTATTTAAAAGGTTTCAAAGTAATGTTTCCTCATTAGTCATTTATAGTTAAATAATCAGTAAAGTTTGTTTCATTAACTGTAAACATTTTCTGTTGCATTGCTGCAACCTGACACCAACATTTATTACTCACTGATGACAGACTGAGGACAGACGGAGGTGTACAGGTGTAGCACTCATAGTTATCAGGAATGGATCCATATCTGCATTGAACATTGTCTCCATCAGGGTCAAAGGTCAACAAGTTGATAGTCCTCTGACAGTTTGAAGGAACTCTGAGAGAAACAGAAACAAACATCACAAAAAACAAACAATCTGCTCAAATTATTTTATTTACATCAGGAATCTTCAGTATCTCGCCTGATTTGTATTTCAGTGTTTTCATTATGTTTTAGTTTTTTTTGCTCCATGAATCTTTTTGATCTCTTTTAAAGATAAAACAAATTCACAGCATTTGGATGTCATTTCCAAACTATTTCTAATTATTAAAGCTTCATGATTAGGATTTTAAAGAAATAATTAAAACTATTAACTGAACTATTCTTCATGTTCAACTAGAGACACCAACTGTTTCTGAATAGTTATTAACATGATGTAAAAACTGAATTACCTCATAACAGGGATGATGGTGGTCTGTGGTGATGAGTTCGGTCTGTTGATGTCGGATCGTTTTCTCAGCTCCCATTTTACCAAAAATCGTGGTGTTGTAATGCCGTTTCTGTTAATTATCCAGTTGTAAGGTTGCCACCTTTAACAGAAGATGTTGGGAAGATTTCTGATGTTACTCAGAGTTTCTGAAACACATAAAACTTTACAGAGCAGCAGACCAGAAAACTGACAGGAGATTTAATTCAGTAGAAATTTTAGATTTAGTCACTTTATGGGAACATCTGAGAAATGTTAGATATTTTTGTTGAGATTCAGTTACCCGTTCCAATAATAGTCAAACTTCCAACCAGTGACTTATCGGTGTATTCTCTCAGACACCATTCACCGCTGCTTTCATCAATCTTGTTAGAACCCCACCATGACTGAAGCTCTGCACATGAGCTGGAGCTCACCTTAAAGCGACGCACAGTCTGCACATTTAAAGTGAAGAAATGTTAAATACAATACTTGAAAAAGGACAAGAAAGAAACTTCAGAAAATCTGAACTTACTGTAAAACTGCTTCCTTGTACATCTTTAGTGGTGTGGGTAAAAACACCACCAGTATAACCAGCTTCTGTCCAGCTGACCATCACCATCATCATCATCATCAGCACAGAGAGCAACATGATGAACGAATCGGTTCTGCTAACTAAGATCAGATCATCAGAGACAGTCGGCTTTATACAGTCACTCCTTATTCTCTCTGTTTCCTGTTGGAAACATGGAAACATCTTTTTATAGACTGTATTTACATAATGAACCAGGAAATGTCGACACCTGATTCATAATAAGAAAAACATTTCCTAGGAGGTAAAATTTGCTCTTCAAACTGAAAAATATTAAATCTATTTCTGCTTCATCTCAATGTTTCCAAGTCCTGCAGCTCCACCAGGTTCATTATTTATCTCTCCTGGTCATTTTTTGTATCTCAGTGAATATTTAAGATGTTCACAGATCAGAGCTGATCACTACCAGTTCACCACTGGTTTCACCAGATACAAACTTTAATGGCTGCAGACCAGCAGTTTATCTCTGCAGGAACATGGATTATATCCAATATATAATCCATGTTATGGTTTTTGTTTTTATATCAATTTATCTTAGTTTGGTGGAAAATCTTCCGCAGTCTGTTTTTAACTGTGAATCTATAAATGATCAGATTATTTAAAGATATTTATATATTTAATTTGCTCTTCTGCCTGCTGACTTTAAAACTCAGTAGTTTTAGTCCTTTTTTCTTTTTTGTCCAGACATTTCAATGAACATGGTGTTTTTTACACTTCTACGAAAGATGGAAAGGTAGAACAACATCATGCAAAATGTTATTTTGCATGATGTTTATAAATGTACACTTCCTTATTTGTTTACATATTTTTGCAGGTGTGTGGAAATCACCTAACAGATGACCATTACTTTCCTTTCTATATCCTCCTCAGTTGAACTTCTCTTTTTGTCCAACATTCACTATGTTCTAGTTTGAAAATGTTATTTAGGTTTGAAAAGTTTAAATGTCTTTCATTCTTTTTTATTCTTTTTATTTTATTCTTTATCTCTGTAATATGAGAAAATCATTTTGTCTACCTGTTATGACTGGTTCAAGGTCAGAACATGCAGTGGTTAAGGTGTAGAAAATGAATATTTATTAAAAACTACAATGACTGTGATGTCAGTGGCGTAAAGCAAATGGTTGGATGTGTTGAAGTGCAAAAACAAAGACAAACTCAAATGTGCAAGAGGAAGCAGAGCAGCAGAGGCATCAGGAGGCAGAGAGGCGACCCAGAAGGTGGAGACGACCAGCTTTAAATGTCCTGAGCTCCAGATCAGCAGATCAGCTAAACCTGTAGAGGAGAAGAACCAGACAAACACCAAAACACCTGGAACCTGGAGGCCCATAGCACTGACCTTCAACCAGAGTCGGGTTGTAACCATTTAAATTTACTGAGTTACATTTACAGAAGTAACTTTTTATGAAAACATGTGCTTTTAGAAGTACATTCTATACTGTTCTTTTTACTTTTACTTGAGTAATTTTATTATGACACATTTTTACTGCTGAGTAAAATTTCTGGATTTTCTACCCACTGAATGAAAAACATGTTTTAACCAAAAAATTCACCACCAGAAGTTTTTTATTTAAAGAACTGGATTTGGGTATTTGTTTATTCCTTATAGAAATTCCCATTTTGTCCTCAACTAATAAAAATAGTATTATTAGTTATAATAATATTAAAAGTTTGTTTAGGGCACACTATGTTATTTTTATTCAAGGCAAACAGAACCTTGTCATATTTTGAAAGAGTTCTTGTTAAAAACCCAAGTGCAGAAAGTCACTAGAGAGTTTATAAGTTTAATAAAATAAAGAGAGATGAATAAAATCCTCAGTAAGGATCAGGGTAGAGAGAGAGATGGGAGGGGAGGACCAGGGAATGAAGTAAACAAATTAACAAGGATCAAAAATAAATACAATGGCTAACCAAAGTGAGATAAAACAAAAATAAATAATTGTTAGAGAAGACTGATCCAATTTAAACAGGGGTGAAATAAACAGAAAACAAAAAGCAGAGCATAAAAAAACAAGTGATCAAAATGTAAATAGTAAAAACCCAAATAATCCAGGATCCTGATAAACCTGCCATCTTCCTGGACTGAATGATGGAAAGACGTTTTCATGCTGTTTATACTTTTGAATTTTTGTTTCAAAATATGCACAGAAAACTTCCAGACATCTTTAAATTGTAAGCAGGGATGAATAAAACATTGAGGTCCAGTTCTGTTGGATTTTTTTTTATTATTATTATTTCTACAGGTTTGAGGTAAAATTAAAGAGAAAGTTCTTTTCACAAATGGATGTTGACATGGATAAAGAGTATGAAGCAACAGATATGATCAATTTCCAGGCACATTCAAATAACTTTAAAAAAAAAAACTGGTCCGACAAGGGAAAGCACAGTACACCTGTAGGTTTGTTTTTCTTTTTTTCTTTTTTTTTTGCTGATGTCACAAAACAGGAAGAGGCTGAGCCAATGCGGCTCGCATTAGATGGCCTGAAAAATGCATTTCTGTAGGTTTAAAAGAAAAAAAAGTTTAAAAAACTTGAGAATAATCTGAGAATCAAATTCAAATGAACAAGGAAGAAAACAAAAAATAAACCAAGAAACTAAACTAAAAGGAATGAACTAGTATGGCAACACCTTAGTAGCAATAATGAACACAGAAAAATGAAATAAACCTGGCAAGATATGGAAAATAAAACCCAAAACAACCTTAAATCATGACAGCTGTTATGTCTGTATCTTAAAGTAATGATGAATTAACATGTTTACATTTTATATAACAGCAACATGCTGGATTCAGCTTTCCAGATCAATGGTCTTCAGTTGTTCAGAGCGGACAACAATGAACATTCGGGGAAAACACGGGGAGGAGGACTCTACATGTACGTGAATGAAGGTTGGTTACGAACAGTGGACTAGTTAAAAGCTGCTGCTCTGAGGCAATAGAAGTCATGACAGTAAAATGTCAGTCGTATGATCTGCCTAGGGAGTTTACTGCGGTGTTCGTCGCCATTGTTTACATCCCAC
Organism: Poecilia reticulata; assembly: GCF_904066995.2. NCBI lineage: Eukaryota > Metazoa > Chordata > Actinopteri > Cyprinodontiformes > Poeciliidae > Poecilia > Poecilia reticulata. The sequence goes on along the minus strand of NC_088847.1, from coordinate 22,905,245 downwards.
CGGGTGCTAACGGTAACAAAGCATTGAAGGAGCTACATGACACCGATAGCTCACTGCAGATGAAGTACCCAGAGGCGTTTTATGTGGTTGAGGGGGATTTTAACCACGTGAAACTGACGGGTACTCTGCCCAGTTTTTACCAGCAGATGGCCTTTCCTACACGGGAAAACAACCCTCTGGACTGTGTACACACCAACATTCACGGTGAGTACAGAGCTCTTCCTCACCCTCATCTTGGCCTCTCTGACCATATCTCTATCCTGCTGGCACCATCATATCGTCCACTGATGAGACGGATTAGACCAACAAAGAAGACAGAAGACAGTCACTGTGTGGCCCAGAGATGCAGCCTTTGTGTTCCAGGACTGTTTTCAGCCCACAGATTGGCAGATTTTCTGAGAGGCAGCTACTTATGAGGGAGAGGTGGACCTGGAGGAATACACCTCCTCTGTTCTGGGCTTCATCTCCAAGTGTGCTGATGATGTCTGCCCAGGACAGTAACCTGCTACCCAAACCAGAAACCCTTGCTGAATGCTGAGGTGAGAGCTCTTCTGAAAGCCAGGCCGGGTACTGACAGACTCTGCACATCAGCTGTCGGAGGTGTTGGCGGACATCTTCAACGCCTCACTGTCACTGTGGAGTCATTCAAGCTCCACAGTGACAAGCCTGAATGACTACCAGCCTATAGCCTCAACATCGATATTCATGATGTGCTTCAAGAGGTTAGTCATGAATCACATCAAGGACTCCATCGACGTCACTGTGGACCCCCATCAGGAGGAACCGCTCCACTGCTGACACCATTTTATCGGTGATCCACACAGCCCTCACCCATCTGGAGAGCAGGAACTCCTACATCTGTCTGCTCTTCCTAGATTTCTTCTCAGCATTCAACATCATCATCCCAGAGACCCTGGTGGAGAAGCTCTCCTCTCTTGGACTGAGTTCCACACTGGGGAACTGGATTCTGGACTTCTTGAACAACAGACCTCAGACTGTCAGGATCCACAACACCATACCCTCGTCCATCACCCTCAGCACTGGCTCGCTGCAGGGGCTGCGTGCTGAACCCCCTCCTCTTTACTCTGCTGACTTATTACTGCTCGGCAAGACACCCCAGCTGTCATATAGTGAAGTTTGCCGACGACACAGCAGTAGTGGGACGCATCCTGAACAGTGATGAGTCCATATATAGAGAGGAGGTTGAACACCTGATGCATTGGACAGAGAAAATAACCGCGGCATCAACGTGAAGAAGACCAAGGAGATGGTGGTGGATTTCAGAAGAGACAATGATCCTCTTTGGCCCCGATACATCGGAGGAGCAGCTGTGGAGGTGGTCTCCAGCTACAGGTACCTGGGTGTGCATATATCCAGTGACCTCACCTGGAGTCCCAACACCTTCTGTCTGGTCAGGAAGCCATCAGCGTCTCCACTTCCTCAGGAAGCTGTGGAGAGCTGGGCTCAGGAACTCAGTCCTGAGGAGCTTCTATAGCTGTGTGGTGGAGAGCGTTCTCTACACCTGCATCACCGTGTAGCACAGCAGCTAATGGATGATGGTGGTAGGAGTTTGTCAGCTGTCACTTCAGGAGCTTCCCACCATCGAAGTAGGAAAGTTTGCGTGAATGGGTGACTGAATGTAGTGTGAAGCCCTTCGGGGTTCTCTACACTTGATTAAGCACTATAAACAATATGGAGCTTCTATCACTGTGTGGTGGAGAACATTCTCTGCACCTGCATCACCTTGTGGCACAGTAGCTGCACTGCTGCTGAGAAGATGGCTCCTGGTTAAAGGCTTGTGTAGAGGTCTCCACCCCGGACCTCTACACATCACGATGCAGGAGGAGGGCGCTCCTCATCATGAAGGACTCCACCCATCCTGCACAGGCTGTTCCAGCTGCTCCCCTCAGGCAGGAGGTTGAGGAGCATCCAGAGCAAGACCACCAGGCTGAGGGACAGTTTCTACCCTTCAGCCATCAGACTGCTGAACTCAGGCTTCACCTAATTCAGCTTCACCTCATAAATTATTTAACACACACACATTTTTAATATACATTTTCATATATCACGTAAATTACTTTACTATTTATTTATTTTTATTTGTCTATTAAATTTATTAATCTGGGACTTGAGTTTGAATTTCGTACCACAAACAAGAAAATGTGGTATAACAATAAAAAAATCCTTGAATATATTAGCTTAGCACAAATTTAGCCAAAATGCAATTCTTGAACATCAAGTCTTAAGTATCTGTGTCCGAGATGTCAGGCTGCTTTTAGGAGACACAATCCTTCGCCATAACACGATACATTTTAGAACAGAATATAAATATATAATTTTAAATATTGAGGCTTCAGTGTCTTGGTTTTGATAGCACAAACAGACGTAGGAGTCGGGTCCATTCCCAGGGCAGTGTTCATAATTATTAAAAGATTAGGGTTTGCATAAGTAATTTAATCAGCAGTGAACAAAATGACAAAGTTCTGGGTCAGGTCGATTAAAAATGTAATTAAAAAAAAAACATTGCAACTGGGAGTCTGCACCTTAGCATCTTTACATTTCCAAAACATTGTCATATTTACATACATAAGGTTGAGATATAATAAAAAATATATATATGGGAAAATTAAAACCCATTTTGTCCCTATTCTCAAGAATCACTGAAATGTGATTTTTCCATATTTATAGATAACTAAAAGTGAACAATTTGGTTATTTTCCTGATAATCAGGGGGTGCCACAAATTAATTTTATCTAAATTACTAGTTTTATTAATAAGAGTTATTGGTAACTGATCATTTATGCCCAAAGCCTCATTTGAGCTTTTACAAATTTTACAAAATCAGGAAATGTCAGAATTTCAGTATTTCACAATAATTTTGTATGTGTAGTTGTTGCCCCCAGAGAAATGTACATATAGAGCCATTTAAAGCCTGAAACGTGCTTTAGAATTAATATATTTATTGTGTAGTGAAGTTTGCCATCGTCAATTACTCCACAAATTCTCTTAATTAATCTTTGATATATAAAATAAATAATTTGGGTATGAACACTCGACCTTGAGGGATACCAGAAGTGATGCCAAATAATTATAAGCAGCTGCCATTCAGGTAAACAGTTACCTCTTTAAATCTTATCTACATTTAAAACTAATGCATAACATTCCTTTTTTTTCAACACAATATGATCTATTATATTAGATTCCTATATAATGCCAGAGATCTTTATCTGCTTGGCCTGAAACCACAGTGACTGTTTCACAATATATTATGTATAAATCTAAACTTTTCTAGTTGGTTGACAGTTTATTGCATTTGTGCTTTTCAGCTTCAGCTCGCCCTCTAGTGGAGCAGAAGTGTAACTGTTACCATTGATCCTTCACAGAAAGATTTCTACTTCATAATCTCAGCTTGAACCTTTTTTGGTGGAGATTTTTGTATCAATACTATTCTTTTCAAAAACATATTTTCTACATAAGCTAATCTAGCAAATTTCTAAATAAACTTTTAAACATAAAAACAGAGAAAAAGAAATGACTTGAAACTTCAGAGAACGGTATTAGACATATATTTGGCCTTAGCTACTTGTTTTCACGGCCCTGAGGAGACGAACAATCATTGTTGGTGGCAGTCCTCGTCTGACCAGTTCATCTTTAATCTGCAGAGGAACACACAAGACTTCGTTTAGAGGAAATCAGTGGCACATTATGAATTGTTCTCTAAGTGAAGGTTTGTTTCTGCTTGAATTTGCAGCAGAATAAACTTCATCAGGTAATGTCTCAAATTAGATTATGATCAGCATTAGAGTTCATGAAGTTACTGACCTGTTTCACAATGGTCTCATGATCATTTTCCAGTGACAAAATGGTGGAGATCTTGCCATTCAGAGCCACAACATAATCTAGAATGAAAGATATTTTATTCAGAACAGAAAAGATAATAAAATACAGTTTTATTTCTATTTTCGGCTTTATGGTGGACAAAACATCAACAGTAGTGAGACTTACTAGGCCCTGAGGCAGGTGTTGAATTTGTAGGTAAGGATCTGGCTGTAGCTGTAATTGTACTTGAAGGAGATTTGGTTGTTGCAGTTGGTGACAGAGTTGTAGTTGAGGATTCAGTTGTTGTAGTTGAGGATTCAATTACTGTAGTTGGGGACTCAATTGTAGTTAGGGATTCAGTTATCGTAGTTGGGGATTGGGTTGTTGTAGTTTGGAATTCAGTTGTAGTTGGGGACTCAGATGAAGTTGTGGATTTGGTTGTAGTTGTGGATTGGGTTGTAACAGTTGGGGATTCAGTTGTTGTAGTTGGGGATTCAATTACTGTAGTTGGGGACTCAGTTGTAGTTGGGGATTCAGTTATTGTGGTTGGGGATTCAGTTGTAGTTGGGGATTCAGTTGCTGTAGTTGGGGATTCAGTTAGTGTAGTTGGTGGTTCGGTTGCTGTAGTTGGGGATTCAGTTGTTGTAGTTGGGGACTCAGTTGTAGTTGGGGATTCAGTTGCTGTAGTTGGGGATTCAGTTGTAGTTGGGGATGTTGTTGTTGTAGTTGGGGATGTGGTTGTTGTAGTTGGGGATGTGGTTGTTGTAGTTGGGGATGCGGTTGTTGTAGTTGGGGATTCAGTTACTGTAGTTGGGGATTCAGTTGTTGTAGTTGGGGACTCAGTTGTAGTTGGGGATTCTGTTGTAGTTGTTGATTCAGTTGCTGTAGTTGGGGATTTGGTTATTGTAGTTGGAGATTCAGTTGTTGTAGTTGGGGATGCGGTTGTTGTAGTTGTGGATGCGGTTGTTGTAGTTATGGATGCAGTTGTTGTAGTTGGGGACTCAGTTGTAGTTGGGGATTCTGTTGCTGTAGTTGGGGATTCAGTTGTTGTAGTTGGGGATGTTGTTGTTGTAGTTGGGGATGTGGTTGTTGTAGTTGGGGATGTGGTTGTTGTAGTTGGGGATGCGGTTGTTGTAGTTGGGGACTCTGTTGTAGTTGGGGATTCAGTTACTGTAGTTGGGGATTCAGTTGTTGTAGTTGGGGACTCAGTTGTAGTTGGGGATTCTGTTGTAGTTGTTGATTCAGTTGCTGTAGTTGGGGATTTGGTTATTGTAGTTGGAGATTCAGTTGTTGTAGTTGGGGATGCGGTTGTTGTAGTTGGGGATGCAGTTGTTGTAGTTGGGGATGCAGTTGTTGTAGTTGGGGATTCAGTTGCTGTAGTTGGGGATTCAGTTGTTGTAGTTGGGGATTTAGTTACTGTAGTTGGGGATTCAGTTGTTGTAGTTGGGGATTCAGTTGTTGTAGTTGGGGATTCAGTTGTTGTAGTTGGGGATTCAGTTGTTGTAGTTGGGGATTCAGTTGTTGTAGTTGGGGATTCAGTTGTTGTAGTTGGGGATTCAGTTGTTGTAGTTGGGGATTCCGTTGTAGTTGGGGATTCAGTTACTGTAGTTGGGGATTGGGTTGTTGTAGTTTGGAATTCAGTTGTAGTTGGGGACTCAGATGAAGTTGTTGATTCAGTTGCTGTAGTTGGGGATTTGGTTATTGTAGTTGGAGATTCAGTTGTTGTAGTTGGGGATGCGGTTGTTGTAGTTGGGGATGCGGTTGTTGTAGTTGGGGATGCGGTTGTTGTAGTTGGGGATGCAGTTGTTGTAGTTGGGGACTCTGTTGTAGTTGGGGATTCAGTTGCTGTAGTTGGGGATTCAGTTGTTGTAGTTGGGGATTTAGTTACTGTAGTTGGGGATTCAGTTGTTGTAGTTGGGGATTCCGTTGCTGTAGTTGGGGATTCGGTTATTGTTGTTGGGGATTCAGTTGTTGTAGTTGGGGATGTTGTTGTTGTAGTTGGGGATGTGGTTGTTGTAGTTGGGGATGTGGTTGTTGTAGTTGGGGATGCGGTTGTTGTAGTTGGGGACTCTGTTGTAGTTGGGGATTCAGTTACTGTAGTTGAAGATTCAGTTGTTGTAGTTGGGGACTCAGTTGTAGTTGGGGATTCTGTTGTAGTTGTTGATTCAGTTGCTGTAGTTCGGGATTTGGTTGTTGTAGTTGGGGATGCGGTTGTTGTAGTTGGGGATGCGGTTGTTGTAGTTGGGGATGCGGTTGTTGTAGTTGGGGATGCAGTTGTTGTAGTTGGGGACTCTGTTGTAGTTGGGGATTCAGTTGCTGTAGTTGGGGATTCAGTTGTTGTAGTTGGGGATTCCGTTGCTGTAGTTGGGGATTCGGTTATTGTAGTTGGGGATTCAGTTGTTGTAGTTGGGGATGTTGTTGTTGTAGTTGGGGATGTGGTTGTTGTAGTTGGGGATGTGGTTGTTGTAGTTGGGGATTCAGTTGTTGTAGTTGGGGAATTGGTTGTTGTAGTTGGGGATTCAGTTGTTGTAGTTGGAGATTCAGTTGTTGTAGTTGGAAATTCTGTTGTTGTAGTTGGCGTTTGGGTTGTAGTAGTTGGGGGTTCGGTTGCTGTAGTTGGGGATTCAGTTGTAGTTGGGGATTGAGTTGAAGTGGTTGGGGATTGTGTTGTTGCAGTTGTGGATTGGGTTGTTGTAGTTGGGGATTGGGTTGTTGTAGTTGTGGATTCGGTTGTTGTTGGAGATTGGGTTGTTGTAGTTGGGGACTCAGTTGTAGTAGTTGGGGGTTCTGTTGCTGTATTTGGGGCCTCATTTGTAGTTGGAGATTGGATTGTTGTAGTTGGGGATTGGGTAGTTGTATTTGGGGATTGGGTTGTTGTTCTTGGGGTTTGGGTTGTTGTAGTTGTGGATTCGGTTGTTGTTGGGGATTGGGTTGTTGTAGTTGGGTACTCAGTTGTAGTAGTCTGGGGTTCTGTTGCTGTATTTGGGGCCTCTGTTGTAGTTGGGGATTGGGTAGTTGTAGTTGGGGATTGGGTTGTTGTTGTTGGGGTTTGGGTTGTTGTAGTTGGGGATTGGGTTTCTGTAGTTGGGGAATGGGTTGTTGTAGTTGGGGATTGGGTTGTTGTTGTTGGGGATTGGGTTGTTGTAGCTGGGGACTCAGTTGTAGTAGTTGGGGGTTCTGTTGCTGTATTTGGGGCCTCAGTTGTAGTTGGAGATTGGATTGTTGTAGTTGGGGGTTCAGTTGTTGTAGTTGGGGATTGAGTTGAAGTGGTTGAGGATTGGGTAGTTGTAGTAGTATGCATAGGGGTAGTTGTAGTTGTTGTTGGTGCAGTTGCAGTTGTTGATGGACCTAGGAGAAAAGAGCATTAATATTAATACCAGAACTAAAGAAAATAACTGGTTCAATTAAACAATAATGTAAAACCCTTGAATTATTCAACTCACCGTTTCCAACTGTTACAATGACGCAGCGAAGCTCAGACTGATACCGAGAACTGGAGACACTGTAGAAGTATATTCAAATGTAAATATGTTATTAATTCACTGGAAAAATAAAACTAGGTTTCAATGTCATAAACAAAAGCACTTTCTAGATTTATAAACAATATATACAAGCAAATGATATTTAAAAAATTGATATCAATGCTTATTTAATGAATTGTTTATATAATGTTTTGTTCTTTGTTGTAGGGCCTTGTAATAATTAATCTGCTGCTAAAAAGTTACATATGCAGTTTGGACACTGTCCATTGTCTTTCCTTCTCTGGATAATATTTTTCACAATTTACACTGAAGAAATCCCGCCCAACATGAAACCTCTTTAATGTAAACCTTGTTAGGTTGTTTTAACAACTGGAAGCTGAGTACTGCATCAAATTGGATTTAAGAAATTATTTAGGTCTCAAATATTTACATTTCTGGGGCTTGAAGCACTAGATGATTTTATACCTTTATAAATCATCTCCACGCCATCACTGAGCATTGAAAAGTTAATGTCTCTTTATAAAATGTTTCTGAACAGTTTTTTGCACATTTCAGAATAGTGTGATGTTTCTCAGAATAGATACTGACGTTGCCTGGATAACGAAACAGATGGGGTGACTTTCTCCACCTTCGGCCACAGATGGTGTCCATGTCAGAGAGAAGCTTCCTGATCCCAATGAACTCTTATTTACGTTGTACGGCCCGCTGTACAGGAGCTCAGTTGATCTTTAACAAACAGGAAATACAGACAGTACTTGAAAATATTTTCAAAATTTTCCAGCTGCTGTTTGTCTTGATGTCATAATCTAAACATGTTGACAGACATCTGACTCAGGCATGAATTCTTTTCTCAACAATAGATAAGATCTGACTCCTGATTGGGTGGCATGATATACTTAGAGCTAAAATCATTTTACTATTACTTACGTGGCTTGAGCTGCCTCTGCTCTGATGGTGATCACCAGCGTCTGATTGACTGATGTGTAGAGCTGAGCTCTGTTGTTTGGAGTTGGACTCAGGAACCTGGGCAGATATTGACCTTCTGTGCAGGACGGTGCTGCAGCGTCCACTGCAACAATACAGGGAAACCACAAACTCAGCCATGCTGAAGGAAATACTGACTCATCTGTTTATACAACAGTCCACCATCTAAATGTATTAGTTCAGATCGTAAACCCTGATTAAATGTCATGTAAAGAACCTCAAGATGATATCCGCTGTGATTTGACACTGAATTAATTGTAGCCTTTGTTTAAAGTTACACATTTCAGGTAAAACATGAGCAAAGGTTTAGTTGTATTTCTGTACACAAAGGTAAGACATGTGATAACCGCATTTCAATTACAAATGTGCACATACTTTTTCAATATTCTGCTAATGTCGAAAAAACACAGTAACAAATTATAGTTACTATAAATTACATTTAGTAAGTTGTTACTTTTACTTACAACTTATAGTAACAATGTATAGCTGTAACTGCAAGTTGTTACTTAAAGTTTATAGCATAAACTTTAAGTAACAACTTAAAGTTTTTACTATAAATTGTTGCTATAAGTTGCAACTATGACGCATAGTAACAACTTAGGATCGCTATAGATGTCACTATGTAGTAACATCAGGTTGTAATGAGGTTGTAACAACTTATAGTATCTGCTACAGTAGTTACTATAAGTTGTTACTATAACTTGTAGTTGTTTCTATAAGCTATAGGAACAACTATAAGTTGTCACTATAAGTAGTTGCAACTTATAGTGACAACTTCTATATTAGTTATTATAAATAGTCTATAATTGCTACTATGCATTATAATTACAACTTAGAATTATTATAGATGTCACTATAAAGTAACAACTATAAGTTTCAAGTTATACTAACAGCTGATAGAAGGAACTAGTACTTCCTATAAATTGTTATTATGTGTTATAGTAACAATTTATGGTAGAAACTTTAAGTTGTAACAACATGTTATAATAACTTAAAGTATCAACTATAAATTGTGACTTTTTTCACATAGGTCACACAAGTGATGAAAAAGTCAAACGATAAGCTGTGAAAGGGTAGATTAGTACTATCTGCATCTACTACGGTAAGTATCAAATTGTTTGTCATGGATGTCTGGCGGTGCCCCTACCAGATGTTACTACTAGCAGACTGGACGATCAAATACACAAATTTTAATATTTCCGAAAATCCACCTTGTCAGAAAAGCAAGTTAGTGTCATACATTTGTACCTTTTAAAATGAACTGGATGGGTATTTTGCTGATGGCATCACTGGTTGTTTTCTGCACCTGAGAACCACCAGTTTGGGTCAGAGTGATGGTCTGCAGGGGAAAGTCCTCCATCACCATCTGGACCACATATGAACCTTGGCTGCTGCTTGCAGATGAGCTGAACAATAAAGTACAAGAGGACTGCAAGAAGAAAAAAGGAAACGGTCAAAATAAACAAAATAGTTTGTGCCAAATAATATTTAGCCCCATGAGTTCAGCTGTTGAAGCTTACAGATGAGATGCTGAGGACAGACGGAGTCGTGCAATCCGTACACTCTGACAAGGCGCTGGAGGCAAACCTACATCTAACATCGTCTCCATCGGGGTCAAAGGTCAACATGCTTATGTTTCTCTGACAGTTTATAGGAACTCTGGGATAGAAAGGATATGCAAACATGACTCAGAAAGAGTCTTCTACAGTCACAGTAAAATAAAAATGCACTTCTTTCTGTTCTAAGGTCTTTGTTTTTTATGTAACTAGAAATAAAAGATAAAACAGTTTTTACTCGTTATAAAATTATTTAAAGGTGACGTGTTTTGCTTTGTTGAACAAGTTAAAGTAAGTCTATGCACTACACAAAACATGTTTGTTACATTTTATTTACAAAAAAATCATTCTAAGATGATGTGATTTTAGTCTCCTCAGTTCTGACCATCTTCAGCTTCTTTCAGAATGAGCTGTTTAGGGCATCTTGTCACTTTAAAATCAAATAATGCTGCTGGCCACGCCCCCAAATCAATGTTTACATTCACACATTAAAATGTCTGAAAACAGATGTGCAGTTACATAAATTTAAATCTCTGAAAAGCAGAAGTGGAGTCTCCTGCACAGCCAACAAGAATGCAACAAGCGGTTTCTGGATGGTAAGTCAACAACAAAACACTGCCCTGTTCCAGCAGCCATTGTACAGCGGTAAAACCAGCTGACCAAATCTTCTGGAGCTTCGCTGCAGTTGCTAGATGTGGAGCAGTGCCTGCTGATTTCTGACGTTTGAAACATTTCATTTTTGAGGCACCAAAAAAATTTACATTTACTTAAAAAAAACTGTCTGGGTAGTTTTAATGAAGCACTTTGGCTGTTACATTCAAAATGTGAATTTGACAGAGTAAATCCACTTCAAATTTTACTTCATCTCTACACAACAGAGCAGATATCACAGGGGATTTGACTCCTGGGCATAAAGGACAGAAAGGCAAAGAAATAAAGATGGAATTACCTCAGAGCTGGGAGGATGGTTGTCTGCGGTGACGTGTTTGCTTTGCTGATGTCAGATCGGGTCCTTAGTTCAACAGTAGTCACAGCTCTCCAGTTTACAATATTCTGTATGTTACTTATCCAGTTTCCACTAGCAAATCTACAATGAAAGTAAAGTTAATTTACAACAATCTGATGCATTTTGGTGTTTTATGGCTTTAATTAGAGGAATCCAACAGCCAAGTTCTTTCCAGATATCTTGCGATTAGCCGAGCCACTGATATTTTAGAGTATTGTGTCAGATCTAATATTTCCTCAGTGATATTGGAAGAATAAAGTGTCCAGAAGGACTTACACAAGTGTAAGTGGAGAGTTGCTGGTCAGCTGTCGAGACGTCACTGCTTCTCTCTGGCACCATTCACCAATGATTTCATCAACTTTGGTTAAAGGAAGGATCTGGGTCTCAGTCCCACAGTTTCCACTGCAAGACCAAATGTCAGTGTATGCGCATTGGTCATAGCTCACTTTGTAGTGAAGCTCAACCTGCAGATTTAAAGTGAGAAGGCAGTAAGTACAATCAATGATAAAAGATTAGATTTCAGAATCCCCAAAGATTTAACTTACAGAAGTAGATCCGTTTATGTAAGCGTCCTTTGGGTAGTAGGTCATCATGACGCCATAGAAATGTGAAGCGTAAGAATCGCTGACCAGCAGCAGCAGCAGAACCACAGAGAGGAACATGATGGCTGTGAAAGTGTCTCCACACAAAGTCAGAGTTTGTTAGGAACCAGGAGGTTTGATGGTTTGACAGCATGTGATTCACGCCCTCTCACTGCTTACTGTCTGTCCCGGAAATTTGACTTTACACAGAAACCTGGCATGAGGAACGCTTATTTGACTGAAAGATAATGATCAGAGATAAAGTGAGGGAAGTGAAAACAGGGATGTGCAGCAAGTATTATTTATGAATGTAGATCTCTAGAAAAAATGAAGAGCCCACTGCACTGAGTCCCATTGAAAACCTGATGATTATTCCACCAGATATTGATTTCTGAACGTTTCCTGAGTTAAAACATTAGTATTGTTGTTTCTAAGTGAATATAAACTTGTTTTGTTGCGTTATTTGAGGTCTGAAAGCACTGCATCTTTTTCATTATTTTGACTATTCTAATATTTTGGTAATCCTAACTGGCTTTAAAAAGAAAATGTATTTGCTGACTTGCCATCAGCTCATCTGTCCTCTGAAACAGTGGATCTAAACATCAGGTTTCCAGTGAAACCTTTTTTTAAAACGTGGGTCTAACAAACAGCTGTAGTGTGAACCATAATTTGTTTGGCTGCTATTTTAAATGTATTTTGCCTGTTCAGATGATTTGCTTCTGCTCTGATGGTGATTAAAATAGCCTGATTGATGCAGGTAGAACTGAGCTCTGTTGTTTAGTGTTGGAGGCAGGAATAGGAGGAGCTCTGTGCATGATCATCAGATAAGATCTACTGGAAAAACAGAAAAAGTGTTAAATTAAAACCAATCAATCAATTAAGTTTAATTGTATGGCACATTTCAGAAACAAGGCAGTTCAAAGAGTTTTACATAATAAAAACAAGAAAATACAAAGTTATAGAAAACACAGTCAACAATTGTCAAGTGCCGTTGATACACATCAAAATGTTGGTCAGTTTATTATTATGTTTCAAATGTCACTCTAAAATTTTGGGTTTTAGTCTAGATTTAAAGAAAGTCAGTGTTTTGGCTTTTTTGCAGTTTTCAGGAAGTTTGTTCCAGATTTGTGGTGCATAGAAGCTGAATGCTGCTTCTCCATGTTTAGTTCCCCAGAAAGCACAGAATGATTGAAACAAAATTGAATCAATGTCAGCCAGAAACATTGAATCAACGTTGAACGCTGACATTGAAACAACATTGAAAGTGGTCGGTGACTTGAATGTTGAATCAACGTTAGGATTTCAACCATAACTGACATTATATCAATGTTGATTCAACCATCATCTGTATGTCAATTTTCATGCATATTTCTGTTTTTACATTTGATCAGTTAGGAATCAACATTGATTCAACCTTCACATGAATGTTGATCTACATGCAGATTTGGGTTGATTTCATATTGAATGAAAGCTAAGGATTTATGTACATTTTTAGGTCAGATAGGTCTACATAACATACCACTAAAAGTTTCTTTAGTTCTTTAGAACTAACATTGGATCATCAGAGACAGGCAATTTTATACAGTCACTCCTTATTAACTCTGTTTCCTGTTGGAAACTTGGAAAAAAATGTATGGACTGTATTTACATAATGAACCAGGAAATGTCAACACCTGATTCAGAATGATCAGAAAAACTTTTCCTAGGAGGTAAAATTTGCTTTGCAAACAAAGATATTAAATCTATTTCTGCTTCATCTCAATGTTTCCAAGTCCTGCAGCTCCACCAGGTTCATTATTTATCTCTCCTGGTCAGTTTTTGTATCTCAGTGAATATTTAAGATGTTCACAGATCAGAGCTGATCACTACCAGTTCACCACTGGTTTCACCAGATACAAACTTTAATGGCTGCAGACCAGCAGTTTATCTCTGCAGGAACATGGATTATATCCAACATATAATCCATGTTACTGCAGAGATAAACTGCTTGTCTATATCCATTATAATGGATATAATAACATTACATGTTATTATATCCAACATATAATCCATGTCATGGCTTGTTTGCTTGTTTTTATGTAAATTCTTTCAGAGGATTTTTAAACTGCTAATTAGTTTGACGGAAAATCTTCTGCAATCAGTGTTTAACTAGGAATCTGTAAATTATCAATATTAAAGATATTTATGTTTTAATTTGATCTTCTGCCTGCTGACTTTAAAACTCAGTAATTTTTGTTCTTTTTCTTTTTGTCCAGACATTTCAATGAACATGGTGTTTTTTTTACACTTCTATAAAAGATGGAAAGGTAGAACAACATCATGCAAAATGTTATTTTGCATGATGCTTATAAATGTACACTTCCTTGTTTGTTTACATATTTTTGCAGGTGTGTGGAAATCACATAACAGATGACCTTTACTTCCCTCTCTATATTCTCCTCAGTTGAACTTCTCCTTTTGTCCAACATTCACTATGTTCTAGTTTGAAAATGTTATTTAGGTTTGAAGAGTTTAAATGTCTTTCATTCTTTATCTATGTAATATGAGAAAATTATTTTGTCTACCTGTTATGACTGGTTCAAGGTCAGAATATGCAGTGGTTAAGGTGTAGAAACTGAATATTTATTAAAAACTACAATGACTGTGATGTCAGTGGCGTAAAGCAAATGGTTGGATGTGTTGAGGTGCAAAAACAAAGACAAACTCAAATGTGCAAGAAGAAGCAGAGCAGCAGAGGCAACAGGAGGCAGAGAGGCGACCTGAGTTTACTGAGTTACATTTACATAAGTAACATTTTTTTAAAACATGTACTTTTAGAAGTATTGTTACTACCACTGAATGAAAAACAAAACCAAAGTTTTAACCAAAGTTTCACCAGACACCAGAAGTTTATTGAAAGAACTGGATTTTTCTACAAAAAAAAAAAAATGTTTATAGAAATGGTCATTTTTGTCCTTAACTAATAAAAATAGCATTATTAGTTATAATAATATTAATAGTTTGCTTAGGGCACAATATGTTCTTTTTATTCATTTCTGGCAAACAGAACCTTGTCATATTTTGAAGGAGTTCTTGTTAAAAAACCCAAGTGCAGAAAGTCACTAGAGAGTTTATAAGTTTAATAAAATAAAGAGGGATGAATAAAATCCTCAGCAAAGATCAGGGGAGAGAGAGAGATGGGAGGAGAGGAGCAGGGAATGAAGTAAACGAATTACCTACCAGAGATGCACAATAAATAAAAAAGAACCAAAGTGAGAAAAAAACTAAAACGGGACTCCGATTTAAGTAGGCGTGAAATAAACAGAAAACAAAAAGCAAAGCATTAAAAAACAAGTGATCAAAATGTAAAAACCCAAATAATCCAGGATCTTGATAAACCTGCCATCTTCCTGGACTTGTTGATGGAAAAACATTTTCATGTTACATTTGAATAGTTGTTTAAAAATATGCACAGAAAAACTCCAGGCACATTCAAATAAGTTATTTAAAAACTGGTCCGACAAGGAAAAGCACAGAGCACCATTTGTTTGTTTGTTTTTTCCTGATGTCACAAAACAGGAAGAGGCCGAATCAATGCAGCTCGTATTAGATGGCCTGAAACGACATTTCTGTAGATTTAAAAGAAAAAGTACAAAACTTGAGAATAATGTGAGAATCAAATTCAAATGAACAAGGAAGAAAACAAAAAATAAACCAAGAAACTAAACTAAAAGGAATGAACTACAGTAGTATGGCAACACCTTTACAGCAATAATGAACACAGAAAAATTAAATAAACCTGGCAAGATTTGTCAAATAAAACCCAAAACAGCCTTAAATCATGACAGCTGTTGTGTCTACATCTTAAATTAATGGGATATTAACATGAACTGTGGACTAGTTAAAAGCTGCTGCTCTGGGGGTGTGCAGTGGTGGCGCAGGGGTTAAGCACAACCCACATATGGAGGCCTTAGTCCTCAACGCAGCCGTCACCAGCTCGATTCCCGGCCTGTCAACCTTTGCCGCATGTCTTCCCCTTCTCTCAATACCCACTTTTCTGTCAATTAACTATCAAATAAGGTCACTAGAGCCAATAAAACCTTTTTTTTTTTTTTTTTTTTTTTTTAAAAAGCTGCTGCTCTGAGGCAATAGAACTCATGACAGTAAAATGTCGGTCGTACGATCTGCCCCGGGAGTTTACTGCAGTGTTCATCACCATTGTTTACATCCTGCTGGGTGCTAACGGCAGCGAAGCATCGAAGGAGCTACATGACACCATTAGCTCACTGCAGATGAAGCACCCAGAGGCGTTTTATGTGGTTGTGGAGAACTTTAACCACGTGAAACTGACAGACACTCTGTCCAGTTTTTACCAGCACATCACCTTTCCCACACAGGGAAACAACCCTCTGGACTGTGTACACACCAACATTCACGGTGAGTACAGAGCTCTTCCTCACCCCCATCTTGGCCTCTCTGACCACATTTCCATCCTGCTGGCGCCATCATATCGTTCGCTTTTGAGATGGATCGGACCAACGAAGAAGACAGTCACTGTGTGGCCCAGAGATGCAGCCTTTGTGCTCCAGGACTGTTTTCAACCCACAGACTGGCAGATCTTCAGAGAGGCAGCTGTTAATGAGGGAACAAACCATTTCATGCAGATCCATGGGGGTTCAGTGCAAATATGGATGTTGGTATTTAATGTTTAATTTCTTACATATTTGTGGTGTTACTGTCTGACAAATACAAATTTTACTGGAAGCAAATTTGAATTATTTCAAACTAACTAACACACTCAAATTCCATATGAAATAAATATGGGCTTTTCCATATTTATTGATAGTAACTAAGATTGAACCATTTGGTTATTTTCCTGATAATCAGGGGGTGCCACAGCTTGATTTGATCTGAATTACTAGTTTTATTAATAAGAGTTATTGGTAACTGATCATTTATGCCCAAAGCCTCATTTGAGCTTTTACAAATTTTACAAAATCAGGAAATGTCACAATTTCAGTATTTCACAATAATTTTGTATGTGTAGTTGTTGCCCCAGAGAAATGTACATATAGAGCCATTTAAAGCCTGAAAAGTGCTTTAGAATTAATATATTTATTGTGTAGTGAAGTTTGCCATCGTCAATTACTCCACAAATTCTCTTAATTAATCTTTGATATATAAAATAAATAATTTGGGTATGAATACTCGACCTTGAGGGATACCAGAAGTGATGCCAAATAATTATAAGCAGCTGCCATTCAGGTAAACAGTAACCTCTTTAAATCTTATCTACATTTAAAACTAATGCATAACATTCCTTTTTTTCAACACATAATGATCTATTATATTAGATTCCTATATAATGCCAGAGATCTTTATCTACTTGGCCTGAAACCACAGTGACTGTTACACAATAAATTATGTATAAATCTAAACATTTCTAGTTGGTTGACAGTTTATTGCATTTGTCCTTTTCAGCTTCAGCTCGCCCTCTAGTGGAGCAGAAGTGTAACTGTTACCATTGATCCTTCACAGAAAGATTTCTACTTCATAATCTCAGCTTGAACCTTTTTTGGTGGAGATTTTTGTATCAATACTATTCTTTTCAAAAACATATTTTCTACATAAACTAATCTAGCAAATTTCTAAATAAACTTTTAAACACAAAAACAGAGAAAAAGAAATGACTTGAAACTTCAGAGAACGGTATATCGTTGTATTAGATATATATTTGGCCTTAGCTACTTGTTTTCACGGCCCTGAGGAGACGAACAATCATTGTTGGTGGCAGTCCTCGTCTGACCAGTTCATCTTTAATCTGCAGAGGAACACACAAGACTTCGTTTAGAGGAAATCAGTGGCACATTATGAATTGTTCTCAATTTGTGTAAATGTCTTTCTGAACTACACCAAGTTGTTTTTAACAAGTGATGGTTTGTTTCTGCTTGAATTTAAGACAAGATATTTTAAAAACACCTTATCAAGAGACAAAACAGGCAGCAGAATAAACTTCATCAGGTAAATGTCTCAAATTAGATTATGATCAGCATTAGAGTTCATGAAGTTACTGACCTGTTTCACAATGGTCTCATGATCATTTTCCAGTGACAAAATGGTGGAGATCTTGCCATTCAGAGCCACAACATAATCTAGAATGAAAGATATTTTATTCAGAACAGAAAAGATAATAAAATACAGTTTTATTTCTATTTTCGGCTTTATGGTGGACAAAACATCAACAGTAGTGAGACTTACTAGGCCCTGAGGCAGGTGTTGAATTTGTAGGTAAGGATCTGGCTGTAGCTGTAATTGTACTTGAAGGAGATTTGGTTGTTGCAGTTGGTGACAGAGTTGTAGTTGAGGATTCAGTTGTTGTAGTTGAGGATTCAATTACTGTAGTTGGGGACTCAATTGTAGTTAGGGATTCAGTTATCGTAGTTGGGGATTGGGTTGTTGTAGTTTGGAATTCAGTTGTAGTTGGGGACTCAGATGAAGTTGTGGATTTGGTTGTAGTTGTGGATTGGGTTGTAACAGTTGGGGATTCAGTTGTTGTAGTTGGGGATTCAATTACTGTAGTTGGGGACTCAGTTGTAGTTGGGGATTCAGTTATTGTGGTTGGGGATTCAGTTGTAGTTGGGGATTCAGTTGCTGTAGTTGGGGATTCAGTTAGTGTAGTTGGTGGTTCGGTTGCTGTAGTTGGGGATTCAGTTGTTGTAGTTGGGGACTCAGTTGTAGTTGGGGATTCAGTTGCTGTAGTTGGGGATTCAGTTGTAGTTGGGGATGTTGTTGTTGTAGTTGGGGATGTGGTTGTTGTAGTTGGGGATGTGGTTGTTGTAGTTGGGGATGCGGTTGTTGTAGTTGGGGATTCAGTTACTGTAGTTGGGGATTCAGTTGTTGTAGTTGGGGACTCAGTTGTAGTTGGGGATTCTGTTGTAGTTGTTGATTCAGTTGCTGTAGTTGGGGATTTGGTTATTGTAGTTGGAGATTCAGTTGTTGTAGTTGGGGATGCGGTTGTTGTAGTTGTGGATGCGGTTGTTGTAGTTATGGATGCAGTTGTTGTAGTTGGGGACTCAGTTGTAGTTGGGGATTCTGTTGCTGTAGTTGGGGATTCAGTTGTTGTAGTTGGGGATGTTGTTGTTGTAGTTGGGGATGTGGTTGTTGTAGTTGGGGACTCTGTTGTAGTTGGGGATTCAGTTACTGTAGTTGGGGATTCAGTTGTTGTAGTTGGGGACTCAGTTGTAGTTGGGGATTCTGTTGTAGTTGTTGATTCAGTTGCTGTAGTTGGGGATTTGGTTATTGTAGTTGGAGATTCAGTTGTTGTAGTTGGGGATGCGGTTGTTGTAGTTGGGGATGCAGTTGTTGTAGTTGGGGATTCAGTTGTTGTAGTTGGGGATTCAGTTGCTGTAGTTGGGGATTCAGTTGTTGTAGTTGGGGATTTAGTTACTGTAGTTGGGGATTCAGTTGTTGTAGTTGGGGATTCAGTTGTTGTAGTTGGGGATTCAGTTGTTGTAGTTGGGGATTCAGTTGTTGTAGTTGGGGATTCAGTTGTTGTAGTTGGGGACTCAGTTGTTGTTGTAGTTGGGGATTCAGTTGTTGTAGTTGGGGATTCCGTTGTAGTTGGGGATTCAGTTACTGTAGTTGGGGATTGGGTTGTTGTAGTTTGGAATTCAGTTGTAGTTGGGGACTCAGATGAAGTTGTTGATTCAGTTGCTGTAGTTGGGGATTTGGTTATTGTAGTTGGAGATTCAGTTGTTGTAGTTGGGGATGCGGTTGTTGTAGTTGGGGATGCGGTTGTTGTAGTTGGGGATGCGGTTGTTGTAGTTGGGGATGCAGTTGTTGTAGTTGGGGACTCTGTTGTAGTTGGGGATTCAGTTGCTGTAGTTGGGGATTCAGTTGTTGTAGTTGAGGATTTAGTTACTGTAGTTGGGGATTCAGTTGTTGTAGTTGGGGATTCCGTTGCTGTAGTTGGGGATTCGGTTATTGTTGTTGGGGATTCAGTTGTTGTAGTTGGGGATGTTGTTGTTGTAGTTGGGGATGTGGTTGTTGTAGTTGGGGATGTGGTTGTTGTAGTTGGGGATGCGGTTGTTGTAGTTGGGGACTCTGTTGTAGTTGGGGATTCAGTTACTGTAGTTGAGGATTCAGTTGTTGTAGTTGGGGACTCAGTTGTAGTTGGGGATTCTGTTGTAGTTGTTGATTCAGTTGCTGTAGTTCGGGATTTGGTTGTTGTAGTTGGGGATGCGGTTGTTGTAGTTGGGGATGCGGTTGTTGTAGTTGGGGATGCGGTTGTTGTAGTTGGGGATGCAGTTGTTGTAGTTGGGGACTCTGTTGTAGTTGGGGATTCAGTTGCTGTAGTTGGGGATTCAGTTGTTGTAGTTGGGGATTCCGTTGCTGTAGTTGGGGATTCGGTTATTGTAGTTGGGGATTCAGTTGTTGTAGTTGGGGATGTTGTTGTTGTAGTTGGGGATGTGGTTGTTGTAGTTGGGGATTCAGTTGTTGTAGTTGGGGATTCAGTTGTTGTAGTTGGGGAATCGGTTGTTGTAGTTGGGGATTCAGTTGTTGTAGTTGGAGATTCAGTTGTTGTAGTTGGAAATTCTGTTGTTGTAGTTGGGGTTTGGGTTGTAGTAGTTGGGGGTTCGGTTGCTGTAGTTGGGGATTCAGTTGTAGTTGGGGATTGAGTTGAAGTGGTTGGGGATTGTGTTGTTGCAGTTGTGGATTGGGTTGTTGTAGTTGGGGATTGGGTTGTTGTAGTTGTGGATTCGGTTGTTGTTGGAGATTGGGTTGTTGTAGTTGGGGACTCAGTTGTAGTAGTTGGGGGTTCTGTTGCTGTATTTGGGGTCTCATTTGTAGTTGGAGATTGGATTGTTGTAGTTGGGGATTGGGTAGTTGTATTTGGGGATTGGGTTGTTGTTCTTGGGGTTTGGGTTGTTGTAGTTGTGGATTTGGTTGTTGTTGGGGATTGGGTTGTTGTAGTTGGGTACTCAGTTGTAGTAGTCTGGGGTTCTGTTGCTGTATTTGGGGCCTCTGT
The DNA here is from genome assembly GCF_904066995.2 of Poecilia reticulata. NCBI lineage: Eukaryota > Metazoa > Chordata > Actinopteri > Cyprinodontiformes > Poeciliidae > Poecilia > Poecilia reticulata. The sequence continues at coordinate 22,884,810 of NC_088847.1, read as the reverse complement.
TGTAGTTGGGGATTGGGTAGTTGTAGTTGGGGATTGGTTGTTGTTGTTGGGTTTGGGTTGTTGTAGTTGGGGATTGGGTTTCTGTAGTTGGGGATTGGGTTGTTGTAGTTGGGGATTGGGTTGTTGTTGTTGGGGATTGGGTTGTTGTAGCTGGGGACTCAGTTGTAGTAGTTGGGGGTTCTGTTGCTGTATTTGGGGCCTCAGTTGTAGTTGGAGATTGGATTGTTGTAGTTGGGGGTTCAGTTGTTGTAGTTGGGGATTGAGTTGAAGTGGTTGAGGATTGGGTAGTTGTAGTAGTATGCATAGGGGTAGTTGTAGTTGTTGTTGGTGCAGTTGCAGTTGTTGATGGACCTAGGAGAAAAGAGCATTAATATTAATACCAGAACTAAAGAAAATAACTGGTTCAATTAAACAATAATGTAAAACCCTTGAATTATTCAACTCACCGTTTCCAACTGTTACAATGACGCAGCGAAGCTCAGACTGATACCGAGAACTGGAGACACTGTAGAAGTATATTCAAATGTAAATATGTTATTAATTCACTGGAAAAATAAAACTAGGTTTCAATGTCATAAACAAAAGCACTTTCTAGATTTATAAACAATATATACAAGCAACTGATATTTAAAAAATTGATAACAATGCTTATTTAATGAATTGTTTATATAATGTTTTGTTCTTTGTTGTAGGGCCTTGTAATAATTAATCTGCTGCTAAAAAGTTACATATGCAGTTTGGACACTGTCCATTGTCTTTCCTTCTCTGGATAATAGTTTTCACAATTTACACTGAAGAAATCCCGCCCAACATGAAACCTCTTTAATGTAAACCTTGTTAGGTTGTTTTAACAACTGGAAGCTGAGTACTGCATCAAATTGGATTTAAGAAATTATTTAGGTCTCAAATATTTACATTTCTGGGGCTTGAAGCACTAGATGATTTTATACCTTTATAAATCATCTCCACGCCATCACTGAGCATTGAAAAGTTAATGTCTCTTTATAAAATGTTTCTGAACAGTTTTTTGCACATTTCAGAATAGTGTGATGTTTCTCAGAATAGATACTGACGTTGCCTGGATAACGAAACAGATGGGGTGACTTTCTCCACCTTCGGCCACAGATGGTGTCCATGTCAGAGAGAAGCTTCCTGATCCCAATGAACTCTTATTTACGTTGTACGGCCCGCTGTACAGGAGCTCAGTTGATCTTTAACAAACAGGAAATACAGACAGTAGTTGAAAATATTTTCAAAATTTTCCAGCTGCTGTTTGTCTTGATGTCATAATCTAAACATGTTGACAGACATCTGACTCAGGCATGAATTCTTTTCTCAACAATAGATAAGATCTGACTCCTGATTGGGTGGCATGATATACTTACAGCTAAAATCATTTTACTATTACTTACGTGGCTTGAGCTGCCTCTGCTCTGATGGTGATCACCAGCGTCTGATTGACTGATGTGTAGAGCTGAGCTCTGTTGTTTGGAGTTGGACTCAGGAACCTGGGCAGATATTGACCTTCTGTGCAGGACGGTGCTGCAGCATCCACTGCAACAATACAGGGAAACCACAAACTCAGCCATGCTGAAGGAAATACTGACTCATCTGTTTATACAACAGTCCACCATCTAAATGTATTAGTTCAGATCATAAACCCTGATTAAATGTCATGTAAAGAACCTCAAGATGATATCCGCTGTGATTTGACACTGAATTAATTGTAGCCTTTGTTTAAAGTTACACATTTCAGGTAAAACATGAGCAAAGGTTTAGTTGTATTTCTGTACACAAAGGTAAGACATATGATAACCGCATTTCAATTACAAATGTGCACAAACTTTTTCAATATTCTGCTAATGTCGAAAAACACAGTAACAAATTATAGTTACTATAAATTACATTTAGTAAGTTGTTACTTTTACTTACAACTTATAGTAACAATGTATAGCTGTAACTGCAAGTTGTTACTTAAAGTTTATAGCATAAACTTTAAGTAACAACTTAAAGTTTATACTATAAATTGTTGCTATAAGTTGCAACTATGACGCATAGTAACAACTTAGGATCGCTATAGATGTCACTATGTAGTAACATCAGGTTGTAATGAGGTTGTAACAACTTATAGTATCTGCTACAGTAGTTACTATAAGTTGTTACTATAACTTGTAGCTGTTTCTATAAGCTATAGCAACAACTATAAGTTGTCACTATAAGTAGTTGCAACTTATAGTGACAACTTCTATATTAGTTATTATAAATAGTCTATATTTGCTACTATGCATTATAATTACAACTTAGAATTATTATAGATGTCACTATAAAGTAACAACTATAAGTTTCAAGTTATACTAACTGATAGAGATTTTTTGGTATTATCATTTTGTTGTTACTTTAGTTCATATTCAGGTTAAAGTGTTCTCTTGTTTAAACTGTATGTGTGAACTGACCTGGAAGTCACAGCTGCCTGTTATCTTCATGTGAAACAGTTTGACCGAGATTTGAACCGGGCTCAGATCAGGGGCCAGATGTTAAATTGTTTTACGACCTTTGCTTTGTTTAGGTAAAATGTTTTACGACCTTTGCTGTTTTTCCTCTGCTGTCTATCTTGCCTATCCTCCCTCTTTGAAGTTTGAGAATAAAAGACAAGCTGTATCCAAAGAGAAGCAGAACGCTCTGTGAACAGCTCTGAGAAGCAGTTGACAGAGTCTTCTCCTTTTGCTTGCAGAAGTTTAGTCATAAATTCATATACGTTGTCTGTGGTTCTTTTATGTAGGTTCTAGGAAATTACCTATCATTTTGGTGCCGAAACCCGGGATCTCTCATACCGACCGCTGTCAGGCAGAGGAAGACGCGCTGAATCCATGCATGGCCAGAGTCAATTGGACCTGGAAAGAAAGACCCAGGAAGTAGAATTCTTCGCTGGGCCAGCGACGTAGGTCCGACTTTGTCTGCCAACGGCGGAATGACGAGATCCGACTGGACAACCCGAAAACTACAGAAACGTAGGTGAATTTTAAAATGGCTATTTTAGTGGTTTGAGTTCCCTTGTATGATGTCGCTCTGCTAAAACTCTGTGGTTTGAGAATCCTTGTATGATGTCGCTCTGCTAAAACTCTGTGGTTTGAGAATCCTTGTATGATGTCGCTCTGCTAAAACTCTGTGGTTTGAGAATCCTTGTATGATGTCGCTCTGCTAAAACTCTGTGGTTTGAGAATCCTTGTATGATGTCGCTCTGCTAAAACTCTGAGGTCTGAGAATCCTTGTATGATGTCGCTCTGCTAAAACTCTGTTCGAGGAGACCCCATAAGGGTAAGTCCTCAGGCGGATAGGAAGCTTGTCATTGCTGTGTGGTTTTGATTTTTTGATGGGTAAAATATCACTGGTGCTGAGTTATCTGACAAGGCAAAAACAGATAATGTTGCGCTAAATCATAGAGTCATTACTGTGCTTATATTGCTGGTTTGCTACTGCTGCTTTGTGTGTGTGAGAGTGATTGGAGGTTTAAATACCGCTCTGTATTTTACCTCATATAAAACAGTGGATTTAAGCAGCAAACCTCTTGTGGATGCAATAGGCAAGATTCTCCCACTCGAAAGAGTCGAAGCGGGGAATACCACAACAAGGTATTTTAATTGCTGGCCCACTGAAAAGAGCTCCAGTTCATAGGACTCCCTAGGAGTCAACGAACCTGGACCAAATTTAAATAAATTCAAATAAATAATATTTTTAAGCTGAAATTGCAAGTGTTTTAAATATGGGAAATAAACATTCTTGTAATTCATCACTCGGTAAGGGCGCCGATGGAGATGAAAAGTACATGCTGTCCAGGTTTCCTGGTAGCACTGTACACATGAAAAAATGGAGAAAGAAATACAAAATAGATGGAAAGCTAAAAATTGATCAATGGCAAATAATTGTAGGAATTTTGGAGAGTAGTGTAGAAAGAAAAATAGGAAGAAAATAAAGTAATTCCAAGCACACGGAATGCTGTAGCGGTGCAAGGAGAGCAAGCTCCTGCAGCCACCTCTCCCCTTGCTGCTTCAGCAGCTCCGTCTGCTCCAGTATCAGCCACTGCTGTTCCAACAACACGACTGTATCCCTCCCTAGAGGAAGGGACACAAAACTTGTATATCTTTAGACCCTGTACCTTAGAAGAGGTCAGGAAAGCTGTGAAAGGATCAGATGTTTTTCACCTGGAGAAATTTGGAGGTTTATATACCTCTGCCTTTTCCAACGACCGGACAAAAGGCCGTGGAAGAGACAGAGGCAGAGGAGGTCACGATAGGCGAGGACCCCAAAATAACACCCCACAAAATCTACGGTATTCAAAAGGCTGCTGGATTTGTGGCAATATTGGTCACTGGGCAAGAAACTGCGCTTCAAAGAATGTTGCACGGGGCGACAAGAGGGGTGGTGGAGTGAGGAGACCACAAATAGGAGAAATCCTCAGCATAATCAGACTCTACCACACCCCAAAAACACAAACCCCCAGTCCAAATTGATGAAATGCTAGAGACATGTGCATGCAGTTTAAGACGTTAAGTAAAACCATAAAAGAAATTGAATTCCTGCAAGAAATCAGTGTATGCAAAATAATTTTTAATGTTACTACAAAATTTGGTTTAAACCTCACAAGTGAGAAATAATTTGTTTTAAGAAATACTGGTGTTTGTTTTGTTTTTCTTTTTTGAGCTGTCTACACCTTTAAAGAAAAACCAGTAAAGAGAGGTCTCACTGAAATAAAACATGGGAACAACTTCTTTGTATGCTAAAAGTGAAATCATGACTTTCCTAAAAGAGGACAAGTCGAAAGCTAAAACTAAATAATAAAATTCTCCTCAGAGAACAATGTTTAAAGATTATATAACACCAACTTGGTGAAACGATCCTCTGGCTTCTATCTGGAGGGGTCAGCGGTCAGAGTAAGGTACCGACCTGGACATTAACCAGCCTCGTAAACTCTCTTAGGCCTTGAGAGGAGGGCTGCCCGCTGACTTCACAGTCTGCAGCACTGAGATCAACAAATTTAGAGAAATCCATTGTTCTCTGGTGAGACGTGTCTTAGATGAAGTTAACCTAAACTTACATTCTACATTTTACAAGTTAATGGTGAACATGATGAAAGAGACTACAGCTTTTAACATGTTTCATGTTTATATGTGTTTGAATAAGGAAATGGTTTATGACTTCTTAAAAAGTTGGATAATAAGTGGCTAAAAGCTATACGATGAAAAGAAAAGAAAGTTATAATTGACTCTTATTTGCTTCTTTCCTTTTCCTCTGTCTGAGCCTCGCTGCGCTGCGTCTGACCTCTGACCTCAGCTCAGATCTGTCCTGCCAATCAGATGACTCCCTCCTTTATCACCAGCTAGTTGATAAAGAAGCGAAAAAGGACAGGACGATTTCTACCAACTGGACACTGAAGGCAATAAAGTGTCCACTGGTCCTAATTCCTTGACATCTGGGAACTGCCATGCAGCAAAACTACTGTATGGAGTCCTGCTAGACGTTTGGAAAAAGAAAGCAAACTGAACTGTTTGCCGCTTGTTTCATTGGTGGACTAAGGGACGGTCTGGACAACTTATAAATAATCCAACACCGGAGCCAGTTGGACTGACAGGGAGCTGGAGAAGAGACAGAGGGAGGACCAGCTGCAGTGACGCTAGCAGCAGGAGGGGGAAGCGAGAAGCAAGACAGAAAGGAGAAATGCAGATAAGTTATACACACACACTGCTGTGACACACACTGCTACTGTAATGAGGACTTGTTTGCTTACTTACTAGCAGGAAGGAATTATCTAGCTAGAAAAGGACATATTGAAGGTTTTTAGGTACAATGTTAAACAAAATCGTCCATTTTGTACCCATTAACTCAGTCCTTAACAGAAGGACCAGTGATCCTCTTAGGGCCCACGAGCCATAGATTGGGAAACTGTGAAGGAAAAAACTGTAATGGTTAAAAGTTAAAAAAAAAAAAAAAAAAACTGAGTGTGATACGGCTAAATTACACCAACAAAAAGGATTAGATTTAAAGCTAATAACGATTTGCAAGTGTTTTATTTTCTCTGACATAAATACTAGTTTGAACTAAAATTAAACATCTCTAAGTGTTGAAAATAATTGATATTGCGGTGTTGAAATACTATGGAGTATTTCTTTGCATTTAACTGAAACATTTAACTTAGAGGTTAATTCTATAAAGAATCTACAAATTATTTTGAGAAGAGAGAAATTTTTACTGCTAAATTGAGTAACGGATGAAATTATTGACCATTTAATTTAAAATATAAAAAACCATTGTTAACTTGTCTGAAATGCGAGGTTAAGAGAAAATCTGAGACTTTAAGCAACCTTGTAAACGGCTACTAACCTGATGATTGTGATTAAAAGCAACATTTTCTAGACTTCAGTCTAGAACATTTTAATCCAGATTTGATTGATAGTCAATAAATTCAAAAAGAAATGGAAAATTAGAGGATTTGAGGTTTTGGTTTAATTTCAGGATGGTCATTTTTATTTAGGAAGAGTTATGCTTTGATGAATTTGATAACATCTACAGGGAAACCAGTCACCCATGCATCCTTGCTTAAGAATCTTTTGCAGGCCATATATTTACCAGCTGAACTAGCAGTTTGTAAGTGTGCAGTGCACACCACGGAACAGAATGAGGTTTCAAGTGGCAATAGATTAGCTGATAAAGTAGCAAAGGAAGCTGCAGCTGGGAAGCATGGGGGAGACAATTTCTCAATACAGATAGAAGATCCTCAAGTAATAGACAAAGCTGTGTTAAAAGACATGCAAGATAATGCTCCAAACGCAGAAAAGCAAATGTGGATAACTAAAGGGGCGACACTGAATGATGATAACATTTTTTCAGTAAATAGAAGTCGGTCCTTCCAAAATCTCTATTTAGAGCGGCAGCAATTTTGACACATGGACATTGTCATGTGTCAACAGGGGGGATGGTCTCTATGCTACAACAGCATTTTACCACATATGGATTAAATTCTTACTTAAAAAATTTTTGTACTGCATGTCCAGTTTGTGTCAGAAACAATCCTCAAGGAAACATTAGACCAAGAAGAGGAAGTTTCCCAAAACCCTCATCCATTTCAAACAATGCATATGGACTTTATTGAACTCACACAAAGTGGACCACATAAATATTGTTTGGTGATGATTGATGCTTTTTCTAAAAGAGTTGAAGTAGTTCCAGCAAAGCCTGCTTTTGACATAATTTATGGGAGAGCTTACATATTGCCTCTGTTTGCTCCAGACTTACAGAAAGCTGATGAAGAACAAACTTTGGTAGATTATATGATCAGGATCCTGAAACAGAAAGAGGTGTTAAATGCAAATTTACTGCCGTCTGACTGTTCTCCTCTACAGGAAATAAATAAAACCACCCCCATCCAGCCAGGAAACTGGGTCTACATAAAGGTCATAAAAGAACCCTTCCAGGTGCTGATGACCACACCAACAGTCGTAAAGACCCAGCTGGATACATCTAAGTCACTGCAAGCTGCAGAGAGTGTTTGAACCCCTAAGTAGGCGGAGGGAGGAAGACCGGACTTCAAAGGGGGGCTATTTTTTAGGGTAGCTCGTCTCAAACCCGGTGAAGAAACGCTTAAGATTCCCCCGTCTTTAGTTTGGGGGTTCTGACATCTCTGTGCGCCGAGCAGCAATGGGGACTCCATATGCCAGATGGATCTTCTACTGCGCTGTGACTGCAGCATCAACCTGTGGTGGAAACTAATGAATAGAACCGCGTACGAGGGACATGCTGTGAACTGCTATGTGTGTGCGCAGCTGCCAATCGCCACACACAACTCAGGTCTGCGTGTAGGACACATCACGGATGACAAACAGATGTGTCTCTATGGCCTGAGCACACAACCACGACTCAGCGTCCCCATGCCAAAGGGATGCAAACGGTGAAAAAAAAAAAAAAGACTATTCTGTTCACTTCAGATAGGAGATGCCGTGAAGGAACTTTTTGGATCTATGAACTGTTCCTTTAATGCTGACGTATTTCCATTTCCACTAACCGCATGGAAAATACCAGAGACCATTTCTTTAGCAGGAGCTAAACCCGGGTCTCTGAGGAGCTGCGTGTTCAACAACGGACACGTTTCTCTTGGGATGTTACCTGGAAACCTGTGTAACATAGTTTACACATACTGCAAGACGACACCGGATTACATCGACTGCACAGCGTGCAGGGGTCAAAGGATGACTCCACACTGCAAAGTCTGGAAGGACAACCCAGACTGTGACAACATGCTTCAGGAGAGGAGTTTCAACATCACAGATCGGACGACAGGAGACAACGCTGTGCAGTACCATAGTGCCAGCAGACTATGGTTCACGGGTGATGGCAGACTGGTACTTCCTGTACCCGATTTTATTCATCAGGAAAGGACGACACATTCTGGCTGCCCGCTCCAAGCGTGAAGTTATGCCTGAGGTCAAACGCTGGGGAGGCCTCACTACAGACACTGGAGTTCCTTGGGAATTCAAGATCTGGAACGGTGGAGAAAAGTTTATGCAAGGCATATTTCCATGGGTCGGAGTAGGAGAGGTTTGGGACCACGTTGAAATCAACAGATACGGATTACTGCGACTAATCAACATCACATACCAGCTGGCCAATGGCACCGCGAAGGAGCTGACTGAACTGAGAAACATGGTTATGCAAAATCGTGTTGTTCTGGATTTCCTCACTGCCCCTCAGGGAGGGGTTTGCAAAATTATTGGCCCAACGTGTTGCACTTTCGTTCCTGATGAAACAGGAACTGGAGGAACCATTTCTGATGCTCTATATGAGCTGGAGGATCTTGAAAAAAAAAAAAAAAAATATGTGGAGAGTGGAACACGCGGCTCATCCTTTTTTGATTTGTTTTCATGGCTCATGTCTGGTCCATGGTGGACTTTACTGTTAAAGCTCATGACACCTATTCTGTTTGTTTCGGTTCTGTTCTGTCCTTTTAAGGGTTGCATTATTCCATACCTACGAAGTATGATGTTTAAGACAAGTAACACAACTGTTGTCAGTTATCAGCTAGCAAAGGCATCCTATGAGACGAATGAAGATGACTTGTTTTGAGATTCTGACGATTTTCTGTGCAATGATGATGTTCTGTAATCACTGAACGGATTAATTCATTTGCTGAATGATTCCTACACCAAAAATGTGAAAACAAGTGGTGTTAGGGATGAGAAAACTGCGTTTGATTTTTTGCTGTTTCTTTCTTTTGTTTTTGTTTATTTCATTTATTCATTATGATCATTGTGTAATTTCTATGTTTAGACTAGGACAAAAAATGTATATATTTTGCATTTCTTGGTTCTATTTTATTTCTTTTCTTTTCTATGCTTGGCTTTTGAATAAGGTTTACACACATGGTGAAATGATAAAAAGGGGGGAATGATAGAGATTTTTTGGTATTATCATTTTGTTGTTACTTTAGTTCATATTCAGGTTAAAGTGTTCTATGTGTGAACTGACCTGGAAGTCACAGCTGCCTGTTATCTTCATGTGAAACAGTTTGACCGAGATTTGAACCGGGCTCAGATCAGGGGCCAGATGTTAAATTGTTTTACGACCTTTGCTTTGTTTAGGTAAAATGTTTTACGACCTTTGCTGTTTTTCCTCTGCTGTCTATCTTGCCTATCCTCCCTCTTTGAAGTTTGAGAATAAAAGACAAGCTGTATCCAAAGAGAAGCAGAACGCTCTGTGAACAGCTCTGAGAAGCAGTTGACAGAGTCTTCTCCTTTTGCTTGCAGAAGTTTAGTCATAAATTCATATACGTTGTCTGTGGTTCTTTTATGTAGGTTCTAGGAAATTACCTATCACTAACAGCTGATAGAAGGAACTAGTACTTCCTATAAATTGTTATTATGTGTTATAGTAACAATTTATGGTAGAAACTTTAAGTTGTAACAACAGGTTATAATAACTTAAAGTATCAACTATAAATTGTGACTTTTTTCACATAGGTCACACAAGTGATGAAAAAGTCAAACGATAAGCTGTGAAAGGGTAGATTAGTACTATCTGCATCTACTACGGTAAGTATCAAATTGTTTGTCATGGATGTCTGGCGGTGCCCCTGGTTGTAACTACCAGATGTTACTACTGGCAGACTGGACGATCAAATACACAAATTTTAATATTTCCGAAAATCCACCTTGTCAGAAAAGCAAGTTAGTGTCATACATTTGTACCTTTTAAAATGAACTGGATGGGTATTTTGCTGATGGCATCACTGGTTGTTTTCTGCACCTGAGAACCACCAGTTTGGGTCAGAGTGATGGTCTGCAGGGGAAAGTCCTCCATCACCATCTGGACCACATATGAACCTTGGCTGCTGCTTGCAGATGAGCTGAACAATAAAGTACAAGAGGACTGCAAGAAGAAAAAAGGAAACGGTCAAAATAAACAAAATAGTTTGTGCCAAACAATATTTAGCCCCATGAGTTCAGCTGTTGAAGCTTACAGATGAGATGCTGAGGACAGACGGAGTCGTGCAATCCGTACACTCTGACAAGGCGCTGGAGGCAAATCTACATCTAACATCGTCTCCATCGGGGTCAAAGGTCAACATGCTTATGTTTCTCTGACAGTTTATAGGAACTCTGGGATAGAAAGGATATGCAAACATAACTCAGAAAGAGTCTTCTACAGTCACAGTAAAATAAAAATGCACTTATTTCTGTTCTAAGGTCTTTGTTTTTCATGTAACTAGAAATAAAAGATAAAACAGTTTTTACTCGTTATAAAATTATTTAAAGGTGACGTGTTTTGCTTTGTTGAACAAGTTAAAGTAAATCTATGCACTACATGTTTGTTACATTTTATTTACAAAAAAATCATTCTTAGATTATATGATTTTAGTCTCCTCAGTTCTGACCATCTTCAGCTCCTTTCAGAATGAGCTGTTTAGGGCATCTTGTCACTTTAAAATCAAATAATGCTGCTGGCCACGCCCCCAAATCAATGTTTACATTCACACATTAAAATGTCTGAAAACAGATGTGCAGTTACATAAATTTAAATCTCTGAAAAGCAGAAGTGGAGTCTCCTGCACAGCCAACAAGAATGCAACAAGCGGTTTCTGGATGGTAAGTCAACAACAAAACACTGCTCTGTTCCAGCAGCCATTGTACAGCGGTAAAACCAGCTGACCAAATCTTCTGGAGCTTCGCTGCAGTTGCTAGGTGTGGAGCAGTGCCTGCTGATTTCTGACGTTTGAAACATTTCATTTTTGAGGCACCAAAAAAATTTACATTTACTTCAAAAAAACTGTCTGGGTAGTTTTAATGAAGCACTTTGGCTGTTACATTCAAAATGTGAATTTGACAGAGTAAATCCACTTTACATTTTACTTCATCTCTGCACAACAGAGCAGATTTCACAGGGGATTTGACTCCTGGGCATAAAGGACAGAAAGGCAAAGAAATAAAGATGGAATTACCTCAGAGCTGGGAGGATGGTTGTCTGCGGTGACGTGTTTGCTTTGCTGATGTCAGATCGGGTCCTTAGTTCAACAGTAGTCACAGCTCTCCAGTTTACAATATTCTGTATGTTACTTATCCAGTTTCCACTAGCAAATCTACAATGAAAGTAAAGTTAATTTACAACAATCTGATGCATTTTGGTGTTTTATGGCTTTAATTAGAGGAATCCAACAGCCAAGTTCTTTTCAGATATCTTGTGATTAGCCGAGCCACTGATATTTTACAGTAGGCGTGTCAAGTCTAATATTTCCTCAGTGATATTGGAAGAATAAAGTGTCCAGAAGGACTTACACAAGTGTAAGTGGAGAGTTGCTGGTCAGCTGTCGAGACGTCACTGCTTCTCTCTGGCACCATTCACCAATGATTTCATCAACTTTGGTTAAAGGAAGGATCTGGGTCTCAGTCCCACAGTTTCCACTGCAAGACCAAATGTCAGTGTATGCGCATTGGTCATAGCTCACTTTGTAGTGAAGCTCAACCTGCAGATTTAAAGTGAGAAGGCAGTAAGTACAATCAATGATAAAAGATTAGATTTCAGAATCTCCAAAGATTTAACTTACAGAAGTAGATCCGTTTATGTAAGCGTCCTTTGGGTAGTAGGTCATCATGACGCCATAGAAATGTGAAGCGTAAGAATCGCTGACCAGCAGCAGCAGCAGAACCACAGAGAGGAACATGATGGCTGTGAAAGTGTCTCCACACAAAGTCAGAGTTTGTTAGGAACCAGGAGGTTTGATGGTTTGACAGCATGTGATTCACGCCCTCTCACTGCTTACTGTCTGTCCCGGAAATGAAAATGTTTGCGGCTTTACGCAGAAACCTGGTATGAGGAAGATTTATTTGACTGAGAGATAATGATCAGAGATAAAGTGAAATAAAAACAAGAATATGCATCAAGTATTATCTGTGAATATATGTATATCTGTGAGCAGCCATCTTCTTTATCAATGTCTGATTGCGGCTTAACTTTCTTGTAGACGTCGTCAGTGTGTGACACAGATTTATAGTCACCAGTATTTCCTGTGGTTGTGCATCTCCACCAGTCATTGGATCTTATACACACAGAGACGCACTTTACACTCACAAATAATGTGAAATTAGAGACCATTTAACAAACTAACAGTCAGGGTTTTGGACAGAGAATCCAAGCATGCAATGAGAAAACCTGCAACCCGGGTTGTTGGGCAAAAAAATATTTCAGCATCACCATCACAGGGGCCATAAATATTGATATTATGTGTATTTATAAAATCACAACTTTAACTGTTTGAATAAACCTCAGCGAGAAAGAACTAACATGATTTATAATAATCAGATTAGCTCCACAGACCTGAATATAAACTTCGTTTTCTCATTACCTTCACTAACATCAACCACTTTGTGGCTTTTGCCCAGACAGTAAAGAACTCGGCGTCTCAATGCATAATAACGGCTTTTGTTTGAATAATTACCGTGGCTGTAGTTTCAGGTGTAACTGTAAGCAAGAACAAAGCTGCAGTCTTTGCAAATCATTAGCAGAAACAGGAGAAAACTGATGAGCAACTGGAATGATTCACATGAGGAACAAGGAAGAAATTCCCTCTCAAGACTCCAGCAACACTTGAAATACAGGAAAACAAAACGACGCATTTCAGTTTCTGCCCTTCACCAGTCCTACTGTCACAAAGACACTTAAGAACACAAAGAAAAGAGTTTAAGTTAAAATTTTAGAGAAAACATGCTGGTAGAACTGATTCAAATGTTTCTTTCATTTTCAGATTGTTTATGCTAAAAGCAAAACCCAACATAAGAAATATCCCTCACATGTACTTAGCTTTTAATATAAGGCAGTTTTTACTCTTTAGCATCATTCATACACTTGGAAAAGTGTTTTACAAGACAACAAAAATAAAATAAAGTGTAAGTATGAAGAAAAACATGTTAAAAGAAAAGCATAAAGAGAAACCAGTATATCAATTAATCAGATTATTTTTATTCAAAAATTGGTGAAGACAAATATAAAACTGAAAATTAAGTCCTGTCCAAATGAATTAGTGAAAAATAAATCAATTTCCATCCATCCATTTTCTTTACACCCTTGTCCCTCAGTGGGGTCGGGGGGGTTGCTGGTGCTTTTCCAGCCAGCGTACCAGGCAAGAGGTGGGGTCACCCAGGACAGGTCGCCAGTCTGTCGCAGGGCAACACAGAGACACACAACCATGCACACACAACCACACACTCACACCTAGGGGCAATTTGGAGAGGCCAATTAACCTGACAGTCATGTTTTTGAACTGTGGGAGGAAACCGGAGTACCCGGAGAAAACCCACCATGCACAGGGAGAACATGCAAACTCCATGCAGAAAGACCGGGAATCGAACCCAGAACCTTCGTGCTGCAAGGCAACAGCTCTACCAACTGTGCCACTGTGCAGCCCTGAAAAATAAATATTGCATCAAATTAAAAGATGTCCATCTGAGACAAATTACAACTTCCTCACAAGCAAACGGTCCACTCAACATTTAATCTGACTAATTTTGGTATTAGTATTTTTACCTTCTTATTATTTTTCACTAATCTGTCTTGAGCTCATCAGTTTGTAAAACAACAGATAAGATAAAATTTTAGAGTCGATGCCCTGAAGAAAAAACCAAACCGGTCCAACCAGATTCAGTTCTGGATGTCACTTCCTGTTTAAAGATCAAACCTTTGGAACGGCTTTCATCAGAACATGTGGACTGGGCCGAACCGCTGAAGGTGTTTTCCACTGTTTGACTGACAGCTGAGCAGGAAACTTCACAGCTAACATCAACCACGCTTTTAATATTTTGGATTTTTCTTAAAAAAAGTTTTTTTTCTCCTGTAACCACATTGAAAATGTATATTTCTTAGATCGATATTGAAGTAGTGATGTATTGAAGTAGTTATGTAGTTTTTAGACATAGGGTGAATGCTCAATGTATTTATTCACTTGCAGAAAGTCAATATTCACTAAACTACACTGTAAAACATTTGAAAGTGGTTCAACTTGAAAATGAAAGTCCATCTGGAAAATGTAATTTAAATTAACAAGAAAATTGTTTTGGTTTTAAATTGTGACGTTTAGTTTTTAAATAATTAAACTAAACGTCACAATGAAACATTTAGTGTGAGCAGGATTTTATCCTCAAGCATTAAAATAAACATTTGTTTTAATAAAACACAGATCAGATCAACGTGACGCACTTCCATATCAAGGTACAGAAACATGCTGCAAAGCATTCTGGGAAATAGTTCCCTCTCCTGTCTTTTTCTTCTTTCAGATTTTTTAAGTACAAACCTAAAAACTCAGTTTATTCAACTCTATGACAAAATGAATAAAAAGTTAACACAACTTATACTGCTGTAAGTTTATCTTTCACAAACTCACATTTAGGTTCAAAATCTAAAACTGGCTAAATATTTGACTTAAAGAGTGAAGACAGTAGACACAACTCAATATGGCTCAAATGTTTTACAGTGGATTTTGGATATTAAAATCCCAGACGCATAAATGCTACACATGAACACAGATTAGTAATCTCTCAGTAAATATCTGCTTTAATAAAAAGTTCAGTTGATGCCAAATTTTGATTGGTTTACTTTATATTGATAACCTATAATGATAATTTGTGAAAGTTTCCCTATTTTATAAAAAGAAAATCTATTGACACAGACTAAATGTACTGAAAACAACCATAAGTCCCTGAAGTAATTAAAATAAACAAGTAAAAACAGATTAAATCATATTTCCAGCAGAGATTAGATTCATTCTCATATTTGGCCACTAGGGGGCAGCAGTTTTATTAGCTGGACCGACTCTGAGCAGACGGACCTTTATGTCTGCAGGCAGCCCTCCTCCAACCAGTTTAACTTTAATCTGCAGAGGAAAACATGACATCTATGTTAGATAGAGTCATTTAAAATCTTAGAATTAAAAATGAGAAACAGGTCAAATGTTTAATTTAACTATCACAACACAATATTTTAATAAAATTAAGATTTATATAGAAGAGGAACTTAAAATCTAGCAGGTTTGCCTCATTTAAAAACTCCACAAATTATTAAATGTTGATAGTTTTTCTATTATTTTTGATTTTTTTGTGTGTGTTTTTCTCATTCTTCACAAACTTTAGTTTTATTTAGTGGAGTTTACTAAAATAAATTAGTTCTCGTGTAAAAGCCACTGAATGTTTGTGGTTCTGTTTACTTTGAAATTTAATTTAATTATTTTTTCCCATATTTAAGAGACTTTATTTTCTATCTTTTTTGGAAAGCAGTTAAAAAACTTAACTGAATCAAACTGCAAACTGGAACTGGAAAACAAGTTTGTATTGCAATCAGGGATCAAAAATCGCCCCGGCGCCACACTTTGGACACCCCTGTTTTATTTATTTATTTATTTATTTATTTATTTATTTATTTATTTCAAACAGACAAAAAAAGTGGGGGGAAATAATAGTAAAACTAATTATTATTCTGATTGACATGTAATTTTATATAATTTGTTTAAAAAGGAGCAGGTAGAAGATCTCATGACTTCCTGTCCGTCTGACATTCATCAACCTACAAACATTTAAATTTCTCCTCACCAGATAAACTCTTATATTATTCCCCACATTGATTGATATTTAAATCTCACATTCTCATCCTTAAATGTACAATAATTTACACATTTTTAATATCAAAAATAGGCCCATCCTACACACCATATTTCCTTTCTGAACAGTTTTTTAAGATGATTTATATTTGTAGGAAGAAGAATTGGGTGGAAATTGATTGTTTCTTACTTTAAATATTAATTTGGGTTATGAAATGACATTTGGGATAAATTAGTTTGGTTTAAACTCAGGTTGTGATGGTTTGTGTTAAAGTCCAGGACTTCACTGACCGCTTTCTCGATTTCATTCTTGTCTTTCAGTGGCAGCGTAGTCGAGATCTTCAGCTTCAGAACCGTAAGACGAGCTGGAAGAACAAGAGATCAACATGGTATAAAGAACTACTTCCTGTTACTTTCACTCCTGCTTCCATCCTACTTACATGTTTTAGGAGGAGGACTTGGATCTGGTGATGAGAAAACAACAGAAATAACAAGTTTACGACATAAAATGTTAAAAATTAAGAATAAATCCATGAACTGACTCACCATCTCCAACCGTCACAATAACGCACCGAAGCTCAGACTGGTAGACTGAACTATAGACATTGTGGAGATAATTCAGTGCAAGAAAATTAACATTTAACATGTCAAATACAGAGCTGAGCAATAACTACATTTACGCACTTAAGCAAAAATAATTTTAGGAGTATTTTTACCACGTTGTGCTTTTTACTTTGAAGTATCTCTGGTGAACTTTAAACAAAATTCACCAGACAGAGACCTGCAGTTTTTATTAAAGTTTCATAAAATTATTATTGAAAGAAACTAATTTGAAAAAAATTTATTTTGCCTGATTTTGTTACTTATTTGAATTATTGTCATTTTGGTCCTTAGAATATCAAAATTTCAATGGAATATTTTGGTCTGTATGATGATGTAATTATTAAATTATTGATAATTTGATCAGATACTCGAGTAGAATTTTTACCAAACACTTTTTTTACTCTTACTTGAGTAAAATACTTGGGTACTTTATCAACTTCTGGTTAAATATCAAATAAATACAATTGTAATGTAATAAAAAATGTTTAAACAGGAAAAACTTTCATTTTCTATGTAAATTAAGTCGTTTGTTCCTGCAGTGAAGGACAGCGCCACCAAGTGGTGACCCTGTGTATAAGAATACAAATACAATAAAAAATATGTGTATCTTTTTATTTTTTTCTGGAATATTTTTAAGTAAAAATATTCCAGAATATTTTTACTTAATATTCTGGAATATTAAGTAAAAATATTCCAGAATAATATTTTTACTTAATAAAATATTATTCTGGAATAATAATACTCAAAATGTCTTTGAGTCAGTAAAGACTCAAAGACATTTTGAGTCTTTACTGGAAGACTCAAAATGAGTGAATGATTCCCAGTTTGTATTTATCTAACAGTGGGTAATGCCATGACCTCTGACCTTTATATATTTTATACTTTATGGTACAATAAAGACACAAGTGTGACCTCATACCATTTTTATTACCAAGACCTTCATTAAGGTTAAATCATTACCATAAATTTGTCAGAAAAATGGACAACATCAAGAAAAAAATGGAAATTATGTTTATTTTACTCAAACATAAATGTATAAAAAGTAAAATCAGAGAACTGAGCATTTTAAGCAGTTTTTGTTTTTCCAGAGCTGCATATCATAGAAAATTTTTTGAGTTTACTTTTTTTTTTTTGGCTCTAGTCGACTTTTTTATTTTGATAGTTAATTGACAGGAAAGTGGGTATTGAGAGAAGGTGAAGACATGCGGCAAAGGTCGCCAAGCCGGGAATCGAACCGGCGACGGCCGCGTCGAGGACTAAGGCCTCCATGTGTGGGTTGTGCTTAACCACTGCGCCACCACAGCACACTTATAAAATCTGATAATGTTGGACTGTTCAGACGTTTTTCACAAACTTTCAGATTTATCACTATGAATGTACAAATACTGGCCTTGCTTGGACAATGAAACAGATGGGGTGGCTCTGTCCACCTTCACTGGCAGATGGCGTCCACTTCAGGGTGAAGTTCCCCGATCCTGATGAACCCTTGACCACGTTGTACGGCCCGCTGTACAGGACTCCATCGATCCTTTATTGATTATAAGAACAGGTTCACTATGTGCTGTTTACACTGCAAAAACACAAAATCTTACCAAGTGTTTTTAGTCTAGTGCATGTATCTTATTACACTTTAAATTAATTTACCATCAAGAAATAGGAGCTTTTTTAAGGAAAAAATTCCTTAATATTCTTTATATTATAACAAGACAATTTCCCCACCTTGGACACCCCTGGCATAGCGTGTCATGAATGCTCAGGCTATTTAACAAAGGATTTCCTGTTACGGTGAGTAGTTAGCAGATTTAGCAGTGAGTACATGAGGATGATTGACAGCCCAACGCCCCTCCTCCTGGCTCTGATTGGTTGTTTCTGGTCGTTAGCGGTGCATAACAGTTACAAACTGCAGCTTTAAGCCAAATGTTACCAAACACAACCTGATTTAAATAAAGCAACTGCCCTATTTATCATACTTGGTTTTGTTTCCACTGTATTGTTCATGTGTTTTCCGGTTCCTTACCTAGACTGATTTGCCTCTGCTCTGATTTTGATCTCCAGAGTCTGATTGACGGGGCTGTAGAACCGAGCTCCATGTTCTGGGGTTGGAAACACAAATTTGGGCAGATAAACGCCGTCTGTGCAGGACAAAGCATTACCATCCACTGGAACACAGCAAGACAGAAACAGCATCAGTTCTATTAATGCACATCTGTTCGTGTGCAAATCATGTCTATGGCATAAATTATCCTGCAGAAACGAGTCTAGAAGATGAATCTTAATGTGATAGTAATGTATTACATCACATTACATCAGCACATTATTACAATTACTTATTCCAGTAATAACAAGTGAAACTCCTGTTTTAACTAAATTCGTTACACAACATGTTTAAAATGTTTGTTTCTTACTGTGATGTTTAAAGCTGATAAAAAATAAATCAGAATAAAAGAAGGAATTTTAATGCAGGATGGATAAACGGACGGATGGACGGACGGATGGACGGACGGACGGACGGACGGATGGATGGACAGATGGACGGACGGACGGACGGATGGACGGACGGTTAATCCAACATTTACTTTATCTTTGTTCATTTTAAACTTTAATTTTTAAAATTCCCAGCTGAGCTGCTGAACACAACCAGCACAACTAAACACCTGAAATTATTCCCTGTAATTTTGCTCCTTGTAGTTGTTACTATGGTAACCAGGTGATCAGTTGATCGTACCTAGAAAAGCAAACTGGATAGGAATCATGCTGATTGGAGTGTTGGTAGTTTTCACTTCCTTTGACCCGTTGGTGTGAGTCAGACTGATGGATTGTCGGGGAAAATCCTCCATCACCATCTGGACGGCGTACCAACCTTCATTACTGCTGGAAGTTGCTCTGAATGACAGGGTGCAGGTCTGCAAAAACACAGACAGATTAAAATAATCTGAAGAGAAGCTGCCAGATTAGCACACTGTCTTTCAATAAATCTTAGTACTCTAAGCTTTGGTGCAGAGTAACTAAAGATAAAAATGCTAAAAACACAGACGTAGTTCAAAGTTTAGTTTGGATTTTTGAAGAGGTTCTGTGACGTTACCATCAGTAATCGGTGGTAGAAAGAAATCACATCATCGAGGGTTTTTGGAAATGGAAGTTCATCCTCACATATAGAGAGAAGTAAACTTATCATATAACTATGAGACTTTATTTAAACAAAACCTTTTCATTGATCCACTTGTTTTCTGCCATTGTAATGTTAATTTTTTGTTAAGTGTTGATCATGTAGCATTTTGAACTGATTGTGTTGTAGGAATAAATCTCCATGTTACTCACAGGTGAGAGGCTGAGGACAGAGGGAGGCCTGCAGGGCGTCTCACACTCTGACGAGGAAAAGCTGGCATATCTGCATTTAACCTCGTCTCCATCGGGGTCAAAGGCCAACAGGCTAATATTTCTCTGACAGTTTGAAGGAACTCTGAGGGGGAAAAGATGCCTCCATTACTGTGGAACATGGCTGTGTTCATTTCTTGTCACATTGTTGATGTTTTCCTCTTTAATCTTAGACTTTTTAAAATTCCTCATTGGCTCCTATATGCTGGCGCATTTTGCCTCCTTTGTTCATATAGTTATTAATTGCCAGAGTAAAAACATATTTAGTAAGTAAATGTTTGGATTGTTGAACTGCTGTCCAGCTGTAAGAATTGATAATGAGTTACAACAATATTTAATTTCCCTCTGGGATCAATAAAGTATTTTGAATTTAAATTTGACGGATTAATTAAAAATTAAAAGTTCTTTACTGAAACTTCAGCTCACAATTGTTTCACAGTTAATGCCACAAGTCTTGCAAGATCATAAGAAAACTTAAAATTCAAGCAATTTTAAAAAACGCTACTCGAATTAAAAACATTTGATTTTAATCCTTATAACACACGAAATGTCCAACCTGCTGCCAACAGATAAACTCATCTGAATAAGGATCTCACTAATTATATCCAAGTGTATTATTATCTTTTCATGTAACTCATCGCTTGTGATCCAGATGGCAGCAGAATCACCTCAGAGCTGGAAAGATGGTGGTTTGTGGTGATGAGTTGGGTCTGTTGGTGTCGGACCGGGTCCTCAGTTCAACACCAGTCACTGCTCTCCAGTATCCAATATTATTAATATTATATAACCAGGTTGAACCGGCAAACCTGGATTGGACATGCAGAATGGAGACAGAAACTTCTCTTATAATTTCAAATCTGTCTCAATAGATAATTGAATTATCCAGTCAATGATGAAACATGCGATAAAGACAATTTGTAATGTTATAATTTACAAAAAAATGTTTGGTTTTGTTGAGCAAATAAAGCTTCTGACTCTTTAATCTCTCCTCATACTGAAGATTTAAACAAATATTATGATTAAAGCGAATATCAAATATTGGATTAAACATTGTAAACGTGGACTCACGCAAGCCGAAATGGAGAGTTGGTGGGAAGCCGTCGAGTTGTGATTTTTTCACTCTGACACCAAGAACCAGAGACTTCCTCAATCTTGGTATTTGAAAGAATTAAACTTTCACTACCACAGTTTCCAAATGTGCAGTCAAATGAATCATCTTGGCAAGAGACGAAGTTAAACTTAGCGCGAAGGATCACCTGTTGGTTTTTAAGAAGTGAGATCAAGTTTTAAGACACTTAAAAATGGAGGAATGTATAAATAATCTACTTACAGAGATGGATCCATCTGAGTTGGTTTCCATTGGGTAGTAAGTCACCATAGTACCACGAAAATGAGTGGATTGAGAATCACTGACCAGCAGCAGCAGCAGGACAGAGAGCAACATGTTGTCTGACCACAGGAGAACTGAGCTGCTGGAGGGTTTTCACTCCCACAGGATCAGCCTCTCCTCTCATCCTCCTCCCCTCCGTTTCTACTGACATCCTGGACGTTCAACACTCTGATGGTGCAGTTTTAACATGAATGTGAACCAAATATTCACATTTAACGTGATTAACATGCAAGGAAAAACAGAGTTAAAGAAACTGTTATTGAATAATCAAGAAATGCAGGAAGTTAAACTGAAGTCAGTTTGCAAATTTCCATTTAACTCTGAACTTCCTCTTTAAAAACATCAATGAGGCCTTATTCTTTATTCTAATGGCTCCATTTAATCTTCACGCTTTCCGCTTGGGTCCAGATCATTTAACTCACTGTTTTAACTTCATCATTGATTCCAGCAGCTGTTGAATTTTTTTGTTTGTTTTGTTTTGGTCTGAGTTTTTTTTTTGTATTATAACTCTAACTGTAACATCGAGCAGGAAAAAAAAATTTCCTGGCCATGCAGGTTGAAAATATGAATAATATTTGAATATTTATGACATGATATGAAAGAAGAGGTCTTTGTATTGCTGAGTCTGGTTATTTTCTGTTTATGTTTGAGAAATTCATCCAGCTTTAAATTACTTGTTTCTATCTATTGTACAAGTTTAAATAACCATGCGATACATTTTTACATAAAACTGAAAGGTAAACGAAAATACATTTTTAAATAAACCTATAAATTCATCAGTTTGTTTATATTTTTTCAAACACTGAAATTAATCGAGTTAGTTACCTGAACACAGGTAAATGATAATTAGATAACCGTTTTCCTCCAACTGCACCTGAGTTCTGACATTTTAGTAACTTTAAGGTTAAATATATTTGTTCTACATTTACATCTGAGTTATCAGGTATTATGCAAATATGTGGATGTGAGTTTTATCACACATGAAGCCGTTTCACAGGAAACCATAAAAACCCACAAACACCTTCTTGTGTTTGCCAGTGACTATTTCTGATGCATTTATTTTTGTCCTATTCAAAGTTTGCCTCTGCTCTGATGTTTATTTGCATCGTTGTTAGGAACAGCAAGCTGTTTATTATTCACTGCCATCTGTAGCCATGCTAACTAGCTTAGCATTACTAGCTGACTCCGTTAACAGGAAGAAGCAGAGAGCAATGGAGGGAAGAGGTGGAGCGGCGCGCACACAAGCTTGATTGACAGCATCAAGACCCGCCTCCGTGCTCTGATTGGTTGTTTCTCGTTAGCACCCGGAGAAAACGCAGGAGCTCGATTTTTTTCACAACTTACTTGTCTCATATTATACTTTAACGGGATGGCGACAGTTTCAACAAATAAGCAAAAGAAAAAATAAGTATAAAGGTTAAATACTGCACATTTGATTATATTAATCATTCTGATTATTTACATGTGGTTATGAAAACAAGTAGAGGAAATTATTTCTCAAGTCAGTGGTACTTCAAAGTAATGTTACCCAGGTAAAAATGAATAGTGCGGTGTAGTAAAAAATACTCATATAAGTACATTTTGTCCAAGTTACTGAAGTGAAGGTAACTGTGCAAAAGTGATTAGTTGCTACCCGCTTCTGTCTCTCCTTTAGTGTTTGAGAAACTATCATAAACTTTAAGGGAAATAAAACAGGATAAACAAACAGGTTCATGTATTTGCAGTATTAATATAAACATTTAAAAAGTATTTTTGCTCCATTGAAATGTTTCTGGAAGGTCAAAGTGGTGAATGATGACGTCTTGTCACAAGTTACAACTGTAAGGAGCCACATAAGCCATTTTTAGGTTTACTGCCACCTGCTGGCAAACCTGTGAAAGTGCATAACAGATAACTTATTTCCATTTTCTTTATTTTTTTCTTGTTAAAAAGAAAAACAAACAAATAAAGAAGGAAAATCTAAACTAATGATGCTGTACAGAAAGCAGATAAAAACTCTGTCGGTTAGTGGTTCTGTAATCAAATCACAAAGAGTCAAAGGTTGAAATAATTTTACAAAAATTGCAGAGAAATTCAGTAACAATTATCAAAGCAAATGCCAAATGAAGTCAAGTTAACTGTGTTCTTGGTGAAGAGAATTATGCACTGAAGGCAACACGCGTTTTTATCATGCCTTAAATTTATTCTAAATTAGACAAAAATGTTAAATTCAACAAATATCACATCTACAGCTAAGAAAATAATAAATAAAATCAAGATGAAATTATATAGATTCGTAATGTTATCACTTTATTCTCGCAACGCTATAACTTTGTCATACATTAGTTTTTTTTATCCTCGTAATTTTATGTCATAATTTTGCTTTATTTTTTTTTATTAACATGGTTCTCACACTCCTTTGTACAAAATGAAAACACATGTAAACATTTCTACAAACAAGTTCAGCAAAAAACCTAATTATATTTCCTACAGGTATTAAAAAATGAGAAGCACTTTCTACCTTTAAACACAATAAACGACATAAAATGTTTCTTTACAAAGACCCAAGAACCTGACATTAAGAAATGACTTTAAAATGTGAGAACATTTGAGGGGAAAAAATCAACAGCAGATTGTGAAAGTCGATGAAAAGATGTACGATTCTCATAGATTACAGTTAAAATATATTAAACTGTAAATGTATTGTTTGAAGCCACTGAAGTTAAAGCTTAACGTCAATAACAGGTTGTGACATCATGTCCAGATAAAGTGGCTCCGTGTCCAGCGCGTTTCCATAAAAATGGCTCATTCTCAAAGCTGGCCACCAGGGGGCGCCTACTGTGCTGTTACCACTGGCCCGTCGCTCAGCAGGCGCACAGTTATGAATGGCGGAAAGCCGCGGTTCGTTATCAGTTCTTCTTTAATCTGGAAAAGGAAATGAAGTTTTTAGTTAGGGTGCAATCATAACTGGACCAAAAATAAAATATGTCAAGAATCTGGGTTAATCCACTGGATAAGAGTACAAAACAGTGGAGTGGATTTAAAATAAACAAATACATTTTAATTAATCTGCTACTTATTGACATTATTTTCAACATAAATACTGACTGAATTTTGGATGGCATCTTTATTGTCCTTTATTGAGAGCGTGGTAGAGATCTTCATCCTTAGAACATGAATATAAATCGGTGATTCTGTGAATAAAGCAGCAGAATCACAATCAGGTCACAAAACAATGAATAAATAAATGTAAACAAGAGGAAAATTAGAAAATTAGACTTACTTGTAACATTCACAACAACACATCGAAGCGCAGACTGATAAACAGCAGTGCTGACACTGTGGAGGTAGATTTTTAAACAATTACTTTTTTCAAATATTTAGTTTTGAACCAAACATTTAGTTTGAAAACTAAACAGTAAGTTCATCATCCCGTCCATATGACATCATCTACATGATTATCCCTAGTGGGGTCACAAGGGGTGCTGGTGCCGATTTCCAGCGGTATAAATATCAAGTTTGCAAACTAAATATTTAGCTTCATAGCTAAATATTACCTAGAAAATTAAATATTAAATATTTAATTTCGCTATGAATATTTAATTTGAAAGCTAAATATATATTTTGTAAACTAAATATTTAGCTTGTGAATTAAACATTTTTGTTTGAATCTGATGAAAACCCAGTTTTTTCTGTTTGACAAACCAAATATACCACAATATCGCTGTTAATTATTTACTGTGCAACTTTAAAAACAGCCCCTCATAGAAATAATACACAAATAAACTTAACTTGACATTAAGCAAAAATGTTCTTCAAAAGCCTGCACAGCTACAATTTTCAGTGTGAAATTATGTTTTATGCTTCTGCAGTAAATCACATTTTTATCCATCATTACCAGCAGTGAACACAGCAGTTCTTTGACGCTTTTAGTATATTTCAGTATTTCATCTGTACATTTTATAGAGTATTTTCCAGACTATAGAGCGCACCTTACTATAAGCCGCACCCACAAAGTAAAAAAAAACAAACACTGGAAATGTACATATATAAGCCGCTGGTATCTCCACCGCTCTCGGTTTTCCACAAAGACACAGTAGAGGACTGTGTCCTTAATTAATCTGCTATTAAGGACGCAGCCCTCCGTCTCCAACGCCGAACCATAGACTCGTTCACGCTGAGCTTTCATGCAGCGGATATCGAACTGTACTGCCAGATAGATAGTCATCAACTTAAAAGCTGCATCATATAAATTTGAAAACATTTCTCCGTCATACCTGCTGCTAGCATACGGAAGAGTAGGGGCCACTGGAAAATAAAAATCTGACTTTAATCTCTGAGATTGAAGTCAGATTTGTTTTTTTCCAGTGGCCCTAATCCTCTTCCGTATTAGCATGTGTTTGTTCAAACTGAAAATCAGCATTTTCTTCTCTGACTTCCAATTTTGACCTTCAATGATTCACTTCCTGCTAAAGAGCCCCCTGGTGGTTAAAGAAAAATCCACAGAAAAGCCACACCAGGCTATAAGCCGCATGGTTCAAAGCTTAGGAAAAAAGTAGCGGCTTATAGTCCGAACATTGGTGCTATAAAATACTGACTTTGCCTGGACAACAAAGCAGATGGGGTGGCTCTGTCCTTCATCGCTTGCAGATGGTTTCCATGTCAGAGTGAAACTTCCTGATCCTGATGAAGTCTTGACCACGTTGTTGGGCCCGCTGAACAGCAGCTCAGTGATCCTTTATCAATTATAAAATATACAGAAGTGTTTCAAATGGTACCTACAAATAGACCAGCTGTTTCTTGAACATTTTAATGTTTTTTTATCTATATTTTCATTGAAAAAGTGAAGCAGTTCCATTAGACTGTCCTTACATTCAAGAAAACTAAGACTATCCGAACAGAAATTGTTTTTTTAAAGTTTATTTCACATGATGTCTATAAATCTTTTCCCCGGGACAAAAGATTCGGTCCAATTCCAGCTTGAGTCAAATGTAACCAAACACAACCTGATTCAAATAAAGGAACGTATGCATGCACCACCTTTTGTTTTCTTTCTACTGAATATATTTTCCATGTGTTTTGCATCTCCTTACACAGAATTAGTCGCCTCTGCTTGTACGCTTATCCCCACGGACTGATTGGAAAAAATGGGAAGCTGAGCTCCGTGTTCTGGAGTTGGACTCACAAATCTCGGCCGATAATATCCTTCTGTGCAGGAAGATACTGCGGGATCCACTGGAAAACATCAGCAGAGAAACGACGTCTGAAAATGTAAATGCTATTCTGTTTAGAAGCTGAAACTAAAACTGAGCACACTGGAATTACAGAAATAAATTCACTTAACGAAAGCACGGCAATTACAGAAAAGCTCACGTTTTTGACTTTTAAAAGAAAAAAACTGCAGTGGAAATCTAATCTAATCACACAAGTCATGTGATCAACAACAGGAAACGACGAACAAGACGACAGGAAGTGGTAAACTAACTTATTTACGTGTGATTTTAATTGCGTTTCTTATTTACTGGAAATATCGCATCTGCAAATTCCTGGCAGTTTTCCAACATTAGTGGAATATTGAAAAAGTTTTCCAGACATTTGTAACGGAAACGCAGCTTGTGATTGGTGGATGTTGAAGCTCCAACTCCAATCAGTCAATCAATCAGTTTTGTTTTCTTTAGCTTTAGGACATAATTAACACCTAAAAACCTAACATAAATCAATCTAATGTCCATTTTGCTCTTCATGGTTGTTACTATGGTAACCAGGTGATCAGATGACTGTACCTTGAAAGGGGAACTGGATCGGTATGTTGCTGATGGCATCGCTGGTAGTTTTTACGACCTGTGACCCGTTGTACTGAGTCAGAGTGATGGATTGTCGGGGAAAATCCTCCATCACCATCTGGACGACGTACCAGCCTTCATTACTGCTGGACGTTGCCTTGAATGACAGGATGCAGGTCTGCAAAAAAACAGAAGAACCACAACGTTAAACCAAGGTGTCAGATTAGTAACTTGGATTATGCATTCAAATAACTCAAACTGATTTCTCATTAGACATTTTTGTCTTTTATTTTTACTCAGAGTTAGCTGTTAACATAAGCATTGTATCCCACTGATATCTACAATTTAGCGACTAAATAGTTATCTTCTATTTTCGCAATTTACCGTATATTATAAGAGTTAGTTGCCAGGAAATACCTAATTTTAAAATCTGCCACAATTTCAACAGGTTGGAAATTGAGTGAAACTGAAACCACTTTCATGTCCTGTTTATGTCTTTTAATTAGAACTACATCCATAAGAAAATGGAAAAGTGTGGTGTTTTATTAGAGACTCTTTTACTGTTCCAGTAATGCCGGAATTAATCGTAAATAATAAAGACTTTGCGGTATTCTGATGTAGTATTTGTTAGTTGTGTTACCACCCCCACGCCACTAGAGGCAGTAGCAGACCTGAGAAGACGCAGTTAAGGACCAGATTTAGAAGTACACAGAAAACCACAGAACTCTGAGCTGCGCTGAAGTAAATAAAAGAGAAAAGTTCAAGTACATCCTGAGAGATGAACTCCTTACTAAAGATGAAGATATATCCCCGATTTCAAAAGACAATAAATAAAAACGAGAGACCGCGGATAATATAGGAAACAGTGCCCCCTTCATTTTCGGAGTGTAATGGTCCCATTTCCAAATAAGATATGAGACTGGCAGTGGTCCCGTCTCTTTCTGTTTGCTGCAGCGAGGTGTACTTGGAAAAAAGTGTTTCCATTCAGCGTATTTTTTTCCATAATTCCAATTTGCGCAATTTTAAAATCAATCTCAAGAAGGGATAGAGGAGATGTTTAGGATATGAGCGCTAACTGGGAAGTCTGCCCTCAAGATAAAATAACCAAACAGGAAATCCATTGTTAGAAAAACGGATTTTTCTAACATGAAATTAGCTCTTGTTACTTACAGAAGTGAGGCTGAGGACAGGTGGAGGTGTGCAGGGCGACGCACATTCTGCTAAAGAAAGGCTAGAATATCTGCACTGAACCTGGTCTCCGTCGGGGTCAAAGGCCAACAGGGGAATATTTACTGCACAGTTTGATGGAACCCTGATGGAACAAAAACATAAAGACATTAATCAATGTAAACATGTCTGCTTTTATTTGCTGTCATCATATCAAAGTAATGATGAAGATCTGATGCAGTCCGTCCATTTTTAAATTCTCTGATCAAACAGAACCCACTGTAAACTATAAACAGAAAAAATACAAAAACAAAATAAATTAATTCTTTTTCTCAAATAAAGTTAGCGCAAAACATTATCATTGGAGATTTAAATATCTTTTCAGGTAGAGTAGAAAAACTACATTACAAAAATAAAGTTAGCTTCAGATTCCCTCTCAGCAAGCCAGAATCAATACTTATACCAACTTAGTTTCAATATTATCAATATTTGGATCAATCCAATCACTCCTATTGCAGATTGAATTGTAAACAGCCACAAAAAAGAAAAAACATATTAAATTAACTTTACTCTGATAAGTCTAAATTGTCGCTCTTTTAATTGGCGTAAGGAGGTTCTGGGTTCAAATCCCTAAAACCTTAACACACTTATTTCACAAGTATGTTTTAATTCTAGACATATTTTAAAGGATTTAACTCAAATATGTTCAAGTTAAATCCATTAAGTCCTCCTAAAAAAATGTTCTAAAACTTAAACAATTTGTGTTTTGTAAGAAAACAAGAAAACGTTAACTTTGCTTTTTGTAACATTTTTTGTCCCGTCACAAATTCCTCTGACAAATTAACACAAATAAGTAAAAGAATTACAGCTGAATTTATTATTTTTCATTTATTGAAATGAGTAGAGCATTTCAGATTTCAACTAATGATAAGTAATTACACAGCTTCTCATAATTTGCTACTATTTAGAAGAAGAACTGATTTAGAAACCAGCAGAATGACCTCAGTGCGGGAATCACGGTGGTTTGTGGTGATGAGTTTGGTTTGTTGGTGTCGGATCGCTGCCTCAGCTCAACGTCGGCCACTGCTCTCCAGTCTACAATCCCATTTAAATTAGTAAACCAATTGGTGCTGGACAACCTGTAACCAAAGTTCATTATTGGTTTTAACAGAACATTTGTTCAACTTTATCTCTGGGTCAATAAAGATTTGGTATTTAGTTGAGCTAATAAAGCTTCTGAGTTTCTAATCTCTCTTCATATTGATGATTTAAACCAGGGGGTGAAAACTTTTGCCAAGTGGGCCAAAGTTGTAGGCTCCAAAAATCAAAAGTATCTTGATATTTATTGTAGATCCAAAACTTGACAGCGGTTTTTATGACGGTTTACCAGGGCCGTTGTAGGCTGAATAAAATTAGTGTATTTTCACCAAAAACTCATTAATTTTGTGTTTAATCTCAGAAAAATTCTAGAAAAATTTTCAGAACAACATTTTTAATTTGAAATTCAGACATAACCAAGTATTTTGTAAAACAAAAACGTCTGATATTAATCAAAAAATTATTTTTTTTAGAAAATTTTAACATCGAGTGTTTTGCATAAAGTTTCTATTCACTACTTTAATTTTGCACGTTTTCTGTATTAAAAGAAATACATTTAGTTTTCGGTTTCTTTTGGGTTTGACTGAATACATTTATTCTCAGTAATAAGAACAGAATCTGGATCAATTTGTTTCAAAATGCCTGCTATATTTAGCCAAGTGTAAGAAAGAGAAAAAGCTGATTTGGGTGCAGTAAAGTCGTATTTTCAGTCAAAGTCTCTGTATAAAGTTACCTTTTGTTTAACTTGGTTATAAACAGATGAAAACTTTGTGTTGTACTTTGTAAGAAAATCATGTTGGTAACCATTTTTACCCTGATTACAAATAAAAAATCTCCATCTGGCCAAATTTGCATAATTTTTGAATTGCAGCAGCACAAAATCAGTGCAATGGCCACAAATGGCCCCTGGACCTCATTTTGGACACCCCTGATCTAAACAGCTAAACAATAATTTAAACATTGTAAACGTGGACTCACACAAGCTGCAATGGAGAGTTGTTGGGAAGCCGCCGAGTTGTGATTTTTTCACTCTGACACCAAGAACCAGTGACTTGCTCAATCTTGGTATTTACAAGAATCGTACTTTCATTACCACAGTTTCCAGTACAAGCATAAGTACCATCACTGCAGGCCTGGTGGTTAAACTTAAAGCGAAGGATCACCTGTTGGTTTTTAAGAAGTGAGATTTAAAACACTTAAAAATGGAGGAATGTATAAATAATCTACTTACAGAGATGGATCCATCTGAGTTGGTTTCCGTTGGATAGTAAGTCACCATAGTACCACGAAAATGAGTGGATTGAGCATCGCTGAGCAGCAGCAGCAGCAGCAGCACAGAGAGCAACATGTTGCAGCAACCTGACCACAGGAGAACTGAGCTGCTGGAGGGTTTTCACTCCCACAGGAACAGCCTCTCCTCTCATCCTCCTCCCCTCCGTTTCTACTGACATCCTGGACGTTCAACACTCTGAAGGTGGCGTTTTAACATGAATGTGAACCAAATATTCACATTTAATGTGATTAACATGTAAGAAAAATGGGGAGGACAAAAAGGTCTTATTTTTAAGCCTGTTAAATATTTGGGTTTTTTGTGATTTTTCTATCGGAGAAATTTGACAACTTTAAAATGACAAACGTTCATAATCATAACAATAACAATCTTTATTGTTCACAAATATGTGGAAATTTGCCTTTGGTTAAAAACACGATACATAATAAAAGAGGGATTTTCAATCCAGCAACAAACGTAAATTTATGTCTGAATAACAATTTAGTAACATTAATGTTTCTGGGATAAATACAAAAACCGACACAATCAGAATATTAATAACCATTACACAACATTTAGTGATCATGTTTTGGAAAATGTTACATTTATCTAAAGAAACAGATTAAACAAACATAAAATCTGACAAATACATTTAATTGACCAGGATGTATGTTATAACACACTTTGTTTGAATATTTAACTAACCAAATAAATGCAAACAAACAATGCAAATGTTGGACATTGTATGACGAGACAAAACCTGCAACATGTAGGAAAAACGAGAGTTAAAAATGAAACTTGAACAAAAGTATGTCAGATTCAGCAGCTTTTATTATTCCAGAGGCTTCAATAACGATGTGATAGATTTTTATATAAACTGCTGTGCACATTGAAAATAAAGGAACAATTAATCCAATTGGACAATTAAAAAAAAATAAAATAAACCCCCAATTGTATCTTTCACTCACTGTTTTCATTAAGACTGATTAAGTTTGGTAACTTTTTTGATTTCATACAAAAATCTCACATAAAACTTCCAGATAAGAATCAGAGAAAAGATTTTCTGACTGAAATGACAGATTTCACCCGTCAACCAGCAGCTGGGTGTTGATACGTCAGCAGCTTCAGAGCTTTGTGAAACCGTCATCACTGCTTTTACACCACGTCTGCATGTCGGAGGAGTCAAATGTTTCATGCAAATTTAAGTTTGGTTCCCGTCATTCATTTACACAACTCTGTGAAAAAGTGTTGACAAGAATATGGACTTTAACACAGGATGTTAGTATGAAGGTTTTCTCAGAAAACCTGCAAATTCCTCCATCAATTAACTTTGTTCTGTTTTGCTTCCATTTAATTCATTTTAAACGTGTTTTTATGCTCATCTATTCAAACTGATTTGCATCGGCTCGGATGTTGATTTGCATTGAGCTGCACTGAGGTCAGAGGCAAATCAAAACTGGCCTGAAATAAATATTAAATTATTCATCTTTTCTGGGTTTTTATTAACAAAAATATTTGGTAAGAAGTTTACTCAAGTAGAGTAATTTTTTAAATATTAAATTATTAGTAATTTAATATCTAAAATTACATCATTCGACAAAATATAGTCAAGTGGAAATGTTTGTATTTTAAAGACCAAAATGATATATAATGATGATTTATATGAGTAACAAAAAATAAAATCAAGCAAAAGAAAAAATTTTCCAAATTGGTTTCTTTCAATAAAAAACTTCAAAAGCTTCAACATAAACTGCAGGTGTGTGTCTGTCTGGTGAATTTTTAGTTAAAACATGTTTGTTTTTCATTCAGTGGGTAGAAAATCCAGAAATTTTACTCAAGCAAGAGTAGAAATACTTCATAATAATATTATTAAAGTAAAAATACTCCTAAAAGTAAATATTTTCAAAGACGTTACTCAAGCATATGTAATTACTACGGATGGGAATTAAGAACCACCAGATAAGGTCAAACTCCGGGCCTCAGCTTCCTTAAAGTTTGCTCTATATGATCATTTGTTGTTGTTTTTTTAACCAAATTGTGGTTGTGTAGACCAGACAGACTTTCTATGGAAATCACCCTCACAGCTGCTGATTTCCATGTTAGAGATGAGCTCTGCTGTCTTGAGTTTCCACAGGAAACATGGCAGGCGGCATGAAGGACGGAGTCGCTTGATCCCCTGCAATCTGTTCAAACAAATTAGGGCGTTTTCACACCCGATGGTCACGTTGACACAGTTGGATTTGAGACCGAAGTTGCAACATTTGTTGCATTTTCAGTTGGTTTGCAGGGCTGGGAGAACAACATGCAGCCAAAACGAGGCGTCAGGTCTCAGCTGCTGCAGGATTTCTTCCTGCTCTGCTGGACTCGTGCTTTTGAGTTACCAACAAACTGTGTCATGATCCACACGTCTGTTTTTTTTTTGGTCATTTCCAGGTTTAATATGCCATAGTCTGCTAACTCTCTGTTGCAGGGGCGGAGCTATAGGGGGATCTGGGGGGGGCGGCTGCCCCCCGAACCGGGCTGGATGGGGGCCTGGGTCTGGAGGTGCCAGGGAGGGAGGAATGGTTTCAAGTCGCTTAAATGTCTGATTATAGACGGAAAAAGTGTGCCCTCACCTGTTGAAAAAGGTGTATTTAATGTTAAAGTCAACAGTTTCAGTTTCGTTCTCTCCCACCCCCCTCAACAGTTTCCAGCAGCTGATGCACGTAAGGGGCCCGGTGATTTGTTAGGGGCCCGGTAATTGGTCCGCCACCCGGCCCGACGCCGACTTGTTCCGCTAGTGCTCTGTTGTTTATAATTGTCATTAGTTCAGTGGTTCTTAACCTGGGTTCGATCGAACCCCAGGGGTTCGGCAGAGCCTCTGCCAGGAGACACACTTGTGTAAAGTCGTGATGACGCCCCGCTTTGCCATCACTTGCTGCAGAGGATCACGTTACATTGCTTAGCCAATCAGAGGATCACGTTACATTGCTTAGCCAATCAGTGGATCATGTTACATTGCTTAGCCAATCAGAGGATCACATTACATTGCTTAGCCAATCAGAGGATCACGTTACATTGCTTAGCCAATCAGAGCTGCGGAGGAGCCCTGATTGAAGGAGCTCCACTCTCAGCATGGATTTGAACTTGTGTCTTTATTTACTTCAGCAAAGCTCAAAGTTTTTACCAAATTCTATAGCTTTCGGTGAACTTCTAAATCTGCTCCATAGTCGCATCTTTTCGGGGTTGGTACTGCCTCTAGTGGCGTGGAGGTGGTAACACAACTAATATAATTACATTACTAAATCAGAATACCGCAAAGTCTTTATTATTTATTATTAATTTTTCATTATCTTAAGAATGTAGAGCTAATTAAATAATCTAAATAAGACATTAAAGTGGTTCCAGTTTCTCTCGATGGCCAACCTGTTGAAACTGTGGCAGATTTTAAATACCTTGGGTCGTTCCTGGACAGTCAGCTCAACTTTGCTGAAAACACTGACTGTATTTTGAAGAACTGTTCTCAGAGACTCTACTGTTTAAGAAGACTTAGTGATCTTGGATTTGACCCTCTGTCTTGAATTTGGAAAAAAAATAATTTTATTTATCACTACAGAAGGGTTCAGTGAACGCACATGAATCTGATGGGTTCGGTACCTCAAAAAAGGTCAAGAACCACTGGACTAGGATCTTTTCATGTTAGTCCACTGAGTCCTTGTGTTGAATTTCTCATGCTACGTTCGTTCACACCGCAGGCATCTGATGCATCTGACTTTTACACGTCAGTCTGAACGGTGAGATTCCAATGTTTTCATCCAAATATGCAGGTCATGCCACATTTCATCCGACTTTTACCTCATTAAAGTTTTAGTGTTACTTTCATTAAAAAAAGTATTTTTTACATATTTGTTAAAACTCTGAGCATGTTTTGACAGTGTGTTAGGAAACAGATTATCTGTCTTTCTATTAAGTGTTCCCTTTATTTTTTTTCCCTTTATTTTTTTGAGCAGTGTACTTGTTTCGGATGAAAGCAAATTTTGCATGTCATTCGGAAATTAAGGTGCCAGAGTCTGGAGGAAGACTGGGAAGAAGGAAATGCCAAAAGGCCAGATGTCCAGTGTCCAGTACCCACGTGATGGTCTGGGGAGCCATGTCAGCTGCTGGTGTTGGTCCACTGTGTTTTATAAAGGGCAGGTCAATGCAGCAGCTATCAGGAGGTTTTGGAGCACTTCATGCTTCCATCTGCTGAAAAACTTTATGGAGATGAAGATTTCATTTTTCAGCACAACCTGCTCACAGAGCCAAAACCACTGGTATACTGACCATGGTGCTACTGTTGGCCTGCCAACTCTCCTGACCTGAACCCCATAGAGAATCTGTGGGATATTGTAAAGAGAACGTTGAGAGACCAAGACCCAAAACTCTGGATGAGCTTAAGGCCATCGAAGCATCCTGGGCTCCATAACACCTCAGCAGAGCCACAGGCTGATGGCCTCCATGCCGCCTTGAAGGCTGCAAAATGATTCCTGACCAAGTATTGATGCATAACGGTACATAATTATTTGAAGTTTGACTTTTTTGGTATTAAAACACTTTTCTTTTATTGGTCGAATGAAATATGCTAATTTTTTGAGACAGGGATTTTGGGTTTTCATGAGCTGTTTGCCAACATCATCAGTATTAAAACAATAAAAGACCTGAAATATTTCTGTTGGTGTGCAATGAATCTAAAATAAATGACAGTTTAGTTTTTACCATTACATTATGGAAAATAATGAACTTTATCACAATATGCTATTTTTTTTAGAAGGACCTGTATATAGAGATAAAGAGAGATAATCACATTTCTCCAATGAAACATTAATATCTCTATCTATCTAAAACAGCGTCTTCCTCCTCATGTCTTGATCGTAGAAAGAGTTTAACTTCTCATGACGTGGTGGAGCAGCGGGTGTTTGGCATAACTGTGAAGTTTTGGACTTGTGGCTTCAGGTAATGTCGCTACTGAGCGGGAGGTGAAACTAGCATAGATGAGGAGGGTTTAATATGATCACGCATTTTACATGACGGGTGGCAACCCCAGTCTATACTATAAACATCTGATTAAGATTAGAGCCTAAATACGTTTTATTTCCAAAACAGAAAGGCTACGTAATGTTAGCCAGCTAACAAATTACTATTGCTAGCATAGCATATCAACTAACAGCTAGAAAAAAACAAAACACGAACCTTCGTAGTCAAACTGGTATCAGTCAGCGAGGAATTTGTCCAGTTTAGATTATGTATAGATAGTGGATGTTAGGATGTTAAACGGATGTTTGACGTCTTTTGAAAAGGGTCTATAAGCCTCTCCGACCACAGCGCAGGCATTAACAATCGATCTGCACACGGATCGTTCTCTTTCCTGTTTATTGACCAATAGAGAGCTGGACATAGAAGGCAGCCCACCTCATTAACATAACGATGCAGCGAGAAAACGATACAGAAATAAATACAGAAAACAATACAGAAATAAATACAGAAATAAATACAGAAAACGATACAGAAATAAATACAGAAAACAATACAGAAAAAATAGAGAAAACAATACAGAAAACAATACAGAAATAAATACAGAAAACAATACAGAAAACAATAAATAAATAAATACAGAAATAAATACATCAAACGGAAAAGGGAGAAGCAATAAAATCATATAAGTATATATTTATTCTTTTATTTATATATTTCTACTTTTATTTTTATATTTATTCTTTTATTTATATATTTATTATTTTATTTTAATATTGATTCTTTTATTTATTATGTCAGTTTTAGTCCTCCATACCTATAAAACTGAGAGCCACTCAAGTAAAAAGTGGCACAAAAAGTGGGTATGCACTGTATGCAATGCATAAGGGCGCTGAACAAGAGGTATTGCCAGAATTAATAATAAAATAATAAGGACTTTGTGGTATTCTCATTTAGTGAAGTAATTAAAGTAGTTGTGCTACCACTCCTACGCCACTAGAGGCAGTAGCAGGCCCAAAAAGGTG
The DNA here is from genome assembly GCF_904066995.2 of Poecilia reticulata. Classification (NCBI taxonomy): domain Eukaryota; kingdom Metazoa; phylum Chordata; class Actinopteri; order Cyprinodontiformes; family Poeciliidae; genus Poecilia; species Poecilia reticulata. The sequence continues at coordinate 22,848,008 of NC_088847.1, read as the reverse complement.
CATCTAAGGAGCAGATTAAGAAGTACACAGAACGCTATGGAACTTGTTAATAACTGTGAGCTGTGTTGAAGTAAATAAGACAGAAGTTCAAATACATACTGAGAGTGAAACTCCTTAAAGATGAAGCTATATCCCAGATTTCAAAAGAAAATAAAAACAGTGGGTAACTATGGCAACCAGTGACAGTTTAATAGCCCGCCTACTCTTTCTGCAGTCAGGTGGCGCACGCATCCGTCGTGTTAATGAAAAAACTCTGTCAGAGAAGCCCACTCTGAATATCAAACACAACTGTGACGTCACAATGTGACATCACAATATAACTCCAAAGGCAGAATTCTGACATCACCAGGGTTTATATAAGCTCGTCACATCCATCTACCTTCATCGCGACCTCTTAGCAGCCGTTGTCGATAGTCTTTCGTGAGAAGTTACTGAGCAGTACATAGTAGGATTTTCAACTTTGAAATTACTGAGTTTCTAGAGAAGTCATCTATCTTAGAACCACAAGTAAAAGTTAAAATGGAGTCCAACCAGCGTACAATTGAAGAAGCTGCATCCGACAACATCGTCGAGAGAAAAGTACAGCCACCCAAACCACCCAAGCGCAAGAAGAAGATGCCATTTGCAGTCTGGTGGGCGCTGCATGGATCTGAGGAGCTGAAGATGTCAACTGAAAACATGGAACATCAGGACTCCTCATTGGTGACTGATAATGGATCGAGCGCCACAGCGCTGCAAAAGGTGGATCAAAAAGGGGATGGACAGGAACCTCAGAGAGAATCCAACGAGAGCAACCAGGTAGCATTTAAAACCTGTTCGGAGGAAGGCATCTCCACTGAGCAAGAGATTTCTGCTGAAAATATCAAAAAGCAGGAGGATTCACTGGCCATCGCTGGAGAGCAGGAGAAAGTCGACACAGCAGAGAAAGAACAGCCCGCCAAGTCTGAGGAACAACCACCAAAGACGAGGCGTAACAAGAAGAAAATGATTCCCTTTCACATCTGGTTGGAGAAACAGGCCGCTGCTGAACTAAGAACTTCAGGTGAAAGTATTGGAACGGAAGACGATTCCTCTACAGTTACCGAACAGGAATCGATCTCCGAGACACCAGAGACACCAGAGACACCAGAGAAGGAAGAGTCCTCTAAGTCCAGCACTGAAAACGTTATCAGTCAGGACACCGAAAAGAAATCCGTCGCAAAGACACAAAAGAAAGTCGACCAGAAAGCGGAAAAACAGTCAAAAACTAGGCGCAACAAGAAGACACCACTATTGTGGAAAACTTTCCCCGAGACCGATGCCTGCATAGATCTTGCATTTTTTTGTGAAAACAGTGACACCAACGGTCTTCTGTCTGAAAATCAATGTCAACAGGCAGGTTTGCCCAGAAGCGACAAAAAGTCCTTTTGGAAAATGCTCCCAAAGTCTGAACCTTGTATAGACGTCAGTTTTTTTGCTCAGACTATTGAGACCCAAAATGTTTCAATGCCGGCTGAAGAACGTGATGAGGTAGCATCCATGGAAAAGGAAAGTTCTGCTAAGAACACTGCGATTCCTGCAACAGAGCCGGTGACCGAAAAGAAATCCATCACAGAAATACAAAAGAAAGTCGACCAGAAACGGGAAAAACAGTCAAAAACTAGGCGCAACAAGAAGACACCACTATTGTGGAAAACTTTCCCCGAGACCGATGCCTGCATAGATCTTGGATTTTTTTGTGAAAACAGTGACACCAACGGTCTTCTGTCTGAAAATCAATGTCAACAGGCAGGTTTGCCCAGAAGCGACAAAAGGTCTTTGTGGAAAATGCTCCCAAAGTCTGAACCTTGTATAGATGTCAGTTTTTTTGCTCAGACTATTGAGACCCAAAATGTTTCAATGCCGGCTGAAGAACGTGATGAGGTAGCATCCATTGAAAAGGAAAGTTCTACTAAGAACACTGCGATTCCTGAAACAGAGCCGGTCAGCAAAGAGGAACTTGTTAGTTTTACATCAGAACCAGTGACCGAAAAGAAATCCATCGCAGAACCACCGAAGAAAGTCGACCAGACAGCGGAAAAACGGTCAAAGACTAAGCGTAACAAGACGAAAATGATTCCCTTTCACATCTGGTTGGAGAAACAGGCCGCCACTGAACTAAGAACTTCAGGTGAAAGTATTGGAACGGAAGACGATTCCTCTACAGTTACCGAACAGGAATCGATCTCCGAGACACCAGAGACACCAGAGAAGGAAGAGTCCTCCAAGTCCATTACTGAAAACGTTATCAATGAGGACTCTTCTCCGGCTGAAGAAGGTGATCAGGAGGATTCCCTTAAGACTGAGATTTGCAAAGATGAACTTGTTAGTTTTACATCAGAACCAGTGACCGAAAAGAAATCTGTCGCAGAACCACCGAAGAAAGTCGACCAGACAGCGGAAAAACGGTCAAAGACTAAGCGTAACAAGACGAAAATGATTCCCTTTCACATCTGGTTGGAGAAACAGGCCGCCACTGAACTAAGGACTGCAGGTGAAAGTATTGGAACGGAAGACGATTCCTCTACAGTTACCGAACAGGAATCGATCTCCAACACACCAGAGACACCAGAGAAGGAAGAGTCCTCTAAGTCCATTACTGAAAACTTTATCAATGAGGACTCTTCTCCGGCTGAAGAAGGTGATCAGGAGGAATCCCTTAAGACTGAGATTTGCAAAGATGAACTTGTTAGTTTTACATCAGAGTCGGTCACCGAAAAGAAATCCTTCGCAGAAACACCGAAGAAAGTCGACCAGACAGCGGAAAAACGGTCAAAGACTAAGCGTAACAAGACGAAAATGATTCCCTTTCACATCTGGTTGGAGAAACAGGCCGCCACTGAACTAAGAACTTCAGGTGAAAGTATTGGAACGGAAGACGATTCCTCTACAGTTACCGAACAGGAATCGATCTCCGAGACACCAGAGACACCAGAGAAGGAAGAGTCCTCCAAGTCCATTACTGAAAACGTTATCAATGAGGACTCTTCTCCGGCTGAAGAAGGTGATCAGGAGGATTCCCTTAAGACTGAGATTTGCAAAGATGAACTTGTTAGTTTTACATCAGAACCAGTGACCGAAAAGAAATCTGTCGCAGAACCACCGAAGAAAGTCGACCAGACAGCGGAAAAACGGTCAAAGACTAAGCGTAACAAGACGAAAATGATTCCCTTTCACATCTGGTTGGAGAAACAGGCCGCCACTGAACTAAGGACTGCAGGTGAAAGTATTGGAACGGAAGACGATTCCTCTACAGTTACCGAACAGGAATCGATCTCCAACACACCAGAGACACCAGAGAAGGAAGAGTCCTCTAAGTCCATTACTGAAAACTTTATCAATGAGGACTCTTCTCCGGCTGAAGAAGGTGATCAGGAGGAATCCCTTAAGACTGAGATTTGCAAAGATGAACTTGTTAGTTTTACATCAGAGTCGGTCACCGAAAAGAAATCCTTCGCAGAAACACCAAAGAAAGTCGACCAGACAGCGGAAAAACGGTCAAAGACTAAGCGTAACAAGACGAAAATGATTCCCTTTCACATCTGGTTGGAGAAACAGGCCGCCACTGAACTAAGGACTGCAGGTGAAAGTATTGGAACGGAAGACGATTCCCCTACAGTTACCGAACAGGAATCGATCTCCAACACACCAGAGACACCAGAGACACCAGAGAAGGAAGAGTCCTCCAAGTCCATTACTGAAAACTTTATCAATGAGGACTCTTCTCCGGCTGAAGAAGGTGATCAGGAGGATTCCCTTAAGACTGAGATTTGCAAAGATGAACTTGTTAGTTTTACATCAGAACCAGTGACCGAAAAGAAATCTGTCGCAGAACCACCGAAGAAAGTCGACCAGACAGCGGAAAAACGGTCAAAGACTAAGCGTAACAAGACGAAAATGATTCCCTTTCACATCTGGTTGGAGAAACAGGCCGCCACTGAACTAAGGACTGCAGGTGAAAGTATTGGAACGGAAGACGATTCCTCTACAGTTACCGAACAGGAATCAATCTCCAACACACCAGAGACACCAGAGACACCAGAGAAGGAAGAGTCCTCTAAGTCCATTACTGAAAACTTTATCAATGAGGACTCTTGTCCGGCTGAAGAAGAAGGTGATCAGGAGGATTCCCTTAAGACTGAGATTTGCAAAGAGGAACTTGTTAGTTTTACATCAGAGCCGGTGACGGGAGAACTGGAGAGCCTCTGTAAGGACAACGTTTCTGATGACAACACAGAAAAAGAAATTTCAGTTCCGGAAATAGTTGGATATCAGACAGAGAGCACCGAAAACACAATTTACACAAATGAAACAGCCATTGGTGAACTACTGCAGGTGATAGAAGAAGAAACGGTCTCCATAGCACAACAGAATGGAGACCATCAGGTTGAGAAAAAACGTTCAAAGAAATCTAAACGTAAGATCAGAAAGGCAGCAACGAGAGAGGCATCTGAACCGGAGAGCTTCTGTAAGGAAAACATTTCTGGTGACACTGAAAAAGAAGTTTCAGTTCCGGAAATAGTTGGAGACCAGGCAGAGAGTATCGAAAACGAGATTCTCACAAATGAAACTGCCATCTGTGAAGTACTGCAGGTGATAGATGAAGAAAGGGTCTCCATGACACAACAGAATGGAGAAAAACAGGTTGAGACAAGGCTTTCAAAGAAATCTAAACGCAGGATCAGAAAGGCAGCAAGGAGAGAAGCATCTGAGCTGAAAGCTGTCATTGATGAAAACATTTCTGGTGAAAATACTGAAAGAGAAGTTTCAGTACCAGAAATAGTTGGAGACCAAACAGAGAGCATCGAAAACAAAATTCACATGAATGAAAAAGCCATCGGTGAAATTCTGCAGGTGATAGAAGAAGAAACGGTCTCCATGGCACAACAGAATGGAGACCACCAGGACGAGAAAAGCTGTTCAGAGGAATCTAATCGTACGATCGAGAGAAAGGCAGCAAGGAGAGAGGCATCTGAGCAACGAGAGAGGCATCTATATATATATATATATATGGAAAACGTTTCTGGAGCAAACATAGAGCAACAGGTTTCTACTGTACAAACAACTGGGGATCAAACAGTCTTGGTTAAAAATGATATTCGGACAATAGAAACAGAAATCTCTAAAGATCAGCAGGTCTCTGAAGAAAAAACGGAACTGGAAACTATTGTAAACCTGATTGATTCAAATCAACACTTGATCCCAATCAGTGATCCAACAAATCCTGATCCAGAAAAACTACCTGACATCCCCCAGATTGCTCCTGAACCAGCTGAGACAATCGTTGGGACAGTTTCTGAAGACGTAGCATGTAAAGAAGAGAACCCCAAGAAAAAGAAATCGCTGTGGAAGCGAATCAAAAAGGCTCTGACTCCACCTCCTCTACGCCTGTTCAGAAACAGATGCAAAGTCCATCCAGCTTAGACATCAACTGATGTTAAAGTAAATTTAAAAGGGGGCGGGGCCACGTGTGTTGTGGTGATTGGCAGTAATCTGAATAAAAGCTACTGTGATTTTTAATTGGACATTTTAATATTCAAAAGACAGGACTGCACGGTGGGACATGTCTCGCCGTGCAGGTGTGGGTTCACTCCGGGGACTCCGGCTTCCCCCACGTTCAACCACATCAGTAGTCATCTTCATCCATTTCATTCTAATTGGAAAATCAGAAAACCACATTAATTAGAGGGAGATTTAGAGAGAGAAAATGTAAACAATGTGGAGCAAAGAGAGAATTTTAGAGTCTGAACCCAGAGAAACTGGGAGAAATTTAGAAAACTATCTTTCCGGGCAATCAATCAATCAATCAATCAATCAATCAATCAATATATTGTATAGCACATTTCAGCAGCAAGGCATTTGAAAGTGTTTTACATCATTAAAAATAAAAACAGTGGCATTAAATAAACAACCCATTAAAACAAAAAACATTTGTATATAAATACATATATATATATATATATATATATATATATATATATATATATATATATATATACTTCTCTCTATATATATATATAAATCTATATATAGATATGTACATCTATCTATATATCGATGTCTATCTAATATAAATATATATATATATATATATATATATATATATATATATTTATATATATATATATATATATACTTCTCTCTATAGATATATATAAATCTATATATAGATATGTACATCTATCTATATATCGATGTCTATCTATCTAATATATATAAATCTATATATAGATAGGTACATCTATCTATATATCGATGTCTATCTAATATATATATATATATATATCTATATATATATCTATATATCTATAGATATATATATGTTTATATATGTATATATATATACACTTCTCTCTATAAATATATATAAATCTATATATAGATATGTACATCTATCTATATATCGATGTCTATCTAATATATATATATATATATATATATATATATATATATATATATATATATATATGTTTATATATATATATATATATATATACTTCTCTCTATAAATATATATAAATCTATATATAGATATGTACATCTATCTATATATCGATGTCTATCTAATATATATATATATATATATATATATCTATAGATATATATATGTTTATATATGTATATATATATACACTTCTCTCTATAAATATATATAAATCTATATATAGATATGTACATCTATCTATATATCGATGTCTATCTATCTAATTATATATATATATATGCTTCTCTCTATAAATATATATAAATCTATATATAGATAAATGTACGTCTATCTATATATCGATGTCAATCTGTAAACGTATACCTCTTTCTCGCTCTCTCACTATAAATACTGTATATATAAATCTATATATAGGTATGTATGTGTATCTATCTATTGTTAAGGAAGAATTTTTTATACAATTAAATTTAGCAAAACTCTGGCTGTGATTCTTCCTGTTGATCCCGGGTTCTCTCGCGTGGCCACATGTGGGGACAAAAACACAACAATGCTTGTTGACGTCACAGAATTACAGAATTTAATCCAATCAGAAGAAAGTACAAGATAGAACAGGAAACTGGAGAAACACAGATACAAACATTGTTACCTGAGACAAGAAGACAGAGAAATATCAAGGACGTCCTTGGAGAAAGAGCTGGTGCAGAAGTCAAATAAATCAGCTTTTCCTGAATTGTTTCCCTTGTGCACAAACTTTTATACCTGTAGGCGTGTTTTCCTCTTAAATGATGACGTTAATCGTTATGATTAACACTAAAACTGTTTATTTCATATAGAAGAAAGTTATAAAAACTAAAACAGACAAATAACTGTGATGATAAAAAAGGTTGTTCAACAACCAGATTATTTTTTAACGCTCAGGAAGGAGATTCGATTCTTCTCCAGTGGACAACAGAGAGATATCAGCTGCAATAGTCATGATTATTAAAGTAACAAGTAACAAAAAGCCATAGATCCCAATTTCAGAAAATGCATCACTCAGCAGAAGTACAGAGTGTGTCCCAAATTTAAATCACCCCGTCCTGTGGAGGAGAACATTTATGCTTGTGTGCAGCCCTCGTCTGGTCAGTTCATCCTGAATCTGGTAAAAAATAAACACAAATACAAATAGTTTCATCAGTTCCCCATAAAGAGAACGATCAGTGTTTGTCTCAGACGCTAGAAACAAAACCAAACTAAAAATCTGAGTGGAACCAAAGGAAGGAAAACTGGTCTTTAGTTGGCAGTAAACTGGTAAAAGCAGCAGGAACAACAGAGTCGCTGACCTGTTTGACCAGAGCATCGTAATCGTTCTCCAGAGATAAGGAAGTTGAGATCCGTCCTCTGAGAGCCACAACATAATCTGGAGACACAGAAGTTTGAGTCGTTGTAATTAGAGGAGCCGAGTTTGACAGAGGGAAGGTTGGGTTGGTGTAAATGTAGTTATTACGATGAGAGGAGAGAGGATCCTTAACTTAAATGTTGAACTGACCTCCGCAACTTGAACTATTACATTTTGAACTTGAAATTTCAAGGTTTACAGTAGAGACCCAGATTTTTCTAAGATACTCCAAATAATGTGCAGAAAATCTGCCATATTTTTTCATAGCGCATGTCTAAAATGCAACTTGGGTTTGTAAAAGTGCTGCTTGGCTTTCTGTTGTCCAAAGCAGTCAATCCAGAAACACCTTTCATTTAAACTGACTCTACCCCTAGAGGCTAGACCAGGAAGACTGTAGACGTTAGTGTCTGCTGTAGCGCCAAGATTCTTCCAATGTGTCTATTAATATATGGTAAAGTATATTTGATGGTTAAACTATAAAAATAGGCAGTTATAGGGAGTCAAGTCTCAGTTCGTCTCTTAGGACGCGGTTCTGGTCTCTAAATGTTGTGAATACTGGAGGTTCGCTGTAATAAATGAAGAATGAACCCATTGGTGTCGTGAATCAAGTGAACTAACTAAAGTAACTAAATCCTTGTTAAATTAGCAGAAAATCCAACTATTTGTACTTTTTTTTGTACTGCAAATCTACAATTTAAAAATATGCAGTTTTGGTACATAGCTGCAATGCTAGCAATGCTACATGACTCACTATTGACTAGCGTTCAAATCAGCCAATCAGCAACAATCTTCTTGTTGCTGATCCATAAAATCCTTGAATCCATGAATCCTTGATGCTGATTGGCTGAACCCCAACAGTGAACACCAGGAAGGCTGTGTATGTCGGCTTCTGCATAGAGTTGAAGCAGTTTCCATTGAGTGCATCCATCCATCCATCCATCCAACCAACCAACCAACCAACCAACCATTCAACCAACCAACGATCCAACAAACCAACGATCCAAACAAACAAACAAACAAACAAACAAACAAACAAACAAACAAACAAACAAACAAACCATCCAACCATCCACTCCAGAGTGAGCGTCTCTGATAGGGACTGATTGGTTGGTTATAGTTGATATCGTTTGAGTTGTAATAAAGTCTTTTGTTGTTGTTGTTTTAGACAACATGGATTCAATTCCAGCTGATCAGATTTGGAAATAACCAACAAAATATACTGCTCAAAAAAATAAAGGGAACACTTAAACAACACAATATAACTCCAAGTAAATCAAACTTCTGTGAAATCAAACTGTCCACTTAGGAAGCAACACTGATTGACCCGACGAGGGTCACCGTTGTCAATCAGTGTTGCTTCCTAAGTGGACAGTTTGATTTCACAGAAGTTTGATTTACTTGGAGTTATATTGTGTTGTTTAAGTGTTCCCTTTATTTTTTTGAGCAGTGTATTTAAAACAAAAAAAAAAATTTACTTACAGTTTCCAACGGTGACAGTAACACATCGGAGGTCAGAGTGGTAGGTATTGCTGTTGTAACTGTGGAAATAAACCAGTACAGAAGATTAAATCACATGTTCAGATGTCCTAAAAGAGACAAACCATGAATTTCTTTCTGACCATTTCCTAGATGTTGTTATTGGAAAGAGTACATTAAAACACACTGTCCAGACGTGGCCATTTCTGATTATTTCTGGGCATTTTTAGAAGTACAGTATTTTTGAACCAAAGCACTTCAGCACCAGTCAAAACTGATAAAACAAAGTATAAAAATAAGACGACAAAGCAAATCACACAGAAACAAACTAAGAATTTCATTCAAAACACAATAAAATGATGCAGTTAAAAAGATAAAATCAATCAGTGAAGAAAAGTGGTGTTAGGTTCTGGACTCTACAGGACTCAGACTTATAATCATTAACCTGTTGATCCACAATTCAGTCTTTAAGTATGCTGCCATTACCATCAGACTGATGTCCCTCAAAGCAACAGTTTGCTTTAAATTGTGTTTTCAGGTTGAAAATGTTAATTTATTCGTTGTTTCTGAAATTGAATCTCTTATTTGTCTTAACTGTCTTAACTCCTCTAAAAATTGAGCTTAAATTCACATAAATCTAGTTGATGATCACTTAACTCTTTGTTGTTGTTTAACAAATTCACATTTTTTCTGTCCATTTTGAAGTTGTGTGACGTCCATCCAACATTAAAGCAGCACTAACCTCGTCTCGACAACAAAGCAGATGGGGTGGCTCTGTCCACTTTCTGTTGCGGTTGGTGTCCATCTCAGGCTGAAGCTTCCCGATCCGGACGAACTCTTAGATACACTGTGAGGCCCGCTGAACAGCAGTCCAGTAACGCTTTAACAGGAAACGGATATTGCAGTCGTCATGCAAATATCAGTCGCACGTGAAAACAGCTGCACAATTATATAACCATGCATCTTTGAAAAGCAGAAGTGGAGCCTTCTGCACAACCAACAAGAATGCAGCAAGAGGTGTCTGGATGGTGAGTCAACAATAAAACATTTGTCTTTTCCAGCAGCCATTGTACAGCACATACAGCAGTAAAACTAGTTAACAGAAAAAAGTTGGAGCTCCGCTTGGGTTGCTAGGTGACAGGTAGTGCCCGCTGATTCGTGATGTTACATTCCTGGGGTTTTTGAAACGACTCATTTTCCAGACACCAAAAAAACAAACTTATTGCCAAAAAAACGGCTAATTGGGCTTTTTTAAGTGCTTGATCTGTTTTCAGAAGCAGTTGAGATTCAAAAACGAGCAAAATGTGTTAAAAGAGGAATTAACTTTTTCTTGGTTTGAAAAAAGCATCAAATAAATGTATTTTCTGTTCCTATGTTTATAGTTTGAGTTTTTAATGTTTGTGTTTGACAGTAATTTGCCAATCAAAATTGCTGAAGTTATGCATCTCTGCAGCAAAGGTCAAAAGGTGAAACCTGGGATATGGTTTCCTCACTTACTTGGAATGAGTTGCTTCTGCTCTGATGTTGATTTCCAGCACCTTATTGACTTGGACGAATTTCTGAGCTCTGTTGTCTGGGGTTGGAGGCAGAAATCTGGCCACATAGGAACCTTCTGCACAGGACGGCACCTCAGGAATCACTGAGGAGTTTTAGAAAAAATAGAAAACATGAAATAAATTAGTGCAGCAGACAAAATAATACTTTAGAAGAATCTTTCAAATGCTAATACAAGCACTAAATTTGGCATAGATGCTTATTAGATCTCAGATGGCCAGCACTTCCAAGATGGCTGCCACGTAGGGTATATAATTGTTATATTTTGTTATGAATATACACAAACTGGCCCAATATAGAGGTTTCCGGCTTCAAACTGTAGATTTTTGACCATTTGAAAACTAAATCTGGGACTCTAAAGTCCCAGATTTTGAATAAAGTTCAACAGTTTGACTCCAATTTTTCTGCATATCTTGGTTCAGAATGAAAATTTATGCTATTTTTGTGTATCGTCATGCATTTTGTAGCATTTATTAATCTAAACAAAACAATGGACAGACAGAATTTAGGTAATTAAAGATCAGAAACTGACTTTTATATAATCAACAAAGCCCTTTTGTACCTGTAGAAGAAGATGATCTAAATGTGGGGTCGTACCTTTCAAGGCAAACTGTAAAGGTATCTTGCTGATGGCGTCGCTGGTAGTTTTCACTTCCTGTGAGCCGCCGGTTTCAGTCAGAGTGATGGTCTGTCTGGGAAAATCTTCTACCACCAGCTGGACTGCATATCGAAGTTCAGAACTGGTGCTGCTTTCAGGGGAGCTGAATGTCAGAGAGCAGGACTGCAAAAAGACAGAAAAGAGACCAAAATATTCAAAATCACATGACAGGAAGTTAAATACTTGATTTAATTTACATCCAGTCTTTTAAATTACACTCGTGCTGATTATTTCTAGATTCAAATCTGACTCTGCAGAAGCAGAACTGAAATAAAACTGGAGATGGTAGAAGTAGATTTAGCACAATTAATGACAACCTAACAATCTATAGCTATGCTAAATAAAATATTTAGAGAAAACCAGATTTAATGACAGCAGTAAAACATTTCAGTGACTGCATAAATTAGAAATTGACAAACATATTTTGTGACTTTCTTGATCAATGAAATCAAGACAAATGATAAATTAGACAAACATTTCATACTTACTGAGGAGACATTGAGGACAGATGGAGGGTTACAGGGGTTGCACTCTGAATTTGTTTTGTTCCCATATCTGCATTTAACCTCGTCTCCGTCAGGGTCAAAGGCCAACAAGTTAATAGTTCTTGGGCAGTTTACAGGAACTCTGAAGGAACATAACAGAGGATTACAGCCGTAGTTGAACGATGCCCCGACGGGTATGAAGAGTCACATTTAATTAAATTCAATAAAACGTTGAAGTTTGCAATTTGAAGTCGACTTGATTAAAACATGGCAAAGATGCTAATGCTAACATTAGCATCTTTGCTAACAGTTACTACCTTAAAGCTGGGAGGATGGTGGTCTGTGGGGATGTGTTGGGTTTGCCGATGTCGGACCGGTTCCTCAGTTCCACAGCAGCCACAGCTCTCCAGTCTACAACACCGTTTAAAATGTAGTCTATCCAGTTTCCACCATCCATTCTGCAGTGGGAGTTTACGTAGAAGTACTCAAACTTTACAAATGATTTGATGTAATGTGCGTTTTCACATTTGTAAGGCCCAACAAGAAAAGGTTTATTTGTATTTCCAGGAGCTGATAAACCGGAGACACAAAGTAACTTTTGTCAGTTCACTTTTAATTGATGCGTGTTGGAGATGTGGCTGTGCTCTTGCGGGTCAGGTCCAGTGAAACAGTGTGCGTACCCTGCAATAATATCCTGCAGGCACTCCTGGAGTACTCTATCTATACTACAAATGTGTGTAAATTAATAAAAAGTAAGATGAAGCTGAATTAAGAACAGATTGTGTTCATCAGCCTGATGGCTGAAGGGTAGAAACTGTCCCTCAGCCTGGTGGTCTTGCTCTGGATGGTCCTCAGCCTCCTGCCTGAGGGGAGCAGCTGGAACAGCCTGTGCAGGATGGGTGGAGTCCTTCATGGTGAGGAACGCCCTCCTCCTGCATCGTGATGTGTAGAGGTCCGAGGTGGAGGAAAGGCTGCTCCCCACAGTCCTCTAAGCAGCAGAGCAGCTACCGTGCTACAGGGTGTTGCAGGTGCAGAGAATGTTCTCCACCGCATAGAGATAGAAGCTCCATATTTTTATTGTATTTAATCAAGTCTAGAGAACCACAAAGTGCTTCACACTACATTCAGTCACCCATTCACGCAAACTTTCCTACTTCGATGGTGGGAAGCTCCTGAAGTGACAGCTGACAAACTCCTACCACGACTGCCCATTAGGTATTTCAGCTTCCCAGGTTGTATTTTATTTTGAATATTTTACATGAGCTCTATATTGTATTTCTTCCAATTATTTGGACTTGTGTCCCTTAGAACAGGTGAATCCACGATATACAGTGTATATCATTGACATTTAAAGTCTAAAACGTAAAAATGCAAGTTTTACAGGTAAGTTCAACACTTAGCCAGTCACCCAATTGTCATTTTAAATGGTCATATTACATTTGGCAAGTAATTAAAATGGACTCACTTAGTCTGAAATCCAGTGTTGTTGGGAAGCTGATGAGTTATGACTCCTTCTGTCTGACACCATTCACCGTCGACTTTCTCCACTTTGGTTAATGGAAGCGTCTCAGTCCAAGACCCACAGTTACCTTCGCAGTACCAGGTGTACACCATTATCTGCTTACGTAACTGTGTGCACTCAACAAAATTCTGCTTGTAGCGAAGGATCACCTGTGAATTACAAAGATGTTAAGCAGCATTAAAGGCAGCCATAAGTTACAAAGTGCCCACTTACTGTTACATATCCGTTAGTTTGAGTTTCTCCTGGGTAGTAAGTCATCATAGTGCCAAGAAAATGTGAAGCTTGTGAACCGCTGACCAGCAGTGACAGCACCAAGAGAAACATGGTGACAGAGTGAGCGTCTCTACACGAATACTGAGAAAGAAACAAGTCAGGTGAATTTAGAAATCCGGTGAGCATTTACATAGTGATCCAGGAAGCTACTCTGCATGAGGAAATGTTCCACAATGGACTGGTGTTGAAAAATTCAAAGTGGAGAAATTTGGTAAACACAGAAGGGGAATCAACAGACTTCCTGGCAAACCTGTAATGAATGAACCTCATGTAGTTTGATATGGTCAGTCAGGTTGGACGGGTTTGATGGCAGCCATTTTTAGATCTTTCATGGGACGTTTTCTTGAATAATTATAATCTGCATTTGCCTACTGTTGTACAACGCTCCATGCAAAACAGTCAAGTTACTTCCACAGAAAAACATCCCTGCAGAACAAACATCCCATCTTTATGCTTTGCAGCAGAAGCTTAATGAAGGTACAGTCAGTTTGGTGTAACACTAACAAACCCAATATTAGATCTTTGCACTTTCTCCACAGTCGTTACAGTGAAAAGCCGGTTCAGCAGTTTTCACTGTCTTTGTTTTTAACAATCAGCCGGCACTTAAATGTCATTATACAGCAATAACTACCGTATTTCCCAGACTATAAGCCGCGACTTTTTTCCTAAGCTTTGAACCATGCGGCTTATAGCCGAGTGCGGCTTATATGTGGATTTTTCTTCAGCCACCAGGGGGCTCTTTAGCAGGAAGAGAATCATTGGAAGTCAAAATTGGAAATAAAAGAAATTGCCCATTAAAACTAAATTAGGTTTTAATAGGGAATTGAAATTTGAGAATGTTGTTGATCAGTTAAATAGCTTCGAGGGGAAAAAGAAGATTTTTCTTTTTTTTTTTAAATAATACTGGGATCATTGAGAATTTGAGGTATAGATATTAGGATCCAGTAGATGGCAGTAGTGCAACAATAATCGATGCAAGCTGCTGTTGAAATCTAAAGAACATCATTTTCATTTAGCACATGCTAGTAGCAGAGAGTAAGGAGATTTTTCTCTTCAAACTCATAATCAGTTCTGTTAAATCTAAACTTGGCAACTGCTCATTTTTCAACCATAATAAATGTGATATTCAATTGACCCGTTATGACTCAAATGTTGGGTGTCTGCCCCCCTCTGCTGCATCACTGTGGAAAACCTGGAGCGGCAGAGATGTCAGCGGCTTATAGTCCGGAAAATACGGTACTTCAATGTGTTTTCATAAAAACTGATAAAAACCAAAAGAATTATCAAGAGACAAAACTTACGCATGAACAAAGAGTGAAGAACACAAAACTATCTCAGGATCAAAACAGGTGTCATTTATCAGGCAGGTTTTCATGAGTCATTACAAAAATTCATGTGAAAACATGGATGAGACCATTACTTTCTTAAAATAAACACACAATTAAACCAGTCATTCATTGTCAAATATAAAAATTGTTTAATAAGTTCAGTACTGTTGTTCAGGCATTCAACACATCATTCACAAAACTCCAAACTACATTTTTCTTAGTTTTGAAGTTTTTATTTGAGTTAAGTTATGAAACAATAAACTTCTCAATAAATTTATAGATGACATTTCTGAAATGAACAGAGCTTAAATACAGAACCTGTGAAGAAAATATAAAGAAATGAAGGAGATTTTTTTTTTAAAAAAAGGATGGAAAGAACAAGGAAAGGATTTTGGAAAAACAGGAGAGTTCAGACACAACTAGCTAGCAGAAGCTACAAGCTACTACTAGCAAGTAGCGCCTAGAATCTATAATAGTTTATAGTTTGAAGCTAATAGCTAGATGCAACTATTAGCTACTAGGTAGTGGTAGACAGTAGCTTCTACTAGCTACTAGCTTGTTTGAAGCTAGTTGGTACTAGCTAGTAGTTACTAGCTTCTAGTTCGTACTAGTAGGTAGTTGGTACAGGCATCAAACAAGTACTAGATTCAAACAACCTACTAGTTACTACTAGCTAGTAGTTTCTGTACCAATTAGTGCAGAAGCCAGGAAACAAGAAAAGACAGGAAGAAAGAGATGTGGACAACACAGAAGGAGAAAGGAATGAAGGACAGAAAATAGAATGCATAGAAGGGAAAAACAAGAAAGATGACAATGGAAGAAAGACAGAAAATAGGGCACAGTGAGGGAAAGGAAAAAAACGTACAGCAGAACCAAAGACAAAACAAGAAAGGAAGGAAGGTCACAAAAAAAAGAAATAAGGGAGTAAGGCAAGAAGAAAGGACATTACATTTACAAAAAAGGGCTAAATAATATTATTCAAAGACTTTTCCACTTTCCCAGAACGAAAAGAAACTACGCTCGTTTCTTTTCTTCCCACTTAAACTTTAGAATATGTCTGTCAGTGTTTGCATCTAAAACTAAGAAAAGCACAAAAAAATCTAAAAGATTTAAGAAAAAAGATTTAAAAAATGTTCTCAACTGACTGATAGCATCATGGTGAATGATGAACACATGAAATGGGTGAAAGTCTCTGGTTTCTCCTCTTATAGAAAAATTAAGTGCAGTTGTGAATTGATCAGTCGGAACACATTGTCGTTGTTTATGAAGTTTTCAGTTTTAGCTTCTGGTAATGTTTCTGAGAAAGAAAAAAAGACAATGAGAAACCAAGAATGAGCCGATAATTAGTTTTATAAGTGTTTTTATTAGTGTGATTGTGCGTACCTGCAGGTTGCTGTAATGTTTCTGGCTGCTACAGTGGATTTTCTTGGCGGTGCTTTCATTCAAATAAAAAATGGAGCACAAGTTACAGAAAAATCCAGACTTGGGAACTACAAATTCCTCACCTGGAAACAAACAGGAGAAAAAAAAAACATGACTATGAATTTCAATAGAATGAATTTCAATCGCTTTTATTTTTTCTCTAAATGTGTGAATTTGTCACCCAGAGGATTGCTGGGGTCAAATGGCGGCAGCTGGAAGTCCACAGGAACACTTGGAGACAGAGAACAGGATCGCTTTGCTTCGGGTTTGGTGAAATCTTTCTCCTGTTCATCAACAACTGAAGAAGAACAAAAACATTTTACAACTTTTCCTCGTTCGCCAAGAATTCAAATTAACTACTTTGCAAATAAATCTGTGCTGAAGTCCTTCCCATCCCATTTCTTGAGTTTTCTGACTTTACACATAATGAACAAAGCAACTAAATGAAACGCCACAGCTAGAATATCCAAATCATAGTTAAACTGAACCGTTCTAAAATCTTGTGGCTGGAAAAAAATCCATGAAGCCATTAATTCACTTTATTTGAATATGTTTTTTTCAACTAGTTTGGTTCAAGTTTTGTCTAAAGTGAACATTAATCCAAATTTTAATAAACATTTAATAAATTCTGGCTTGGATTCTAATGCAAACTTATCAGTCACAGTTGAGAAAAGAAGCCAATAATCCCAACATCCAGGTTGTTTGTGTGGACTATCGGCCTGCAGAGCTTTCATTTGAAAGACGCCATCATTGCTTAATAACTATATAAAACAAACCTGTGTTGTCGTCATGTTTACGTTTAGAAGAGTTTGAAGTTTGTACGTTTTCTTCTTTGTCTTCTTTCTCGTCGTTTTTACCGGCTTCATCTGAAGTTGACAAATCCTAAAATGAAACATTAACGGAGTTTAAAGCAATCATCTGAGCCGTTGGGTTTTATTTTGTTTACCGAATCAAAACTTTTAATACGTTTGTACCTTTAGACGGCCCACTGATTGCTCCCGAGTTCCCTGCTTTTCCCGTCGATCCTCTTCTGCCTCTTTAGGAGCAACAACCTCCCGAGTTTCTTCCTCTGTGATCTCTCTGTTGTAAGTCGCAGCAGCCGACACGTCTTTCTCTCCTCTCTCAGGTAGAATCACTGACTCATCAGTAGCTACTTCCATCAACTCTTTCCTCTCCTCTTCCTTCTTAAAGTCTATTTTTGACGTGCTCCTCTGTTTTTCTGCAGGTTGATCCTCTCTAGCGCCCCCTGCTTCATCATCCTCCCCTCCAATAGGATATTTTATCTGTGAGGAAACTGTGTTGTCATCTGCAGCCATTTCAATGTTTGTCTTACTTTCTTTCTGCAGACTGGATTCTACCGTCATGTTTTTCTCTTGATCTTCTAGAGAATCTACAATCTGATAAACAGGCTCTTTTTCTTCCTCCTCAGTTTGTTTTTTACTAGTTTTACTGTCCTTCTTTGGTCTTCCTCTTCTTGGTTTCTGTGTAGTTGGTTGGTCATACTCAACATTGTCCAGTTCCTGATGAATAGCGTCCGCCTCCCCAGTGTCACTCTTCTTTGTTGGTGCACTTTCCTTTAGAGGAACATCTTTTTTGGGAGTTTTCTCTTTTTCTTTGTCTTTTGAATCTCTGACTGGTGTGTGCCGCCTTCTTGTGGGGGTTTTGTCTTGCTTTGTTTTAGTACTTTCTTCAACTTTCTTTGCTGTGTTTTCTCTTCTTCCTCTAGTCGATCTCGTCACCACTGGTTTTTTACTGGGACTCTCCTCTTCCACAGAGTCTAAAACTGTGAACACTTCCTCTTCTTTGTCATCAGATTTCTTAGGTTCTTCTACAGGAGGTGATGTCTTCTCATCTTTTTTGTTTCCTCTGGGTGTTCGTCTCCTACTACAACTCCCTGTGGTTGAGGGCTCTTGAACAGAATCGTCTTCAATGGAGTCCACAACTTTATAGACCATTTCCTCAAAATCCTCAAGACTCCCTGTCTCCGTCTTGCTGTCCTTTGTTCGTACTGCGGGCTTTGTTTTGTCCTGTTCCTTTGGTGATTTTTCTTTTTCACCTTTAGATATTTTGCTTTTTGACTGACCTTGTCCAGTTGGTTTGAGATCTCTAGAGACGATTTTACTGTCTTTTGTTGCTCGTTCTGATTCCGTCTCAGTTTTTGCGGGTTGATCGTCCAATGAATCTATGACCTTGTAAGTCTCTTTATCTGTGGGTTCATCCTCTGCTTTAGGCAGAAGGTCAGTGGGAACTACAAGTTTCTGGTCTTTCAAAGTGTCTTTTCTGCCATTGTGGTCTTCGTTAGAGGTCTGACCAACCTCTCTGGAGGTTTCACAGACTCTCTTTGATAAAAGGATGTCATCTTTTTGTTTTACACTACTGCTATTTGGAGTCTGGTTGGTTTCTTCACTTGTCACTTGGTTTTTATCAGATGTATCTCTGACCGATGGCCCATCAGAACTCTGGGCTTCTTTAGTCTCACCCTTTTCAGAAACCTGCGTCGTTGTGGGAACTTCTTTTCCATCATCAGCTGTGGCAGCCTGATCTTTAAGTGCACCGTCCTGCAGCTTGGTGGACTCATCTACTTCCATTTCCTGGCATTCATCTGATGGGCCGTTGTCATTATCAGCTCCCTGATGAGTGAGCTGGTCCTGCTCAGGTCCAGATATTTGGATTTCCGTTCTTCTGTCTTGATTGTCATCCTTGTTTTTCTGTTCATCAGGTTTTTCATTGACTGAATTAAGAACTTGTTTATTTTCATTACCCGCTGTCTCCTCTGTGCTGTTGCCATTTTTCTTATCCTTTGCTTGGGTTTTCTTCATCTTGTTGACAGATTCATCCTTCTTTGCAGAACAGCTCTCTGCTGACACATGGTGGTCAGGCCTTGCCACTGCACCCTGTGTAGATTTTACATCCTTTTTATGCACTGACTGAGTTTTTACAGATGATTTAGTGGCTGCTGCTGGTGAACTGACACTTCCACCCGCGGATGAGGGTTTTGATGACCGAACGGGAGTCTTACTCTGGTTTGACTGAGATTTCTGACCAGAGGAAGGTGGAGTTTTCACAAACCTTGAAAGTGAGGAGAAACTTTTAGTTCCCCTTGCAGACGTAGTTTTGGTTTCTGATTTCTTGGACTCGTGGAGGCTTTTTTGCTTGTTTGCTGATGATGATGTGGATCGAGAGGATGAGTTGCCTTTTGAAGATTTGGATGAGGAAGAGTTTGTAGACGTCTTTCTGGAAGCTGAGCTCTGCTTGTCTTTTGTCTCTCTGGATGTTGGCTTAGATGAGAAAGAGTGATCTTCCACAACCATGTCTTCAACGTCTTCATTAATTTCATCTACTGTTACAAAATCTCCAGAGTAAAAGTCAAGCTCGTCAAATTCTCCTAAAGAATGTAAAGTTTTGTCCTGGGTGGAGATAAAATGTCAGTCATACTTTAAAACCATTTGTGTACATTTTGTAATCAAAATGCAAGTAAGATATTGTTCTTATGTGCAAAACAGACTAAAAAAGGGAGAAAAAAAATTTACATTTACTTTTGTGTGTGGTGGGTTTTTCTGTTTTGCATCCTCAGGAGTCATCTTGCTCTGCAAAACAAAAGTAAAACTGTTAAACAATTTTCCCTGATTAAAAAGCAACTTAACATGAGTTTAACAGTTGAGCTCTGAGTAAAAGTATTTATGAACCACCTTCAACACTTGGTAGAGAATCGAGACTTATTTTGAAAGTCTAAATAAAGCCACCATTACCTCTTTGTTCCCGTTTTCAGATGCGGCTCCTTCAGTCAGTCTGTTCTTGTCAGTTCCTGCTGTTAAAGCCTTGAAGCCGTCGTCATCCACACGGGGAAGTTCAGCAGCATTTTTACCCGGATCACTGACGGATGTTATGGTGGAGGATTCAGCAGAAGCTTTTGCGAATGTTTGAGAAACTGAAGAACAAAAAAACCCAACCATAATTAAAGATTTTCAAGGACCTGACTGAGTCCGATTCACACAAAATGTTACAACACACCAGAACAATTTTTTTGTTTTTTTTAGTAGGAACTAACCTTGCTGTGTATCCGTCTTCCTTAGAGACCATTTCTGCTTTTCCACAGCTTCGGTTTTGGTTTTCCGATCTTCCACAGAAGTCGCTGTACTTTTCTGCTTCTCTGATGAAGCTTTTACAGATTTTTCTTCAGATTTCACAGGTTTTATTTTAAATTTAGCTTCAGATCTCATAGGTTTTTCTTCAGACTTTGCAGATTTCTCTTCAGTTTTTGCAGATTTCCTTCCAGCTTTGATGGTGGCTCTTAGTTTAGAAGTTGATGTTTTTCCTGCTGCGGTTTTGTTAGGCTGCTTTCTGACCCCTGAGGCTTTATTTGGTGCAGATTTGACACCGTCTCTCACAAGTTTTGAGTTTGTCACCAGTTTTTTAGCCTTATCAGCAGGGGGTCTCTTTCCTGCAATCTTGGATTTTGGGATCACTGAAGCCTTATTTTTCCATCCAACCGTCTTCCCAGTGCTTTTCGCATTCATTCTGGATTTGCTGACAGTTTTAGAAACCTTCTTTGTTGCGATGCCTTTTGCTTTGGAAACCAAGACTTTTGCTTTTGAGACAAATTTGCCTGCTGTGGTGTTTTTAGTCTCAGACGATGCGAGCTTTTTAACTTTCACAGTGATGTGGGATTTGGTAGTTTCAGAACTGGAGACACCAGATTTTCTATGAAGAAAAAAGTCAATAAGGAGAGGAAATAGAAATGAAGCACCTTGGCAAACTGTTTAAGTTCTAATTTATTCTCATAATCTCCTTTTCTTTAAGCATTTCAAACTGGGTATCCTGAGTCATAACTTACTTCTGTGGAGCCGTCTTCTGCAGAGACTTCTTCAAAATGGTGCCCTATAAATAAACAATACGTTGTAAGTGAGCTGTTGATGGTGAAACATTAGTTCAGGTGCAGACAAAGTGAAGTACCAGTGGCTTGTCAACCGAGATGGGCAATCCCTTCACGTTGCATCTCGTCAAGCACTGCAGTTTCTTTGCGTCCTCTGCTTTCTCAAAAATCACACGTGCCTTGAGGAGAAAACGACAAAACAAAATGTACAGCCACAGCAAGGTGGATGGATGTTCTGGAGTGGCCCAGTCAAAGCCCAGACCTCACAGGAAGAGACTGAGCTTGAGCATCGCTCCGTAGTGGAACTACAACCAAAAAGGCATCTAATAAATATTGACTTGAGGGAAAATAATCTGTCATTTTAGGTTCAATATTTTTATTTGTCACTTTGTAAAAATGTTTTCACTTTAAGAAGGGATTTCTGTACATTGTTTTTTTGTCAAAAATAATTATTTTGTTGATTCCAATTGATTTTTCAAAGCAAAATAAATAAACAAAACACATACTTTTTATAGGCAGAGTACAACAAAATATGCAGATATACAGTAGATAAAGGAGAAAAGAAAATACCTACCTTCTTTGTTGATCTATACATAACTAGCGATTTTACTTTTCCAAATTTCTCCATGGATTCGACCATGTCGGTGTGCGAAAGAGAAGTAAAAACACCAGAGAAATTCACCATGAAGGGAGACATGGATCTACCAGGCTGAACCAGGAGAGGATAAACAAGTAAAATAAATTAATATACTGCTTAACGGATAAGAATAGCAGCCATATTGGCTAAATGAAACCAACCGCAGGCTTTGTTGAAGAGCTAGTCCCGCTCTTTGGGAGGCTGGACATGGCCTTGGATGATTTATGAGAAGAAGTCTTCTTCTCCGTCTTTGAGGATGACGAGGCAGCGGAGGATTTTAAATTCACCAGCTCAGCCAGTAAAACGGGAGCCAGAGTTTTAACCATGGCCTCCAGGTCGGACTGTTTGGACAGAGACTGAACAGCTAGAAAACAAAGAGACATTTTGTCAACTAAACGTTAAGGAGTTTACCAACTTCCTTAAATGCTAAAGATTAAAAATATTTGAGATTCAAACCTTTTTTCCCCAGGATTCTTTTAGCCAGCCTGTCGGCACTTCTGGACCTCCTGTGCCCTGACGCTGATCTCTCTCCTGATGACCGCCTTTCATGGCTTCTCCTCGGTGACGAGCGTCTCTCGTCGCTTCTTCTTGGAGACGATCGGCGCTCGTAGCTTCTCCTTGGTGACGACCGCTTGGCTTCCCTCCTCCTGGGAGAGGACAGTCTGTCGCAACTTCTTGAACGTGAGCGGTAGTGTGACGAAGTTTGGCGATCATAAGAATCAGAGCGGGGCCTAAAAGGAGGAATTAAAACATTTTAATACCATAAAATTCTGTTTGCATCTTGAAAAGAAGTTTTTTTCACACCTGTAAGTGTGTTTGGAGGTGTGCGGGGACCGTGATCTGCTACTCCGCCTCTCTCTTCTACTTTCAGAGCCATGATGGTGGAGTGGACTCTGAGATCTTGCGGGGCTAAATCTTCTGTCCCGTTTTTCCTTTCTGTCCTCTGACCCACGTCGGCGGTGAGGAGCAGGCAAACGCGATACGTTCTTTTGAAACGATGTCTGTTGGCGGTTCTGCAAATTATGGCCAGGAGTTGCGTGTTTAGGATGGAAATCTAAAGTCGAAGCACTAAAAAAAATAAAGACGGATTAAAGTAGTTACAGCAAAACCTTGGAAACAGCACGATAAGACGACATAAAAATAAACCTACCACATTGGCTTCTTTGCAAAAGTGCAAACAGTCTGCCGTTACGTATCAGACAGCGTCAGCTGTGGCAGTAAAGTTGTAAAAGAGTATTGAATTTATTGAAAATTAAATCTTTCTTTAGGATAATACTGACCTCTTAAGATCAAAGTATTGTGGTCCAAACTTTAATCTTTTGACATCTGAAAACAATCTTCAAACATATTTATTTATTGCTCCTGACAGATCTATGAATGAATTTCATCCAGTGAGTCTTCTGGACAAACACTTACTGATGATGGAATGATTTCAATAATTCATGTCCACAAATGCCAACAAAGCATAAAATAAGTTAAATCTACCTTGATCACGAACATGAAGACTCACTCTGGATAAAACAGATTTGTTTGATCTGTTATGAGAAATGTAACTGTTTGTTATGTTTCCAGATGTTAAAAACTCTAGTTTTGACTACTTTAATGTTAAGATGTCATAATGAAAGTTATGAGCTTCTTTTGGTTGGGGTGTTTCATGTAAAAGAGGTTTTTTTGTTTGATTGGTATACGTTGCTTGTTTATTATACTTTTGTTGAATTATTTTGACATTAAATGTATACACACCATAGTTTGGATTGTTGAAAAAATAAAACTGTTTTTATGCCACAAATAAAGTTCTTCTGTTTTAAAATTATGGTCCCAGTTTGGTCCGTCGTGCCATCAGATAAAAGGTCTTTCCAATCCAAGGAAATAGTCGATCTCTTTCCCTTCACTTCCCCTCCAACACAAACAGCAACATGCAAATATACACCAATATATATGCATCATGCATCCCTAATAACTATGAATGCAGTCCAGGTGAAAGGTCAGAGTTACCTCAAAAACTCTGGAGTCCTCCCGTCCCACTCAGGGTATCTGTGGAAAATCAAACATACCAATTCAAATCAAAACTTCTGGGATTTGTTTGTGGGCAATAACAGGGAAAAAACAGCCCTGCAGAAGAACAATGGATGTGATCCAACATATAACATCACGTTTGCGATCAAATCATTTTTAAAATGGACCATGAGAGACTGAAACACGACTGGCTGGAGTCTGCACACCAATCCTGGAGCGATATACATTGCACAATGCATTTTCCTTGACACTGATTGGCTGTTGGCCTTAAAAGTGGATTTTCTGCAGTAGTGCCAAGATGGCTTCCTCTATATTACTGCATAATAGGGTATATTTGATGATTTATTTGGCAGTTATCAATTTTAGAGGAGATCTCAAGCATTTGCAGATTTTATCTATTCACAGGTGGCTGTGGTACCTAACCAAAACGAATACCAGGAGTCCACTGCTCTTGTTCTTGGTGTGTCTGTTTTGAACTTATATCCGACTTATATCAATCAGACCACAATGAATTGTTCTGTTTATCTAAAAAGTTTGGTTTTCCCAAATTTAGTGTTTTACCATCCTGTAGGAAGATGTTCACAGTAAAACAGAGACTGTACTGGGTGCTGTAGGTTCTGGTCTGCCTGTGTTATTTGAGAATATCTCCAGGATAGAGAATGCTAGTCAAACCATTTTTTTAAAAATTCAAAGACTCAACTTTATGACTGACAATAACATTTTATACAACGTCATCATCATTGGATGGTCTTGTAAAATATGTCAGAACCACACAGACATATTTCAGAAACCAAATTATTGACTTGTAAGACTAACCAAACATGCTAACATTTAGCTAGCACTTCAACAAACATCAATAGTAAGACATGAGTTATGTCAACTCAGACATAGCCTGAAAGACAAAATATCATCCAAACATTATAGTAGGGTTCTTGACCCAGCCGATCCTGTCTTACAACACCCAAAAGTTCATTGTGGAGTGTGTCAAGCAAGACACAAAAAGAAATTAAAAAGATCAGACTAACCTGTTCCTTAGCAGTGTGGTGTTCTCAAGATGAAGACCAGTATTCTGGTGGGAGAGCCAGTCCTAATCACAACAAACAAATGTTTTAAATACCATACTTGTTAGCATATCCTAAAGCAGTGTTTCTCAATACCGCGCATCAGGGGTCACTACCCTGAATATTTTAGATGTGATTTGAGTGACTGCATGACCTCCTCTGCATGTCATCAAGTCCTGTTAATCACCCACCTGTTCAAGTCAAGTGTGTAGCACAAGGAAAATACCAAAAACATGCTGGTCCTTGACGACCAGAAATGAGAAGTAAAGCCCTAAAGTAAGTCGGTGAAATCTTTAAAAAGAAATGTTCACACATCTCTGGAACCTCAAATGTTTCGCTTAATTACAAAACATTAAGCAACCAATTAACTAAACAGCTGTTTGCAATAAAAGAAAAAGAAATGCTAGCAAAATTCTGAAGGACCTGTAACCTACAAAACCTAAACATAATCATATTACATTTGATCTTGAACGCAGCAATTTACAAATCTTGGTTAAAATAACCAATGTCTTCAACATTTTCACAAAGTAAGCAAAAACTTGATAAACTCCTTAAAGGGCTTGGGCAACTCCGGTGTCCATATCTTTGGTCTTCATCAGAATTGGATGTTCCTGAAGGGTCACCTGGAAGGTGGTCCGCATCATGTCAGGACAAACATTCCAAGAGGGGAAATTATAGCTGAAGAAAGAGATGGCTGTGGACCAGAAGGGGGGGGAAACCATTCCATCGTCCATAGCCATTGGCCCTGGAATGGCGGCGAGTGCCTCTCTCCAACAGACATTGGGCGAGAGGCTAGTAAACAGCATGTCAATCGCAGGGCAACACAGACATACACTGGAAAAACATTCATAGACACACTCATAACTAAGGGCAATTTAGAGAGACCAATTAACCTTAGCAACTTTTTGGACTGTGGGAAACCTGGAGAGAATGCACACATGCACAAGGAAAACATGCTAAGTCCATGCAGAAAGACCCGAGGCCGGGATTTAAACCCAGGGCTTTCTCGCTGCAAGGCTCAGCAATATTTATATTTCAAAAATACAAACTTTAAATGGAACAAAAAGTTTTGTTTTAAAAATATGTCCTCTTAACTCCGACATCAGAAGTTATAGATGGTTCCAACGAAAATGTATCCTCTTACCTCCTTCGGCAATAAACTCAAAACATCTGGTCAAGTCCCAATGATCTGTTGGCTAGTCCAGATTGTTTTTGTTCAAGTCCATAAAGTCGCTCGTTTCCATTTTGGTCAGCTGAATCACAGCTTGGTTCCACATCCTTTCATATACAGTTTCGAAACAATCATGGCTAATCCAGTAGCATCCATGTTATCCTAAATAAATCTTTATAAGTCCAATTAAGAAGGGATTTTCTGATGAGTGTCAGTTCATCAAATTACTTCAAAATCGCAAAGTTCAACAACTTTGAATTACAAAATAGTTCAGAACCATCAAAGGTAGAAACATTTTGGTACACAACCCTAAGTTTTGAATGCATTATTGTTAGAAGTCTAGGTTAAACAATAATCTACGCCTTTCCTTAAAATAAGCTTCTCATCATGTCAAACAAAAAATCATCACGAATATGTCCAAAACACACCAACCATATCCTACTTGCTACGGGAGAATTCTGCAACCATCTACTCACCTTCAAATTGGTACATTGTTTAATACAAAGAGAACAGGTATGAGGAAAAAGTCTTGGTATTGCTGCAGAGCAGTCTTCCATCAGGGCTAGCGGCGGCAGATGGTTTGGTGGCCCAGCACGAGTCATGACATCCATCGTGCTTGGCCCTGGATTAGGTGGAGCAGGATGCATGTGTTGTAGAAGTGGTGGTGGATTCGTCGCAGACTGTGGAGGTCCCTGGTGCCTCTGGAGCCGTTGCTTCGGTCCACCCTTGGTCTTATTCTTCATCTCCAAATCAGGAGCTTTTGAGGCTTGCCCTGTAGATTTGCGCTGATTGTCATCGTGACTCTGGACATTGCTGCCAATAAGCACGAGCCCAGGGCGCCCAGGATGAACTCCGCGAATCAAATTCGAGGGTGGTTTGGACAGCTGGGTTTCGGAGGCTGCCTGGTGAGCTGGTCCTGGGTTCTTGGGTGGAACTTCAGGCATGAGTTGTCTTAAATCTGTGTCCTTGTTCAGTTGTCCGAAAGAGGACAACTCTGATTTTGAGGAATGTCCATAGTCAATCACTTTGCTTTGTTTGACGACCGTCAAAGTTACTTGATCTGGATCCAACACTGGCCCTCTGGAGGTAATCAACTCATCCATTTCACCCATACTCCTCATGGGTTGAGCTTCATTGTAGGATGTTGAGTGAACTGAAGTTGGCGCTCTCGTCTCCTTCTCCAGTCGGATTTGCCTTAAGATGAAAGGCAGGTTGTCAGGGGTGATCTGGTGTTCGGGGTATGACGTTAGGCAGTGAAGGTCTTCCCTCAGAAGCCCAAACTGCTGGAGGATGTCCGTGGCCGATTCTGAAGTGTATGTGGAGTGAATGGACTCCCAAGGAGGCGCAGATTTGTCAGACATGCAAGTGTCATAATTACCCAAACCAACAAAGGACTGCTTCCCACCTTCACCACTGCCTAGGAAGGTGGGTGGAGCAGAAGGATAC
Organism: Poecilia reticulata; assembly: GCF_904066995.2. NCBI lineage: Eukaryota > Metazoa > Chordata > Actinopteri > Cyprinodontiformes > Poeciliidae > Poecilia > Poecilia reticulata. The sequence goes on along the minus strand of NC_088847.1, from coordinate 22,820,245 downwards.
ATTTTTGACGACTCTTCCACTGAGGTCCAGTTCAAGGAGGTGCTGTTTCTCTCGGCAGTGAAGGGGCTGTTCACTTGAGCAGCAGGAGGTGCCAAATATGACTGCATCCCAGTGTTTGTGGATGGAAACGTGTCTCTTTGAACATTGGTAAATTGGGTGTTTTGGCTTGCAGAATTTTGCATAGCCTCCTCCCTGGCTCTGCTGATGTTCAATTCCAAACATTGGTCTATGTCCTTGTCTACTGGTACCGTACTTCTCTCAGGTCTGTAGTTTATTGGCAAACTTAGAAGGGACGGGATAGGTCCTCCAGATGGTCCACAGTTGATAGCAGTAGATCCAGAAGAGCTGGAATTGGAACCAGCGCAAGGGTGAGGTGGTGGCCTCAGAGGGTTTATCTCCATTTGTCCAGCAGGGTGTACATATGGTCCTTGGGGTCGAATCCTCTTACCAGGGTTGAAAGGATTATAGACGGGATGAGACATGGTGTCAGCGGTCTTCAGAAAATTCAGGAGACCGATGCGCGCAGCAGTCGGCGAAGGTGGTTTTAAGTTCAGAGCAGGTGCGTTGGGAGTTTGTCGTTCAGGTCACAGGACAGCCGCAGACCAGGAGGACATTGTTCATAGATCCAGCTGACCCAACTGGAAAGATGGAGCCTGCCCTCTGGGCAGTGGCAAGCTCCCGGGAAGCCCGCCAACATGGGGGCTTCTTCGGTGCCCAGGAGCACAACACGGGCTGCAATTCTACAAAAGCAAAGAAAAGCTGAAAAGTTTAAAGGAACAGAGAATGGGGTTAGAGACTGGGGCTAGACTTTAGCTTGGTGGATGAATGAAATCCAACAATTGGAAGTTCCCTGCCCATTAGCCAACTCTTCTGTTAGCTAGGCAGTTGTCTTAAAAAGATTCAGGTGTTCATAAGTGAGAAAGAATAAAAGGTTAATGTTTCTGCCATTTAAGAATGAATAGAGGAAACACTGTCACTCGAATTAATATATCCCTAGAATTTGTTTGTTTTGATTTTGGTGTATTTGATTAAGCAACTAAAAAAGTCTTTTAGCCACAGCTTTTTCATTTTAGATGGCTGTATCTGTTGGAGCCTTCTGGTTTACTACAATGACCATAATTTTTATGATGCAATCAGTTTTAAGAGAATAAAATTATATATTTGTCTTGACAAGTCCTAAAACTCAAACGATCTGTAACAGAGCTTACTGGCTGGTAATGCGTCTAATAAAGACCTGGAGCCTAGAGTACAATGGTTGCATTTTAAAATATGTTAATCTCAACAAATGCATGGATAAAACATTTGCTTCTCCTTTTTTAATGGCACGTTTTTTTAATTAATGAGAAGTAAAACAATATGATGCATAATTGTGTGATTGTCAATATTTTGCCATTTTATTTATTTCAGACAATAGAAAGTAAATAAAATAAGACAAATATGTCAAAATTTTGCCCTTACTGAACAGTATTTTTATTATTTATTTTGTTTTCATAATTTATCTTTGCATGAGCCTATTTGTTGTTATTGCCTGCGACTTTTCTGCAGTTGGGCAGAAATTGCCCCATTGTGGAAATTTAAAATAAAAATTAAATATATTTTTATTCTATTCTAAATATTTTTCTTGGTTTTAGCACACATGTATCTGATTTAAGAGTTTCCAACAACCCGACTTTCCTGTGTGAAGACATCATTTTTATTGTGCAAGCAAAAAAAATCATAAGTAGAGACCATATTTACTATTTTACTATTTATCTATTTGCATGATTAAACAGGGGCTTGTCATTCCTCAATGTGTAACCATTAGCATGTGATTTGAATGTACACAGGAATGATTTTGTGGGTGATGCTGGAAAAGAAGCATCTTTGTATTGGATCATGTGTCATAACTGGAGCGTGTTTTTCAGATTTTTCTGCATAACAGCCGTACACCCACAGATTATACACCATACAAAGTGAATGTGACTGGGATCAGTACACAAAAACTAAGCAAATTAAATCAAAAGCAAACATTTAAGAGTTTCCCAGTTTAAGAATTAATAAGTACTGATTTCTTGGTGGCTGCTACATGTCTTTTATATAAACTATGACCATCTTTACAACTATAATCAAGAAAAAAAGTTAAGGAAAATAAAATAAGAGGTTTTTTTTGGAGTGGGGGAAGAGGGGGAGTAGAAGCAGGAGGAGAAGAAAGACGAGTTAGTAAGGTTATAGTCTGTATTAATTATATCTTAAATAATCTCCCAGTCCGTTGTGGTCTTTCTGGTCAGGGGTCAGTCAGAACAGCCAGTGTTGTGGTCAGCGAGGAGATGATTCTTCGGGTGGAAAACAGAAAAATCCGGTATAAACTCTTACACAGCTCCATCCAAACAGTCTTCATGACAGTAGGGAGTTGTTACAGAGCTGCACGACAAACGGGGGGGAAAGGAAACCGAGGTATAATGGGGCTGTGCTAGCCTCATTTGACCTGGAAAACCGTATCTGCAGCATAAACAATTCTCACGCAAACAGTGAAATCACAGAATATAGTAAAACATTTGTTAAATAAATATCGAGACGCATCCTTAAATATGTCATATCGCAATAACATCTCATTTTTCATTCTGCTCAATCCGCAGTCGATAAATGTTACAAATTCATCATTTTACATGAAGCAACGTTGATGCTAATATGTCCCTCGGCTACAGGAGAACACAACACAAACGGTCAATATGAAACCCGAAAGCAGCGACTTCTCATCATTCGGCATTTTTTACATTCACTTCAGTTACATACCACTCGGTAAAAGTGTTAAAAGTCCACTTATCACGAACTCAAACAGCTCCACGGGTCGATTAAAGATTTATTTTTAGCCTCTTGCATTTTTGTTTCGTTGTTTGGCATCGGTGAACGGATATGACCTTTAAGTGTTTCCGGTTTGAGAAACTTCAGTTTAAAAGCACGAAAGCGAAGGACCAGTGAAGGGGTCCGCACCATTTTCAAGACGACGTATGACGGAAAACCAACTTTACAATCATAACACATTTTAGCCCCAAGTACCAACTAAAACTTTATAACTTTACATGACTTATACATATAAGCTGTAGAAAATTTGTCATTTAGTGCCTTAAGACAAAAAGAATTTCTAAACCTAATAACAAACGGTACTCAATGCAATTCTTCCAATAAAAAACAGAAATTTGCATTTGTTTTAAAATTATGCTTAAAAACTATATTTAAAAAACGTTAAATGACTATCATTTTTTTCATTTAAAAGAAATACTTGATTTAGAAACGAAATTCAGATCTAATTATTCCAGTCAGATGTTGCTGTTTAAGTTTTAATTAAGGCCTTTGAAGCAAGAAAAAGGAGTTAAATTTTAATATGAACAAGAAAAAATGTGCCGGTTAAAAAGGGGCAAAAAAAAGAAGTAAAACATAAAGAAAGGCTCATATGTGTGGTACATATAGGCTACCAAAAAAACAAAACAGTGATGTTTTCATTCATTTTTAATCATCTCAGTCATCAGAAGTCACAACAGAAAGGGATTCAAAATTACTCAGTCCTTATTCATTCACACACAGACTAAAATTAACTGTCAAATCAGATAATTACACTTTATGAATTTCTTTACATGTGACAATACGTTCTCATTGTATTTTTTAAATAAATGTACAGAAATAAAACAACACATTGGACCCTTGTTTAAAGAGAAAAGTCACAACATAAACAAAATCTGAGTCTCAGAACCACAAAACTAAACGCAGAACAGCAGCTTCCACTAGTCAGGAACCGTTAGTAAGTCACGTTTAAATAAAACTGAACTCAACTTTGCATCAAACTGATGCACTATGCTGTGACACTGAGTGACAAATTAATGTGTTAATGGTAACGCAACATTTTGATTTGTAAAATAAATCTATCATTTGAACAGTCCACACTAATAAACAGTATTTCATTTATTGGCTGTTTATCTCAAAATTTATTGAGTCAGCAATAACTTTTAGTTGTTTTTCTTCCTAAATAAGTTAGGAGCAAACTACTCCAAAATACGTATATTTGCCACTTTTATCTGAGGAATATATAACGTATGTATAAAGAAGGCATAAAAAAACTGATGAAATACTGAAAGGGTTAAGAAAGATAAAGAAACAAAAAGTTACAGTCCAGTCCATCATGGTGCTGGAAAGCTTCGGTGGTTCCTCATGTTCCAGGAAAACGATCTGCAGTTTAAGCTGATCAGTCCGAGAGCGAGCCTTGGACATTTTGTTGAAGTCTCTGGTAATAGTTCTGAGGAAGAGGAACGGAAGACAATGAAAGACCAAGACGGAGTAAAGGTTTTGTGTTCTGGACTCTGAGCATGTCTGTGCGTACCTTCAGGTTGTCGTAGTGCTCCTGGCTGCTGCAGTGGATTTCCTTGGCCGTTTCCTCGTTTAAGTAAAAAACAGAACACAAACTGCAGAAAAACCCAGACGTGGGATTCACAAATTCCTTTCCTGGGCGGGGGAAAGGGAGAAAACAGGAAATGATTCCCTTCCATTTTGCATCATTTCTCTAGTTTTGTTTTTCTAATGTGTGCGTTTCTCACCCAGAGGGTTTTTGGGATTAAACGGCGGCAGCTGCAGGTTCACAGAGACGCTCGGAGACTGGGAGCGAGACCGTTTTGCTTCGGGTCCAGTCGACTTCTGCTTCCGTTTATCCACAGCTAGAAAAACACAGATCATGATTACAAGGTGAGGGTCTTCTCCAGTTTCTTACCTCAGATTTAAAATTTAAGCAGTAAAACCTGTCTTGCAGTTTGGGATCAGCTGAAACTGAACATCAACTGGATTAGGGTAAAATATTAAAAACGTATATTTGCTGGTAATATGACAGGCAGGCCGTAACTACTCATCCATATTGGCTTTTCTACAAACCTGCTGAAGCTGCTCACAATTATTTTTTAAAGTTTCTTATTGTGAATACATTGCCATTTTGATTAATCGCAATTAATTACATTTTAATCAAAAAACATGTAATTGACAGAATAAGCAATATTTTCAACTCAATTCTGCTAAATTATTAAAAAATAGACATATGAGCTCAACAATAAAGACATTTGTAATCTATTATTAAGGTGATTCAATAATTAGATTTGTACGAAGTGCTATTATACATATTCAGTTTACAAGTGTTTCAGCAACCCCTGATTATTCATGGATCTTCTTTGAAAAAAATCCTTCTTTAGAAATGTGGATGTCGACCTTTGGGACATTGGCCCACATCCTGGTGTTTAACATGCTGTGTACCTGTAGCATCGGCCCACATCCTGGTGTTTAATATGTTGTGTACCTGTAGCATCGGCCCGTATATCCTGGTGTTTAACATGCTGTGTACCTGTAGCATCGGCCCGTATATCCTGGTGTTTAATATGTTGTGTACCTGTAGCATCGGCCCGTATATCCTGGTGTTTAACATGCTATGTACCTGTAGCATCGGCCCGTATATCCTGGTGTTTAACATGCTGTGTACCTGTAGCATCGGCCCGTATATCCTGGTGTTTAACATGCTGTGTACCTGTAGCATCGGCCCACATCCTGGTGTTTAACATGCTGTGTACCTGTAGCATCGGCCCACATCCTGGTGTTTAATATGTTGTGTACCTGTAGCATCGGCCCACATCCTGGTGTTTAACATGCTGTGTACCTGTAGCATCGGCCCACATCCTGGTGTTTAACATGCTGTGTACCTGTAGCATCGGCCCGTATATCCTGGTGTTTAACATGCTGTGTACCTGTAGCATCGGCCCGTATATCCTGGTGTTTAATATGTTGTGTACCTGTAGCATCGGCCCGTATATCCTGGTGTTTAACATGCTGTGTACCTGTAGCATCGGCCCGTATATCCTGGTGTTTAACATGCTGTGTACCTGTAGCATCGGCCCGTATATCCTGGTGTTTAACATGCTGTGTACCTGTAGCATCGGCCCGTATATCCTGGTGTTTAACATGCTGTGACCTGTACATCGGGTATATCCTGGTGTTTACATGCTGTGTACCTGTAGCATCGGCCCGTATATCCTGGTGTTTAACATGCTGTGTACCTGTAGCATCGGTCCCGTATATTACTGGTGTTTAACATGCTGTGTACCTGTAGCATCGGCCCGTATTTCCTGGTTTAACATGCTGTACCTGTGCATCGGCCCACATCCTGGTTTAACATGTTGTGTACCTGTACATCGGCCCGTATATCCTGGTGTTTAATATGTTGTGTACCTGTAGCATCGGCCCGTATATCCTGGTGTTTAACATGTGTTACCTGTAACATCGCCCGTATATCCTGGTTTAACATGTGTGTACCTTAGCATCGGCCCGTATATCCTGGTGTTTAACATGCTGTGTACCTGTAGCATCGGCCCACATCCTGGTGTTTAACATGTTGTGTACCTGTAACATCGGCCCGTATATCCTGGTGTTTAACATGCTGTGTACCTGTAGCATCGGCCCGTATATCCTGGTGTTTAACATGCTGTGTACCTGTAGCATCGGCCCGTATATCCTGGTGTTTAACATGCTGTGTACCTGTAGCATCGGCCCGTATATCCTGGTGTTTAACATGCTGTGTACCTGTAGCATCGGCCCGTATATCCTGGTGTTTAACATGCTGTGTACCTGTAGCATCGGCCCGTATATCCTGGTGTTTAACATGCTGTGTACCTGTAGCATCGGCCCACATCCTGGTGTTTAACATGTTGTGTACCTGTAACATCGGCCCGTATATCCTGGTGTTTAATATGTTGTGTACCTGTAGCATCGGCCCGTATATCCTGGTGTTTAACATGTTGTGTACCTGTAACATCGGCCCGTATATCCTGGTGTTTAACATGTTGTGTACCTGTAGCATCGGCCCGTATATCCTGGTGTTTAACATGCTGTGTACCTGTAGCATCGGCCCACATCCTGGTGTTTAACATGTTGTGTACCTGTAACATCGGCCCGTATATCCTGGTGTTTAACATGCTGTGTACCTGTAGCATCGGCCCGTATATCCTGGTGTTTAACATGCTGTGTACCTGTAGCATCGGCCCACATCCTGGTGTTTAACATGCTGTGTACCTGTAACATCGGCCCGTATATCCTGGTGTTTAACATGTTGTGTACCTGTAGCATCGGCCCGTATATCCTGGTGTTTAACATGCTGTGTACCTGTAGCATCGGCCCTTCGGTGCTCTTGTTTCTCTACTTCCTCACATCCTAATCTCAGTCCATCATTATGCAGAGGCTGATGTTCGGCAGAAGCAGCTTTGGTGTTCTTCCCCTCCTTCGTCCTCTGGGTCTGAAACCGAGTGTCACCTGATGGACCAGTTGTGTCCAGAGTCGAGGAGGAGTCCAGGGAAGCAGGGGGCTGGGATTTATTTTCTTCCTCTTCTTGTCTATGATTTTCGTCCTTCACCGTTTTGCCCCTGGTCGATTTTCTCCCTGTAAAAAGAAATTAGTAAATTGAGTTAAAGCTTTACTCTCTGACTGAAGCTTTAGCTCAGTGTTTTTCAACCACTGTTCCGCGGCACACTAGTGTGCCGTGAGTGATCGTCAGGTGTGCAGTGGAAATGATTAAATTTCACCTACGGTACCGTATTTTCCGGACTATAAGCTGGTACTTTTTCCCTACCCTTTGAACCATGCGGATTGTAGCCCGCTGTGGCTTTTCTGCGTATTTTTCTTCAACCACCAGGGGGCTCTCTAGCAGGAAGTGAATTATTAGAAGTCAAAATTGTAAATCAAAAGAAGAACGTGCTAATTTTCAACCACATGCTAGCAGCCCGTATATCCAGAGAAATGTTTTCAAACTCATGTCATGCAGCTTTTAAGTTGAGGGCTGTTGATCTGGCATTACAGGAGGGAAATAGAGCCGCTGCATTTAAGTTCGGTGTGAACGAAACCATGGTTCGGCTTTGGAGAAGGAGTGCTGCGTAATTAATATATCCAGCAGATTTATTAGGACGCAGCTCTCTGCTGGGTCCTTAAGGAAAACCGAGAGCAGCTTCCAGTTTGTTTGTTTTTTTCCAAACATTTTGTTTGAAGGTGCTAGTATGGTGCGCTCTATAGTCCAAAAAATACGGTAATTGGTTTTAAAAGATTTTTTGAAAATGAATTATCTGCAAATAATGCCATCTTCGAGTGTCTGCTGTAGTAGTGACTAGCGGAGTAATCATATAATTTTCTTACCACTAGATGGCAGTAGGTACAGAGCATTTTATAATAAAACAAGAGAATTAGTGATGCATGAATGTTACAATGAGAGAATTGTATCTAGCAATACTGTGACGACAGTGAAAGAAAAGAAAGTGAAGCTCAGCAGTAGTTGGAAAGAACATGGGTCCATTTCCCACAACATATCTGTGTGAAGTGAGCTTCTCCAGCCTGGCTACTATAAAAACTAAAAACATAGAGAAACAGAGATCTGTTGAGGAAGAACTTTGTCTTTCTTCAGTTTCTGCCAGGAAATCAGCTGTTTTCATCCAAACATGCACAGGTTTCACACCAGGTGGGTAAAATATACAGATATTGACATTTTGTACATGCAACTCTCCATATTGTAACAGTGAATATGAAGTGAAATGTTTCCCAAATATTATTGCTTCTTTCAGAATAAGAATTATTTTCTGTATTCTAGCTATAAGAATGATTGTGGATTAGTTTGTAAAACACTTTGAAGTTTTCTGCAACTTCTTTAAATTTAACACCACAGTGTTGTGGTTCTGTTCAGGTGTATTTTTGAAGTGGACACGTTAAGTGCAATTTGAAATAAGAAATGTAAAATGTGATAAAAAAAATACATTTTTATGTTTGATTCCTATTCAAGACACTTTGATAAGAATGACTATATATGTAATATAGGCGGCTACAGAGTATCTTTCTTTACATGTTTGGTTGGTGGTGTGCCTCGGGATTTGAATTAAAACAATGTACCTTGGCTCAAAAAAGGTTGAAAAACACTGATTTAGACAGTTGTGTTTGTGTTACCAGGAGTCTGTCGGCTTCTCTTCCTGGGTTGACCTTTTCTTGTTACTGCTTCCTTTTCCTCCTCCTCTTCAATCTCTCCCACCTCATCAACAGTGACAAAGTTCCCACTTTCCTCTAAAGCAAAAGAATAAACCATTTCACACTCGTATTCAAACCTAGTACCGGTCTGTACAAAATATTATTTTTAAAATTGAGTATTAGATTGAGAATGAAGTTATGCAGAACAGCAACATTAAAAATGTTAAACAGAATATAGACTTATAAAACAGAGTTATGTCACCAGGTGGTAAAGTTGTACCACTTTGAGGCATTCAGTCCAAAACTATTTCTATTGAGAGATTTATTTCCACCACAGTAGAATAAACTGAAGCCCAGAAAACAAAATAAATCTTAGCGTGTTTTCAATAGTTTGGTAGACTCGGTTCGATTCGGGACTAAAACAGCATCATTCTGAACTGGTGTGGTTCGTTTTCACACGGCACTGTGTCAAACAAATAAAACCCTTTCAGCACGATGTTTTCCTCCTCGCCTGTGGTGACGCTGCACAAAGAACCACTAAATGAAACGACACAAAGAAAATATTTTCTGTGACTAAGGTCCAGCAGTGAACACCAGGGGGCTTGTTATACCAAGCAGAATTAGTGGCTTAATAAGTTAACTTCAGCTAACTTCAGCCTCAATTCAGGATTTTCAGCATAATGAAGCTGGTTACTCTTTACCTATACCTGTTGCCATGGTTACTTATGCAGGAAATCTAACCCTCTTGATATGAGATGAAACCAAAGACTGATAGCAAAGTCTTCTAAGGACATTAGTTCACAAACCTGTGGTGTCATCGAGTTTACGTTTAGAAGAGCTTGAAGGTTCTTTTGGATGATTATTGTCATCTCTGTCCTCAATCCGGGTGGTTTTTGTCAAAGATGGCGAGGCCTAAAAGGAGACAAACAAGCCAGTGAGATTCATAATGCCATCTGTGACATAATGTTCGATTCAAACAAGCTACAGTTGGATCTCAACCATACCTCCGGCTGTAGAGAGTCCTTGGATTGGCTCTCCAGACTTTGAGGCGGGGCTTCAAGCTGTCCTTCCTCTTCCTCAACAATCTCATCCAGCGTAACGAGATCCTGCAGTTCTCCCTCTGTGAGTTCCACTTCCCATGTTGGAGCTTCTGTCACAGCTTCCTCTCCGACTTCATCTTCTCCCACCTCATCAAGGGTCACCAGATCCTGGGCGCCTACTTCCACCTTTTCCAAATCTTCTTGACTCGTCTTCTCCGGCTCCCGTGTTGATTTTCTGCTCCCTCCTGTGCTGCTGCTTCGACTCCTTCGCTCCCTAGTTTCTCTTTCCCTGGACCTTTTCTCCTCACGGTCATTTTCTCTTTTCTGAGCAGCAGCTTGCCTTTTCTTCAGTTCTTCTTCCTCCGCCGCGTCATCAGGATAATCTTCCTCATCTTCGCTCACCTGATCCAGGTTCACAAGAATATTTTCGGTTGTTTCTGTGTCCTTGCTCTTCGGTGATGTTAGTGTACTCTCCTCTGATGCACCAAGGTGATTATTTGGCTGATTTAAAGACTTGTCTTTCCCTACAACATCTGCCTTCCCATCAGTATCAGAGCCTTTAGCAGATGGATCTTCTTTATCCTCCAATGGTTTACCAGCTAACTGAGTCTCCTTCTCTCCACCTGTTTGTTCAGATGGTTCCACAGTTGAGGGGCTGGACAGTACATGGTCAGTACTTGCTACCAGATCTCCTGTTGTCTCACGCTCCTCCTGCATGGCTGTTTCTGTCATCGCCTTTTCTTGAACTTGATCTTCTTCCAGCGAATCTACAATATGATAAATTGCCCCTCCTTCCTCCTCATTTAACAGTGACCTAATCATTTCCTTCGTTATGTCATCATTTGCAAAAACGCTTGACGTTTTTGCGCACTCAGACTGGTCTATAGGAGCTACGTCATCAACCACCTCATCCTCAACAGAGTCAAGAATCTGATATGTTGCTTCTTCTTCTTCTTCATCCTTTCTGGGCGAGTCAACTTTCAGATATTCTGTTTGTTTTTTGCTTGTTTTATTGTCCTTCTTTGGTCTTCCCCTCCTTGATGCTCGTGTTGCTGGCTCAACAGCCTCTTCCTCAACAGCATCCATTACTTCATAAGTAGTATCCTGCCCACCTAAGTGCCTCGCATCATTCTTCTTTGGTGGTGTACTTTCCACTGGAGGAACACAAACATCTGGTTTTGGAGTTTTCTCCCTGTCATTTTCCTGGGAATCTCTGGCAGGTGTGTGTCGTCTTTTTGTGAGGTTCTTGTCTTCCTTTATTTTGGTAAACAAATCGGTGTTGGCATTTGCAGCTACTTCAACTTTTGTCTCACTTTCATTCTGAATACTGGATTCTACCAACACATTTTTTCCTTGATCTTCTACAGAATCTACAATCTGATAAACAGGCTCTTCATCTTTCTCAGTTTGCCTTTTACTTGTGTTATTGTCCTTCTTTGGTCTTCCTCTTCTTGGTTTCTGAGAAGTTGTTGGTTGATCATCCCCAGCAGCATCCAATTCTTTATAAGTGCTGTCCTCATCGCCAGTGCTTGCTACAGCAGCATCACTCTTCTTTGTTGGTGTACTTTCCTTTAGAGGAACTATGTCTTTTTCCTGAGAACCTCTGGTTGGTGTGCGTTGTCCTCTTGTGAGGATCTTGTCTTCTTTCATTTTGGAAAACAAAACTGTGTTGACATCTTCAGTCATTTCAACATTTGCCTCAGTTTCCTCCAGATGAGTGGAAGCTGCCATCATGATTTTGTTTTGATCATCTTCTGCAGTATCCACAATCTGATAAATGGCCTCTTCTTCCTCCGTCAGTTTATTACTGGTTTTATTTTTCTTCTTTGGTCTTCCTCTTCCTGGTTTCTGTGTTGTTGGTTGGCCATCCTCAACAGCATCCAGTTCTTCAACAATATTGTCTTCCTCCCCGGTGTTTACTACAGCAGCATTACTCATCTGTGTTGGTGTACTTTTCTTTAGAGGAACTACGACTTTTTCATGGGAATCTCTGGTTGGTGTGCATTGTCTTCCTGTGAGGGTTTTGTCTTCACTCAATTTGGTAGACAAAACTGTGTTAAAATCTGCAGTCATTTCAATTTTTGGCTCACCGTCTTCCTGAAGACTGGATTCTACCGTCATTGTATTTTCTTGATCTTCTTCTAGAGAATCTACAATCTGATAAACAGGCTTTTCTTCCTCAGTTTGTTTGTTACTTGTTTTATTGTCCTTCTTTGGTCTTCCTCTTCTTGATTTCTGTGTTATTGGTTGGCCATCCTTAACATTCAATTGCTTACAAGTATTGTCCTCTTCACCAGTGCTTGTTACAGCAGTGTCACTCTTCTTTGTTTGTGCACATTCCTTTAGACAAACTCTGTCTTTTTCATGTGCATCTCTGGCTGGTGTGCGTCTTCTTGTGGGGGACTTGTCTTCCTTTGCTTTGGTAAGCGAAACAATGTTGACATCTGCAGTCATTTCAACTTTTGTCTCAGTCTCTTTCTGAAGAGTGGATGTCACCGTCATTGCATTTTCTTGATCTTCTTCTAGAGAATCTACAATCTGATAAACAGGCTCTTCTCCTTCCTCACTTTGTTCTCTACTTGTTTTATTGTTGTCCTTTGGTCTTCCTCTTCTTGGTTTCTGTGTAGTTGGTTGGTCATACTCAACAGCATCCAATTCCATGTAGGTAGTGTCCTCATCACCAGTACTTGCTACAGCAGAGTAACTCTTCTTTGTTGGGGTACTTTCCTTTAAAGGAACATCTTTTTTTGGAGTTTTCTCTTTTTCTTTTTCCTTAGAACTTCTGACTGGTGTGCATCTTCTTCTTGTGGGGGTCTTGTCTTCCTTCGTCTTAGTATTTTCTTCAACTTTCTTTGCTGTGTTTTCTCTTCTTCCTCTAGTCGATCTCGTCATCACTGATTTTTCACTGGGACTTTCCTCTTCCACAGAGTCTAAAACTGTGAACACTTCCTGTTCTTCGTCGTCAGATTTCTTACGTTCTTCTACAGGAGGTGATGTCTTCTCATCTTTTTTGTTTCCCCTGGGTGTTCGTCTCCTACTACAACTCCTTGTGGTCGAGGGCTCTTGAACAGAATCGTCTTCAATGGAGTCCACAACTTTATAGACCATTTCCTCGAAATCCTCAAGACTGTCTTCTTTTTCTATCTTGCTGTCGTTTGTTTGTGTCACATATGTTCTTCTTTTGTCCTGTAGCTTTAGTGAATTTTGGTCTTCATTCGAGGTCTGACCAACCTCTTTGGAGGTTTCACAGACTCTCTCGGATAAACGAATGTCATTATGTTGTTTTACCCTACTGCTATTTGGAGTCTGGTTGGTTTCTCCATCATGAGCTGTGGCAGCCTGATCTTTAAGTGCACCGTCCTGCAGCTTGGTGGACTCATCTACTTCCATTTCCTGGCATTCATCTGATGGGCCGGTGTCATTATCAGCTCCCTGATGAGTGAGCTGGTCCTGCTCAGGTCCAGATATTTGAATTTCCGTTCTTCTGTCTTGATTGACATCCTTATTTTTCTGCTCATCAGATTTTTCTTTGAAGGAATCAAGGATTTGTGTATTCTCATTATTGCCCCTCTTCTCCTCTGTGCTTTTTCCAGCCATGTCTTTTTTCTTATCCTTCACTTCGTTTTTCTTCGTCTCTTTGACATTTTTAAAATCTGACTTCAGATTCTGGATCTGTGAGCTCCGTCCCTCTGTGGGTTGAATCTTCGATGTTTTTTTCCTCAACTCTGACTCAACAGTTTTTGCAGAACAGCTCTCTGCTGACGCCTGGTGGTCAGACTTTGCGACTGCACTCTCTTTAGGTTTTACATCCTTTTTACCCACCTGCTGTGTTCCTGCAGATGATTTGATGGTTGCTGCTGAACGAGTACTTCGACCAGAGGATGATGTTTCTGATGACCTAACGGGAGGCTTACTCTTGTTTGACTGAGATTTATGAGCAGAGGAAGGTGGAGTTTTTACAGAATTAGAAGGAGTGGAGGGAGATGTTTTAACCCCACTGACAGATGAGTCACTGCCCTTCTCAGACTTGGATGGGGAAGAAGTTGAGCTCTTGCAGTTTTTTGAAGACCTTGTTGAGGTCTTACTGGCAGCAGAGGACACATCGGGGCTCTGCCCTCCTGTTGCATCTTTGGATGTCGACTCTAATGAAACAGAGGTGTCTTCAACCAGCGTGTCATCCATTTCCTCACTAATCTCATCAACAGTCACAAAGTCCCCAAAGTTAAAGCCAAACTCATCAAAAGGATCCGAGTAATTATCCTCGTCTTTGCTTTCATCCTTGGTGGAGAAGAAACGACATTTACAATTCATCTGATTCACAAAATCTTACATGCCAACTGTTTTTAGTAAAATATACGGAGAATAAAGAAAATCTAATCCAAAAATATCATGATTGTGGAAAACAACTCTGCTAAATTTACCTTTGTGAGGGGTGCGTTTTCCTCCATACCTTCAGAGGTTGTTTTGCTTATGGTGAGACTCTAAAGAACCGAATAAAAAACATCAGTTTTCGGACTTTTAAAGCATTTTTAGATAACTCTGAAGTTCAGCCACAGCAGAACTTTATTAACCGTCTGGTTCACAAAAATGGCAGCTTTATAGTCAAGTACTGAACAGAAAGTATTCATTAACTAACAGCATTTAAGTCCCAATTTTGATATTAGGTATCATAAAAGTACTAGTTTCTTAGAGTTGCTGTGTTAGCAGTAGTCTCCAATAAAAGTAGGCATCTAGATGCCATGACTTAGAGCCAGTCTCACCTCTTCACTTGTTTTCTTTTCTCCCTGTCTTAGTCTGTGCTCACGAAGTGCTGTTGTCAGCACCCTGAAAAATTCTTCATCGATCTGAGGAAGTTCAACAGCGCCGTCCTCCGGGTTGCCCAAAGCCGCGACTGACATGGTAGAGGTGGACGGAGCAGGCATGGCTTGTTTTTCTGCAGGGACGACTGGAGCTCTGGGTGACTGCTTCCTCTCAGGATTTTCATTGGATTTACAAGACGCAGTCGGGACTGCAACGACCTCCGCTTCGTTTTTTCCAGACTTCATATCTGAAACATTTGTTGATCCTGCTTTGACGGAACCTGACTGGATGGGTTCTGCTGGAGTTGGAGAAACTGAGGCACAGGTCTGAGGTGGAGGCTGTTTCTCATTATGAGAATCTTTTGAAAGAGGCTGCAAACAAAACAGAAAGCTAATATTACACAGTATAAAGGAACGAAAGCGCAAAGAATTCAACTTTGCGCCCAGAACGATATCATGCATGATGCATCTTCAACCTCGTCTTCCTCCCATGTAAAAACAGCTGCACATATTTACAAGTAACAAAACCTGATGTTAATCTTTATTTTGCCTTTTATATATATATAATATATATATATATATATATATATATATATATATATTTGTATTTTAAATGTTTTCATTAAGAGCAAAGCAGAATTGAAGGTGAATTCCTTGTTTGAGTGCAGAAACCTGGTGAATAAACCTGATTCTGGTGTTTATATTTGCTTATTTTACTCAAGTTAAACTCACAGCAAGTTGTAGCAAATTTGCTGCAATGGATTCTTCCACCTTTTTGCAAAATTAATGTTTCTTTTCTAAATAAATATATAATTATCCACTTATTCTAATAGCAGTCAAGAGGCTCTCAATCGGCTTAAATATATTCTTATTTGACATTACTGGTAATGACAGGTAAGAGGGACTTTTTGGTTTTTAAATTCAGTGAAACATCAAATGGAGAATTTCATGATCTTATAAGAATTTAACCGGCGTCCACAGATACAGATCAGCCTTCTCGAAAAACCCAGATGAACATTAATCAGGTTGGATGTTAACTTCCACACGAATGAACAACAATACTTATGAAGAGTTTTGGAAATAAAAACCTACCGTCGAGGACTTGACAGTTTTCTCTGCTGTGCGTTCTGCAAGACAAGATATTTTAGGGAGAAGTGATGAGCAAGCTAAATGAAAGTATGATCAAATATTGACGTGCGACTTCTTACGCGTTTCTTTTTGCTGCTCCTGCTTTTCTGTCTTCACCGCGGCTGCGAGGGAGAAAACGTCAGCTGGTGCCGCTGCGCCATCATCAGGCTTCGCTTCAGCAGATTTTGGTTCCTCAAGCTTCACAGCTACGACGTCGCTCACAGGCTCTGGTGTCAGATGACTGCTTACATCTGCCACAGATTGTTC
Source organism: Poecilia reticulata (assembly GCF_904066995.2). Taxonomy (NCBI): domain Eukaryota; kingdom Metazoa; phylum Chordata; class Actinopteri; order Cyprinodontiformes; family Poeciliidae; genus Poecilia; species Poecilia reticulata. The sequence continues at coordinate 22,804,014 of NC_088847.1, read as the reverse complement.
AGAGTAAAAATAAAATGAGTTCACACAAAGATTTATTGTTACATCGTGCTCATATGAATTCTAAAAACACTGGAGTTAATTATCAGGACAACACTTTTTCCTAAAGTAACTGTCTAGCTGTCTGCAAGTTTGGTCAAGGTTCAAATAAAAGCCCTGACAACATAAAAATAGAAAAATTAGACCAAGTTTCTTTTCCTCAAACTTCATCCCAAACACTTTCTAACTTCATAAAATATCTCCATACAACCAAAAATGGTTTCATTTTGCTTTTGTATGCAACAAATGGATGCAAAATATTAAGGGATTTCCTAAAATGCAGTTTTTGAGCTGACAAGGCTGAAATGATCAATTCTTGCCTATTTACATAAACCAACATGGACGACAGCTAAAATGTATCAGTCAGTTTGCTGAAGCATTTTAAAAAATAGTCCAAAAGATTTTGAAGATCTATTTCATGGAAAAAAATCTGTCATTTTTACTTACAGAAAATCTATTTCACATAAGTAAACATACTTATAAGTCCTAAAAATTTATGTTAGTGCTGTCACATATAAATAAAAATGTCCAGAAAAAAGATTTTTAAAATATTGACTAAAATCAACTGTATCTGCCATCTTATATCTACTAAACTAGCCGTCTTTCAAACCCACGTTTTTTTATGTTTCTTTTTGAAGTATCACATTAGAAACGACTGAAAGAAGCTGCAAAATTTTAAATGATAAGGGAAAAAAACTATTACTTGCTTGAGGTGGTTTTTGAATTTTCTGAAAAAGAGTTACTGTGCAAACCGAGAGATGGAAACACATTTTTTGATTAAGTTCAGCGAGCGACCGCATTCACTAGTGTATCTGTGCCTTACCAGAGGCACCAGAATAGAACTCTCCCTTTTTCTGAGATGTTTGATTCATGCTAGCTTGCCTGTGCTAGATCCCCTTTACTCCAACCATCCCTAACGTCAACATCTAGTACAAAATTACGCTAAATCAGTAGATGGAAAAAAGCATTTTCTACTTTACGTCATTTAATAGTTTGCTCAAAATTTGCATGACAACTGGATGGAAACTGTTTCAAACTCACCTTCCTGCTTCGTTTCTGTCTTCTTTGGAGACTGTAGTTGCTCAGTTTCTGTCTTTAACTTTCCTGCTGAGGGTTCCGATTCCTCCATCGGACACGGCTGGACCTGCGATGAGTCTCTCTCCAACATTTTTTTGGTTTTCACAGCAGTTTGCCGTGTTTGACCTGGATCAGCAGAGGTTTTATGTGGAGACGACAAACACGGCAGAGTTTTAACTCTAGCAGCTGGTTTTACAGTTTCTGAAACTTGGTCTTTGGACTCAGCAGAACTCAAAATTTCCATGGGTTTTCCTGGTTCAGCCTTTCCACGTTCAACATCTTCAACTTTGATTCTTACAGAATCCACTTTGAGACATTCTTCTACTTGATTCTCTTCAGAGGTTCCCACTATGTCGACGGTTTTGGACACCAGGGGGAGCTCTTGGCTTTCTGCTTTGGCAGCAACCGGCTGGTTTTCTGACGGTGCTGATTTGGACTCCAAGTCCTTCACACCCAAAGCGTCTGGTTGGGTTTCAGCCTTCACCGGGTTTGACAATGTTTCTGCTACAGGAGTCACTTCCATTTTCTCCTCTTTATCTTCATCACCGACAGTCGTATCCGACGTCTTCATTACCTCAGCGGTCTCACTGGGAGTTTCAGCAGATTTTATTTCATCACTTTCAGGTTTTGTGTTTGTCGCTTCGTCTTTAGAATCGTCGGCATCAGCCGTCTTTACTGGACTTTTGGTTTTTTGGACTCGTGGCCCCTGTTTAATTTTAACTCCAAACGGTTTTACTGCACTTTTTCCAGCTGTATTGGGTTTCTTTACAGCTACCTGCTTGGTGGAGACACCCTTTGCTTTTGGAGCAACTTGGCCTGTCGTGATGGTTTTAGCCCCAGGTAATGCAGGTGTCTTAGCTTTCCCAGTGGATGTTGTACTGGACTCTGCAGACTTTCTGTAGAGAAAAGTCACAAAGGATAAAGTAAGAGGAGAATTGTCTGAATCAAAGAAAAGAGATTTGAAGGTTGTTTTTTAGGCTAATTTAACACATAATCTTCCAAGATGTCCTATCATGTTGTAGAAACTGAAGAAAACTGCAGTATCAAATTTAGAGAAAAGCAACAAAAACCTTCCTTGCAACAAAGAATGGCTGAGAATGTTACTAGCTATGCCTTACCAGGAGAAGACTAAACTCTAACAATTATACAAATAACTGCGTAAGAGCGTTTAATGAAGCAGCCAATAGACATTAATCATTATAAACAGCAACTGGCGTTTTCTTTTGACAAATTGATATGATGCCCCGTTTTCCTTTTCAGAAAACATTTTCTTTTCCATAAAGAAATATTTACGAAAGATAAAATCAAACACTCCCTCTGTCACAACTTTCAGAGATCTAGGGTGAAGAAAGGACAGCCAACGTCTCTGCAGACCCCACACATTCTGGACACAAACCGTTTACCGTCAGAGCCCAGATCGATACCATCCCTATTCACACCAATTCTACCTCATCTTCCTCTTTTGTAAAAAACTCTATGAATATATGAATGATCCATTACTTTTCTGTCAAATGTCTCCATTGAGAGTTAAAGCTGATTCTGACATAGCACAGTCTAGCTTTATCAAAGCCAACCTTATATCTTTTTTATAGTTCAACTTGAGAATTACTGTGAGGTAAAACTTACTTCTGCGCCGACTGAGGTTTCTTGGAAACAACATTCTGTAAATAAACAACATTGATTCTCATTCAGTGATGTTAATGAGTGAGGTAAATTTGTGAAGCAAAAGAGAAAGTGAATCACCATTTTTTTGTCAATGTAGACAGTCAGTCCTTTCACTGGGAAGCATTGTAATTTCTTCAGTTTCTCTGCATCTGCCTCTTTCTCAAAATGGACGGCTGCCTACAGATACAGACAAAATTACAGAATAAAAACATACAAGTCAAATTATGGCCACCCATCCCATTCATCTACTTTTAGGATAGATCAACACACTACTGGTTATGAAGATAACCAATAACTAATTAGATGTATACTGCATACCTGCAGTGATGCTCTTGCTATATTCACTTCTTTGACTTTTCCAAATTTCTCCAAGGCATCAAAAATGTCGTCATGAGAAAGGGAAGCAGAAACGCTAGAGAGCCTCACTTTGCCAGCAGATAAGGACTCAGCAGACTGAAGAAACAGAAAGGAAAATAATCAGATAAAAACATGAAGCACCAATCATGTTTTATAAAAAACGTCTTAAGCACTGTTAAGTCTCACGTTTTAAAACCTTCGCACATTCGTTTTAGTTAAGGAGATGCAAGCTGATTGCTTCTTTTCTGCAACTTTTATTTTGAAGAATCACAGCGCAAAGTCAGAGTAAACAGATAAAACAAGTCATCATATCCATTTGTCAAATGAAAGTCACCATAGGCTTCGCTGAAAAGCTTTTCCCGCTCTTTGGATGGCTGGATGTGGCTTTAGCTGATTTAGCAGAAGATGTCTTCTTCTCTGTGTTGGAAGAGGACTTCATCTTAGCCAGCTCAGCCAGTAACGCAGGAGCCAGAGTTTTAACCATGGCCTCCAGGTTAGATTGTTTGGACAGAGACTGGACAGCTACAAGAACAATGAGAATTTGCGTGATTTACCAGCATGAATTTACTCGTTTATTAAAAGTTGAAGGTAAAATATCTTGGGCATTCTTCAAACCTGTTGTTTCCAGGAGCCTCTTAGCCAGTCTGTCGGCACTTCTGGACCTCTTACGCTGAGGCACGGATCTCTCCGCTGGTGACCGCGCCTCACGATTTCTCCTTGGTGACGAGTGTCTCTCGTCGCTTCTTCTTGGAGACGATCGATGCTCATAGCTTCTCCTTGGTGATGACCGCTTGGCTTCCCTCTTCCTGGGAGGTGATCGTCTCTCGTAACTTCTTGAACGTGAGCGGTGGTGAGACGAGGTTGGGTGATCATAGGAACGAGAGCGGGACCTAAAAGAAACAATTGTTCAAATGTAGGCGACTTACAAAATTTTGTGGCATTTATATATATATAAATATAAAAAAACATTGTATATTTTAAAAAAGACCTGCGAGAGTGTCTGGAGGTGTGTGGCGATCTGCTACTTCGTCTCTCTCGTTGACCATCGGAGGAATGATGGCGTTGTGGACTATGTGATCGAGAGCGGCTGCTACGTTTTTGTCTTCTACTCTCTGACCCATAATGGTGGTGCGGACTTTCCTTGCTGTCCTCTGATCCACGTTGGCGTTGAGGGCTAAGGGAATGGGAACGAGTCTCATGGAAACTCTGGCCAAGAGCTGTGGGCGAGGGTTGGGAACCTTTACCCGGACCACTGTGGAGAATTATGACAAAGGAAAGCATGGTTGAAAAACGGAAAAGGAGAACGATCACAAGGTGTCATAACTATGACTGCAAACCAGCAGTTACCTCAATAACTCCAGTGTCGTCCCATCCCAATCAGGGCATCTTTGGAGAAAAAATAAAAACACCAATTAAAATCAAAAGGAGACAAGGTTCCAACAACTCAAGAAACAAACAGACTTAGGAACGATTCAAACCAATTCGTAGTTGTTCGAAAATGTGGTCCTCAACTGAAGGGACATTAAACATGAACATATTTCTGATTCCTTTGAGTATACCACATAGTTATGCTGTTGTTGTTGTTCCAAAGTATATCTATAAACACCTTGCCCATGAACATCAATAGAATTTTTATTGTAACACAGTGAGAAATTATGTAGTGAAAGCAAAGTATATTTTAAACTCACCGTAACCTCAGCAGTCTGCAGCTGTCGAGATGAAGGCTAGTGTTCTGGTGGGAGAGCCAGTCCTATTCAGAACAACAAACAGATGTATTAAAACAACATTGTTATTAAGCTACATTAACTCATCAAAACACTTTTTTAAAAGTATATTCAGTCAATAAAACAGTCTTTTACTAAGTTTAGTCATTACTAAACAAAGAACAAAGATACAGAAATAAATACACAGTAAAAAAAAAATATGCATGAACCCAAATTCAAAATTAAAACATCATCAAGAGTACAAAAAAAAGCATGTTTTACAGAATTGTAACAATGACAAGAAGCCTTTGGGAACTTCCATCGTCCAGTTCTTCAGTCTTCTAGGTCTTGAAATATCTCTAGTTTCCTAAATCCCATCAGGATCGTTGCAATGTTCAGTTCAAGGAAGAAGAAAAAAAAAACAGCTTGAGAAGGGAGGGGTTGATGGGAAAAATATGAGAGGCAGAATGTCCATCTTTAAGACATATTATGCGAACAAAAAAATAAAAATGGTGGTTTGTTCTTTTGGTAAAAACCAGACCCTTGTTCTATACTTTGCTTCATACAGAAAATCTAGACCCTCAACAATTGCTGGCTGGAAGCATGGACTCTAATGAAGTTTTCAATGATTGGATCTGATTTTACCCAATCGCTAACATTTGATCATGATGTATATAAGATCGATAATAAAGGAAGGGATGCTCTGACGCTTACTGGAATTTGCACATAAACAACCCTGCAGTTCAGCCATTAATCAGCAGTTCTGATTAATGGTTGTTAATCAGAACTGCTGGCTTTCCAAGACAAATTTATGGGTGTCTTTACACCTGATAACCCAGTAGACTCGGTTTTATTTGGAGACCAAAATTGCAACATTTGTAACATTTTCAGCGGATGTGGTCCTCTTTTACAGAACAATGTGTCTTGCATGTGTCTTTGAGCAACCCGTTTTCCCCCCTCACCTGTGGTGGCGCTGCAAGAACCACTGGGAGGAAAAAACAAAGTCCTTAGAAGAAGACATTGAGCACGTCTTCATTCTTCACAAAATGTTAATTAAAATGGAGTGAGATATGTTGTCACACGAGATTTCTCCTGTTAGCATATTTGTTTTGGTTGCATTTATCCAGAATGCCCTGCACTATAGTTCACTTTCTGCTTATGGAGCAGCATCCGATCCACATGACATTCACATATGTCTTTGAACTGCACTAGAGTTCCCTTCAACCAAACAGAGACCTAGGTTTTCAGGTGGACCAGAATAAGCTCTTTTTGGTCCACATCAGAATTTGATTGTCCATTCATGCCTCCCCAAACAAACTGGACCAACCTTCCAGGCAAACCAATGAGTTTGATTGAAGCGGACTACACAAGGCTGTGTAGTCCGCCTTGTGGACTACACAGCCCACAAGGGGTGTAGAATTCTTGATTCTACACCCCAAGAATCAATGGAGTACGAGGCTTCACATTGTCACTTCCTCCTCTGTAACTGCCAAACTACAACCATGTATAGGCAGACTACAACTCAGAAACACAACAACTCCTCCTGTTCACTGATTGGTCCTAATGAAATGCATCCCAAGAAATCAAGGTCAATAGGACAAATCGCAGATGGAGCACTGAAAGGAGACGAGTATCGAGCATAGGAAAGCAGTGGTCAGGCTAGTCAGATAGTAGAGCAGGAACCAGAAAGGAGGGTAAGACCAAATAAAAGGTATTTGGTCTTAATCCCAGAAGGAGCTAGAAACAGCTTCTCCTGAAGCTCCCATAAAAAATAAATATGTTGGAGGTAAAACATTTTTTTAAAACATTCTGCATCTTCCACTGATCCTTTAGTTCTGCAGATACCCATCTTGTTCTTCTCAATGTCCAAGAAATCATTTCCCCCACATTTTTAGCAGATTTATACATGTGATTGCACAACAATCATGGTTAGTCCAACAACATCCATTTCATGCCACTTAAACATCTATGTCAATCTAATACAAAATGCTTCCTGACTAGTTTCAGGTGATCAAATTTGTTTGCAAATCGCACAACGGAACTTTATAAATCAATAAAGAACTATTGCTCGTAACATCTTGGTACATGCCTTTTAGTTTCTGACAGGGTTGTTAAACATGAAAAGTTGAACAATAATTTATATGGTTTCGTATTCACAATAGTTCATGTTTTATAACAGTCTATGTTAATCAACTCATCCTCCAATTAAAAACGATATTTTCTCACTCATAAACATGTCAGTTTATATTGAAAATCAGGACGAATCTCCGACATACACCAACAACGTCCTAAATGCAAGGAGAACAATTTCTTCCACTCACCTTCATATTGGTACATTCTTTCATACAAAGACAACAGGTATGAGGAAATATTCTTGGTGTTGCCGCGGCGTAGTCCTGCATCATGGCCGGTGTTGGTAGTTTGGACGGACCCATCTTTGGTACTGATGTCTGGTCTTTGAAAACTGGAGGCGCCATACGAGGCATGGCTTCCATCCGGCCTTGGGCTGGTGTAGGTAGAGAAGGACGAAGTAGCACTGGGGCTGACATAGGAAGAAGAGGACGGATTGGAACTTGGGCTGGTGTAGGTAGAGCAGGACGACCTGGAAAGGGAGCCAACCGGGGTGGCATAGAAGCAGGAGGACCTTGTTGTACTTGTTTCAACTGCAGAATTGGCTGCAGATGCATTTGAAATTGTGGCTTCTGTGGTGGCGGTCCTTGATGCTGCAGAGTCTGCTGAATTGGCTGCTGTTGTGCTGGTATCTTATTCCCCTGTTCTGAAGATTTTAATCCTTGACCTTGAGTTTTGCTCTTATTATTGTTGTGAGAGTCGTTACTGTGAATAAGCACGAGGCCGGGACGCCCAGGATGAACTCCACGACTTAAATTACAGGGTGGATTGAATGGCTGGGGTTGAGTGGATGCCTGGCGAGCTGGCTCTGGCTGCTTCGGGGGAGGAATTTTGGGGCCTTCGGGCTTGAGTCGACTTAATTCTGTGTCCTTGTTCAGCAATCCGAAAGATGGGAAGAGCGACGTTGAAGTCTGGCTTGTTTGGACTCCCAATTTTTTAGATGGATCGCTGCTTGATGGTGCCACATGGCTCCTCAGTGAGTCAACAGTGGAGACAGAACTCATCTGGCCATGTGAAGAGACAGCTGGTCCAGTTTTCAGCTCTCCAGGGCCTCTTTGAAGTGGATCTTTGACATGACTGCTAGGTTTGAAAGTGTCAGTATATAGCAAACTTCCACTCACACCAGCTACAGCAGAACTGCCAACAGTTCTTCCAACTTCATTCCCAAGCTCTGTGGTATATTTGCCAGTATGTCCATAATCGATCACTTTACTTGGTTTAAGAACAGTGGATGATATTTGATCTGAATTGAACCCTCCCCCCATGGAAGGAATAAACTTGTCCTTTTCACCCATACTTCTGATGGGTTGAGTTGAACTGTAGGGGTTGGATTGAACAGCAATTGCAGCTTTCTTTTCCTTCTCCAGCTTGATTTGCCTTAGGATGAAAGGCAGGTTCTCAGGTGTTATCTGGTCTTCTGGGTAAGAGATTAGGTGTTCCAAGTCTTCTTTTTCAAGACCAAAGTGCAGGAGAATGTTCGAGGCTGATTCTGAAGTATACTTGGGGCGAATGGGCTCTGGAGGAGGCATAGACGTAGCTGGTCTTTTTATGTCATAGCCACCCAAACCTGGAATGGATGACATATGTTTTCCTTCACTGGAGGTACTGAAAAGACTTTCACCACTGCCTAGGAAGGTGGAGGACGCAGATGAATATTTTTTTGATGACTCTTCCTCTGAACCCCTCTGGCATATAGGCAACCAGTCCAAACTGTTGTTACTACTATCCACAGTAAAGGGTTTGTTTACTAGAGTAGCAGAAGATGTCAAATATGAAGGCATTCCTTTGTATGAAGAAGGAAATATGTCTCTTTGAACGTTAGTAAATTGGGTATTTTGGCTTGAGGAAGTTTGTATCACCTCCTCCCTGGCTCTACTGATATTCAAGTCCAAACATCTGTCTATGTCTTCATCTACAGTAATCTTATTTCTCTCGGGTCTGTAGTTTCCTGGTAAAGACATAATGGACGGTATAGGTCCTCCAGAGGGTCCACAGGTAAGACCAGAAGATCCAGAAGAGCTGAAGTTGGAACCAGAGCTAAAGTGAGGCGGTGGCCTCCGAGGGTCCATCTCCATTTGCCCACCAGAGAGTCCATAAGGTCCCTGGGATGGCATCTGTTTGCCAGGGGCAAAGGGATTATACATGGGATGAGACATAGTGTTGGCAATTTTCAGAAGGTTCAGGAGATTGATGGCCACAGCAGTCGGCGAAGGTGGTTTTGTGGGCAATCCCGGAGCAGGTATGTGGGTGTTTGATGTCAAGGTTGGAGCACAGCCACCAACAGCGAGAACATTGTTCATCTGCGTTAATGCTAGCTGAGCCTTCAGCTGGGCCAACTGCAAAGAAGCAGCTTGCCTTCCTGTCAGTGGCGCGCTCCCAGGAAGCCCGCTGAGAAGTGGGGTTGTTAGGACCCCTGGAGCAGGACACGGGGCGCAATTCTCCAAAAGCAAAGAAAAGCTGAAAAGTTCAAAAGAACAAAGACACAAGGTTAATGACTGGGGCTAGACTTTAGCTTTGTAGCCGAATGAAATCCATCATTTGGAGGTTTCCTGTCCATGAGCCAACTCTTCTGTTAGCTACACAGACATTTTGACAATATATTTTTCCAAGTCTTACAGAATATACCAACAGATATGGTACAGAAAACACTTGCAAAGCCGTTTATAAGACATAAAGACATAAAGACATAAAGACACAAAGACACGATTTTTTTCTAGGGACAATTTCCATAGCAACAAAAAAAATCAGTTAAAAATAAATGCTCACTGCCACAGAAGATCCCAAATAGATGGAAGACAACTGATTTGATCTTTTAATTTAAAACAAAATGTACAAAGGGGAAAGGGTGTTTGATTGTATAATCAGTTTTAAGGTTGCAAAATTCTGTCTTTACTATAGATTCTTGGGAAGTCGATGAACTGCAACAAAACTTCCAAAATGGCGATTTCCAGAGTAAATATTCTATTAAAAAGAGGAACAAAACAACAGAGTTGCCACATGCAAAGTCAAAATGCAAATTAAATATTTCTTTCTTAAAACATATTAAATCTAATCTTGACATATAGTCTTGTTCTAAATCGAACAGTCTTCTGAACCATGAGACATTTTGGGGATCTAACAAAACAAGTAAGGCTCTGAAGTAGTGATGACCCAAATTGATTCTGCTGATGACTTGTCATCTTGACTCCATCTTCAAAAGATCAGATGTCAAAAAAAAGGATTACATAGATGAACCGGCAAAAACAAACAAACGGGTGTTTTCCTATCTGACAGTACGGTAGACTCGGTTCGCCTGAGGACCAAAATCCCAACATTTGTTCCATTTTCAACTGCCCCAGGTTGCTTTCACACTACACGGTGTCAAAAGAACCAAACGCTATGAGCAACTTGTTCCTCCCCCCCGCCTGTGGTGGCGCTACACCAAGAACACTGAGTTCAACTTCCCTCTTCAAGAAAAGTCAACAAATACGGAGTTGTGTCACATCTTAGCAGATGTAGGATTTCTCTTTTGTCTTTGGCAAAAAACCACAAGCTAATTCTCCCACTGCGCTAGATATGACCATTGTTTTTTGTTGGATTTACCTGGAATGCCCTGCGCTATAGCCCACTTCCTGCTTTTGGAGTAATCTCTGGTCCCACTGACATTCACATATATGCACCAGAATTCACTTCAACTGAACTGAAACCTAGGTTTGTAGGTGGACCAGAGTTTGTTCTGTTACTCTGCATTAGAGTTTGACTCCACATTCACCTCCCCAAATGAGCTGAACCTTTTAGGCCAACAAACTGGAGTTTGATTAAACTGGACTAAACAGGCCTGGTGTGAATGTACCCAAAGTGGCTTGATCTGTTTCTTCTTTGAATCACCATGGGCCACATTTCTGTTGCCCTCTTCAGTAGTTCTTCTGGATCACAGCGATGTACCAATGGGCTTTGTTCATTCGCCAAAGGACAAATATCCAATTTCAGCACCTCTGATGGAGCCACAGGCACCCCTTATACACAAAATATGTTTCTAGGAGCAAAAGACAAGCTACAATGACAATATTTGCTGCTTTTTATTTAGTTGAATGAAGAAATTTGATTGAAAAACACTTTTGCTTGAGTTCACGACCGCTGGAAATAGGCAACTCCCCAACAACCGTGCAAGGATAAGTTTGCTTGAACAATGGATGGATTGATAATGAATGGTTGGATGGAATAAATGCTGTGATATAATAAGTATTTAGCTGAACATTTTGCAACAAAATTGAGCTTTTGATTCTAGAATTGTGCCGTTCATGGTAACAGTATATTGGAGTAGCTCTGCTCCGTTAGTCAGAGTTGTTCTTTTTGAAGACCTCTGTCCATAATTATTCTGGATGGGCCATTGCATGTTTGAACAAATGTTTCCTTTGGTTTTGAATTGTGTGCAGGTGTAAGGATTGTTTTGGGGTTTTTTTTGACAAGGTTTTGGAGGGTTACTATAACTGGAAGCAGCTGACTGAACTAGAAAGCTACTTCAGTGTTTTTGTATTACTTCTTTTATTCATGTGTGTGGTCACAGTGACAGCCATAAAAATAATCAAATTAAAATTGGAGTGGTTTTTGTTGTTTTGAATTTTTTTCAATTAGTTCGCCACGTTTTTTTCTTTCTTTTTTTGTTGTTGTTGAGAGTTGAGGAGAGAGTCAGGACAATCGATGCAGTGGTCAGCAAACCGATGGGCCCTCTGGTGCTTCCGGTACAAACAGGAAACCTGCTGACCAGCATCAATGAGCCGTGAAGGAAGAAGGATGCTGTCAGAGCTGTTCAGCCAATAGTGGAGGAAAGCAGGTCTCCGGGTTTTCGTATTAGTCCGCATTTACTCCAACTTTAACCTGAAATACTTCCGTCTTCAGCACCAACAATCCATTCATGAACGAAGTTCAGAACAACATAAAAGCGAAGTCACGTTTCGAAAACGTTAAAATTACCTCAGTGCATTTTAAATTAGATCGCAGCCGATTCCGTTTTTTCTTTTATCTTTATTAAAATACCAACTACTGCAGATATATTGGGGTCGTAACCAAAAACCTGGCATATGTTGTTGCAGACGTTTACTTCAGCCTGCTAGGCCTGTGGAAACCGTTCCAGATTAACAGAGAAAACAGCGTTTTCTCACCGTTCGCCGCTTTTACATCAATATTAGTTACATACCACTCGTTATTAGTGTGCAGCTTCCCTTTTTCACGAACCCCAAACGGCTCCTCTGATCGATTAAAGTGATATTTTAGGTTCCTCCATTAGCTTCTCCGACCGTTAGCAGGGAGCCAGGTTAGGAGTGAACAGACATGCGCAGAACGATTCGTGTTTCCGCTTTGGTTCCCTCCAGAATAAAGGTCCAACCGTTAAAGACCAAGCGGAAAGGTCGCATCATATTCACGACGGCGCGTACCGGCTATCGCGGTGTTTGGGTGGAGACTAGTTTGTCAGTATTTGAACAGCTTGCCAACCTTTTCTGTCATATGGCTAAATTTAAAACTATAAGTTTTATACAGTAACACTTTCACTGCTTACAACAGCTGTTCTTAAAAAGTCAACCCTTCCCTTCTCTTCATTTTTAGCCAGCTCGCTCAAGTCTCTGACTAACCTTGTTTAATTATCTTCTAATTATGAGCCTTTGTGAAATGTTGTGAAAACAACATTATTCCAATACTTCCTCAGAACACATTCGATAGGGCCTCTAAAAATACTCCTCTCTTTAATCTCAGAATTTAATTTCAGAATCCCAACTAATTCTAATTAGTCAAACAGTCAAATTATCTTCTTACTTGTCTTCTATGAGTAAATATTTTTAAAAACGGGTAATGACAGATTCTTAAATAATAATGTTATAAGAACTGCACTTAAAAAGTCAGACCTGCACACTTATAAAACATGATTTGGTTATTATTGGGAAGAAAAAAATACATAAATATATTTAAACATTCACCCACCCAAAAGTTGTTTTATTTCATTAATATATCATTTCAGTAAAAATATCACATTGCAACTTAGTAAGACTTCTGCAAAGGTGCACACATATTTAATTTATTTATAGTAAAGCTGGTTTAAATCTAAAAAAAAATGTTTTTTAAACTATGCTGTCAGTAACTTAATGAGGTGAAAATATATAAAATTGTCTTAAATTGGAGAAACCTAGAGAAAAGCTTGTGTTTGACAGTTTGATGTTCCTTAAGGTTGTTTTCTGGTTTGTTTTACTTCAGTAAAGTAATCCCAGACTCTCCCAAATCCTCCAAAACATTCCCAGTTTTCCCAGCTGTACTTAGCAACACATTAAGACTGTCGCACATGAGCTCCATATTTTTGATAAAGAACAGCTATTGACTTTATAGACTGTTGAGTCAACTGTTAATCTAACAGCGTTGATGAATATTTTCATTAACGGATTATTCACCGATGGGTATTGCTACAAATTACTAATATATCCTCTTCATCCCCTCTCCTGGACCAAAGGGCTTAACACCTGAACGCAGCACAACAGCTGACTGGCAGAACGCAGGCGGTGTGTGTCTGGAAGGAGAGGCCGAGCCAAAAGAAGTCCAGTTTATTTCCAGCTGTCATCGCTACTCTGTTTCAGTGACCTCAGAGCTGACATGACATATGCCCGAACGGACGAATCTCTGATAAAACAGCCAGAAAACACTGATTTCTTTATTAATATTGTCATCGTCTCAACATTTTGTCAGTATCTTTACATTATTTAAAAGAAATCTAAACAGACTGATTAGCTCTTTTCACTTTCTGTCTTTTTAGTTGTATGTCTTTGCACTTTTTTGTGTTCAAAAAGTAAATATGAGTGTAAAGTAATATAAATATGGAGGTACTGAGGTATAAATTGGAGACTTTTCCTCTTACTTTTAAGTGTTTTAGAGTTTTCATTTTGTCCTTTCCATATTTTGATGCTCATTGATTTGGTCTGTAAAGCACTTTGTCGCAGCTGTTGTTGTTTTAAAGTGCTTTATAAATAAACTACTAGTGGCAATTGGCTTATTTAAAAGATGAAAACTATACTTACAAAAGCATTAGCACCCTTTTTGTCACATACAACAACAGACTTTAGCGTATTGTATAAGACAGAAACACAAATTGGTACATTATTTGGAAATTAAAGGAAAATTATACATTGTTTTCAATATATTTTTACAAATAAAATCTGAAAAGTGTGGCCTGCTCTTGTATTCATTCCCCTTTGGTCGCTCTTCTATGAAACCCAAGTCCCTTAAAGAGCACCTAAGTAAATAGAGCCCAAGTGTGTGTAATTTGATCTCAGTATAAATCCAGCTAATGCTCACATCTGTTAGCATGGCCGACAGGTCCAAACCTAAATCAAGTTAGAATCGCGGCTGACTGGGCTCGAGCTGGTTTGCATAACCAAAGATTTAACTCTCTAGACATGCAGAACAACTTGCAGCCAAAGGAAGTCATACAGAGTATTGACTCAAATGAAAACACATGCCACAACTTCTGTTGGTCAAACACATCAAGTCCCAATGAAAACCATTAAAATTTGTGACTTTAATGTAACAAAATGAAAAACTTATCCAAGGCATAGTTACATGTTGTGTTGGTGTAGCAAATTTCCCACGTTTACATCCTAAAAGAACATTTGCTTTTGTATGGACAACTTAGATCTAAATGTAACAAAAACAGAACAGAACAAAATGGCTGCCATTAATTTATTATTCTCTATGCTTTAGTGATCCCATTTCTTTTTTAAAAGGGCAGTTTTATGTAAAATTGACTTTTTTTTTTGCTTGACATCATTGTATAATGTTAATCCCTCATCAAAAACATACCTGGAGTGTTGCTTTTCTTTGACACGTGTTAAAAGAAATCCTTTAAGCTCCATGGCAACCATACAGCTATACAAAACATCTGGGTGGATCTAGCTCCGCCTTCAAGACACAGCTCCTCCTCAGAGCTGCTGTTTCTGAGATTCCGCCTCGCAGAGCAGCTCCTTCAGACTAGCCAGAAGCAATCAGCAAACACCTGGTGGAACTGTTCACCTGTTGAGTTCATTAAAACGTTGTTTTAATAAAGGAGCCATGTTGGATTGACTTCTTGAAGGCGGAGTTTCAGAAAGAGCAGGAGTTTCTTAAAGAGACAGAGGCCCAATTTCAATGCATTAAATTATGAAGTGAAATTTCTTTTAACTCATTTGATATACAAATATTTGGTAACACTTTATTTGAAGGGGTGTGCATAAGACTGACATGACACTTATAAACATGACATAACATCTGTCATGAACATAAAGAAGTCTTTATGAATGAATGACAGTTGTCATAAAGTGTCATTCGGTAAATAATTATATTTTTAACGCAAAGTTGCTCTAAAAGTTGCATTGAAAGTCCATTAAAAGTGCCAACTTTGCATTAAATTGTCATTATTTACCAAATGACACTTCCTGACAACTGTCATAAATATTCATAAAGACTTCTTTATGCTCATGACAGATGTTATGTCATGTTTATGACAGTGTCATGTCAGTCTTATGGACACCCCTTCAAATAAAATGTTACCAAATATTTTTTTACAACTGAAGGTTAAATCTGCAGTAAAAAATACATAATCCTGCCCCTTAAAACACAGTGAAGTTAAAAACATACAAATAATGAACACTGATCAGTCTCTGTGTCTGAAACCTCACAGCTTTCGGCTGCTTTCTCTGCCCCAACGACAGTTCCCAGTTTATGTCACATGGGCATGTTGTTGTCTCAGCAGTTTCTTGGAGTCCATGCCCTTCGTCGACATGCCCAGCAACAGGCGTGTGGGTTTCAATCGTCATGCACTCGGGACGCGGAGTCCAAACTGAAACCCACACCAGACAAACGCCGCTGCTACACATGTCTTGGTGGTAAATCTCTCTGCGGCTCTGCCACTTTATCACCCGTCCCGCTTACATGTTCCTGACAAATGACTGGGAGAATATTTATGGCTGATCTCAAATTAAGGATTGCTGGTTAAACGTGGAAGTGTAAAAACGAGGTTTACTGAGGAAGCTCATCCCTGCCGTGTGCTGAAAGGTATTTAGAGTTTAGGTTGAATCAGCGCTGATGGAAATAAATCACGTCCGGCTCAGACAGAGAGCCGCGGTCAGTCAGCACCACCAGATATACAAGTCTGGATCAAACTGAAACTGTTGATTAGTCCAAACTGCTGACTAGTGATGAAAGATCAATAACTGGCATCTTTACAGCTGTTAAGAAATAATGTGGATTTTTTAAATTCTACTGTCGAAGTGTTCAAACTGAACAAAATGCTGAATGTGTAATATCTGAACTAGAATAATAAATCAAACTGAATCGGTTTGAACAAGCTGAACGTAAATCTAAAGGTCAAGTGTTGCTACGTTGAGGTCAAAGTGACGGTTCAAGTTCACAGTCACAAGGCTGCATTTCTGGAGCTCGAATTTTAGCTTGCAGTCCAAACATTTACAAGGTGTAAATGTTTACAGCACCACAAAAAGCCATTATACACCATAAAAGTTTTAGACACATGTACAATACTAGATAGCGCCCATGCTAGCTGCATATTTAAAAATAAATATGTTTATTTATGTAAGTATGTGAACAGTAGATATGTTTCATTACTGTAGAGTCTATGAATAGAGTAGCAAGCACAACAAAGCTAAATTATTTGTTTATTTGGGATTTTTATTTTGTTTACTTTTTTGCAATGTTGCAAATTTACCACAATAAAGCTAATCTGATCTGATTAAGAGAAGAAATTTAAAATTTTACATAATTTATTACACATAATAAAAAAAACTATATGTACAGTTACAATGCTAAATGATAAATATTGATAAAAATTTATTTGAAATAAAAATTTTAGCTAAAATTAGCATAGCATTTAATATAAGCATTTATGTTTGTTTTCTTAAAATGTTGCTTTATGAAATAGGCAGAATTATAAAAGTTGTCTGCGCACACATAAATCATTCTGGATAATAAAATGTGAAAATAAACAAGTCTTAACTATTTATTTACTATTTTCTCCAGATAAACTTTCACTCAGTAATAGCAAAAAACAAACTCCTCTAAGTTGAAATCATAAAAATATCTCCAGTCCAACTTCACCGGGGGCCAAAATGAATCTGACAGCTGAGCGCGATGGTCTCAGGAGATAACGTAACGGCGGTGAGTTTGAGTTACATCATCAGACCAGAGCTTCGCTTACAGCTGAGACTTTTCATCACGTCAAAATGTCTCAGGCTCACTCACACTCTCAAACCGTTTTCCACTCATATGGCGAGCAAGTCTGGAGACACTCGCTATTTTAAGAAGCTAAAAATATAAATGAATGAAGGAAGATTTTTTTTTTTTTTTAATTCCAAAAGATGCTGACAAACGTAAAAGTTTGCGAGGTTTCCAACGCCTAACTAAGAGGCTCTGTCAGAAAGCTTTGGCGTTAAACTGTGAGGTCCTGTCCGGTTTGATCCCTCTGAACAACCTGATTCTGAGGCTGGTTGACCCAGAAACTCTTTTCACAACCGGCTGGACAAATGGACTCCAACACAAAGTGACCAGCCAATCGGAGCGTCACTGAACTCAAACTCTGAAGGATATTATTGTAGTATATTCACTCCCTTGAAGTTGTCCACACTCAGAAACCACAAAACTCTGCGTTTTTTTTATTGCAATTAAATGTGGAAATCTAATAAAGTAGTAGTTATGAAAGGGAAGTAAAAAATGCAAAAATACAAAATCTTACCAAATATTTTCAGTTTATGTTCTAGTGCAAACACCTTTGTAAACTTTAAATAATATAAAAAGTGACCAATAAGGGACTTTTTAGCAAGATATAGGAAGTATGTTAAGTAAATAATTCCTTAAGTTTGATAAAAAAAATTTAAAAAAAATACTAATACCACTGGCAGATTATTTCACTTATGGGTAAAATGTCTTGTTGTATATCTATATCTTGATGAAGACTCACCCCAAAGTATTTCACTCTATTTGTTTACTTAAACATACAGTGATTTTTTTTAATCTTAATTTAATTAAATTTATTCGGTAGGGAGAATGCACATTAATTGGAATTTCTAAAACTGTGCCAAAAATAGCTAAAATGTAATTTTTCTTCTGGACAATGCTCAATTTTCCCTGCTAAAACAAACAAAAGTTATGCAATCAAAGCTAAAATGACTTCATACTAATTTTGTCAATAAATACAAGAAATTCAATCAATACAAACAATAAGAACAAAACAAGAAAACTAGAACACAATTGTCATATAAAGTATATAAAGTAAACTAATAAATAATATTTAACAATATTGATAATTAACTAAATAAATGTATTCCTAAAAAAATATTAAATTTAATAATTTAAAAGTTATAATGCATTCTTTAATGAGACACTAATGGTAAATTTATTTAATTTTCACCCTACATCCCTCTCTGGACCCTCCGTTTGACATCTCACGACCAATCCGAGGGTTGCGACCCCCACTTTGGGAACCCTTGTGTTAAAGCATGCCTTTTCAATAACTACTGCCTAAAACGGAGCAAAAAAAGATGCCCAAAGATTAACCACTACAAGAAAAACTCCCTCTCACTTGCCGTTAGGGTTAGCTACATTTGAATAAAAACGGACAAATCTGCCTCCGCCATTTTTAATTTCTAACGTTCCGCCTCCTCGGCCGCATACAGAGATTATTATTAGGCTGTGATAATGTTGTCAGATAAAGATAAAAATCAGTCAGCTGACCAGAAACATTCTTCCGGCCCTCATGATGCATGATGCTAAACTTAAACCAGTGTAACCAGTAACATCAGCCAGGCCGAGCGAAGCTCGCCAGGAACGCCATGCTAAGGTGCTAACGGTCGACAGGTGGGAAACAGGACTCCCCGAAACAATGGTGTGAACTGCAGGACAAAGTCTGGCCAGATTAAGGTATAAAAACTGATAAAGTGAGTTGTTCAGTGACAGGAAAGTTAGAAAATGGAGGAAAGGGAGCGGCTGAATTTACCGTTACAGCTGCTGAGCCGCAGCGCCACGACTGAAACGCTATAAAAACCTTTACGAGGTGATTGGTCATATGGCGTGAAGGCTAAATGCGTCAAAGTCACGTCAAAGTCAGGGAGCTTTTAATCTGAAGGAGCCGTTAGTGGCTGCACTACAACGGAGGATCAGAAAAACCGAGAGGAGACGAGGGAATGTTGACATCTCACAGAATACTGCAGACATTTCTGAGCTTGAAAAGTTGATAAAAAAAAAACAACATTTTTTAAAGATTGAGCTCAAACATTTTATTGGAAAAAAAACCGTAGAAATATGAGTTCAATAGTAGAAGATTTGCTGAAAAAACGTCTGAAATGTTTATTTTAATATCAGAAAGTCGCTTTTAGAAAATATGTGAAATATATATGAGTTTCAAAAGTCAAGAATTTGCTAGAAAAAGTTAAGAAATGTTGAGATTAATAGAAATTTTAAAGAAAAAAGAGAAAAAATGAGTTTAAAATGTTGGAAATTTGCTAGAGAAAAACTCAAGTTTTGAAATTAATCTAAGACACTTTCTACAAAGAATAAGGAAATCTATGAGCACCAAAAGTCAAAAATTGCCAGAAAAGTTTAAAATGTTGAAAGTTTTGTTAAAACCTTTTGAGATTAATCTCAAAATATGAGGTTTTTTTTTATTGATTCTCAACTTTTCAAACTCAGACGTTTTGTCGTTTTTCTAAAAAAAATTCTGAGACTAACCCCAAAATTTTTGATTATTCTTCGCAGATTTTTGATTATATAAACTCGGAAATGTCCTTTTTTCTTTTAGTTTAATCTTAAAATTTGAGGAGAGTTTTCTAGCAAATTTTGACTTGAAGTCTTTTTACTCAAAAAAAAATGTTTACGTTCTGAGTTTTGTGGCAAAAATTTACTCCTTTTTCCATCTAAAATGGCCATATTGCACCATCGGACTCCACTTGTCCTCAGTGGTACTAAAAACCAATTAAGACACAATTTTCTGTATTTATTAACAACAGTAGACAATTTGATTCTTGTTTTCAGCCAACGGTTTCAGTTTAACAGCTAAGTAGTCCCGATGATAAATGTCTCTCGATGCCGTCCATCAGCACCTTGTGCAGCTGGTTTGGCTTCACTGGTTACACTGGTGTAAGTTCACTGAATAGGTTTCAGTGTCGCTCCTCTGTGTTGGCTGTGAAAATGCAACGTTATCCGTCTGAAACCACATCCAGTTTCATCTTCTCATGTGGAAACGGAGAATAAACCAGTTAAAACCACATCTTTATTGATAGCATTTGTTACAGAGCCGTCTGTAAATGAAGTCCAGCATTAATTCATGTAAGTCAGGACATTGTGAGGGATGTGAGCCTCTCGTTTTCCCCAGAGTTTCCACTGGAAAATAAAAAGGCGTGTTCTTGTGTTTACTTTGCGCCGTCACCCTGTGTGAGCCGAAGGGATAACAATCTGTCCCGCAGTAATAAACGCCTCACTCAACCCGGGGCTGTCTGGAAACCCGTTAAGAACCGCTTTGGGGCGGATGCCACCGAGGCTCCACAGCTAAACGGGGAATGAGCTCTGAGGATGAAAAGCTTTTCTTTGTTTTCCTGATCTGATCTGTGGGCCAACGGGGAATATTTACATTTTACCCAGGAGAGGAAAAAAGAGTAAAATAGTAAATAAGACGGACGGATGAACAGATGGATGGATGGATGGATGGATGGATGGATGGATGGATGGATGGATGGATGGATGGATGGATGGATGGATGGATGGATGGATGGATGGATGGATGGATGAACAGACAGATGGATGGATTAATGGATGGATGGATGGATGGATGGATGGATGGATGGATGGATGGATGGATGGATGGATGGATGGATGGATGGATGAACAGATAGATGGATGAACAGATAGATGGATGAACAGACAGAAGAATGGATGGATGGACGGATGGATGGATGAACAGACGGATGAATAATAAACAGTATTAATGTTGTAATAAAACTAGGACATCTAACAAACTAAATGACTGAACTGATTCTTTAGGTTTTTTGAACTGATTCTTTAGGTTTTTTGAACTGATTCTTTAGGTTTTTTGAACTGATTCTTTAGGTTTTTTGAACTGATTCTTTAGGTTTTTTTGAACTGATTCTTTAGGTTTTTTGAACTGATTCTTTGGGTTTTTTGAACTGATTCTTTAGGTTAGCATTAGCAACATGTTTTCTTCAGGAAGTGATCAAATCTAATTTTCAGCTCTTCTGTCTCAGTGTTTCTCAGTTTACCTGTTCCGTAAATCATGCCAGCAGCAGTAATCTGCTTTAGTAAAACAATCTGCTTTAGTAAAACAATCTGCTTTAGTAAAACAATCTGCTTTAGTAAAACAATCTGCTTTAGTAAAAAAAACAGTCATTCTGGCAGGAAGACGCTTCGTCTCTCACCTTTGTGGATAATTGCTGACGTTGCCGTTGGTTGAGGCAACGTTGGCGTTTTCTGCGTTGAAGCTCTGGATTTTCTTCCTGCTGATGTTTGAAGTTTTTCTCTCCTGCGGAGATCCGACTGCTTTCTTTTCCTCCAACATGTCCAAAAACAGCCAGGAACATTTACCCGAACCAGGACTACGCGAACTCGACTTCTGCAACTAGTTCTCTTCCCATCTCTAGTTTTGTTCCAGCCAAAGCAGAGATTTCCCTTCCAGCTCCGGAAATCCCACAATGGCTCAGGAGAACAAGGAGATTTCCGTTAGTACAAAGATAATCTGCGCATCGGTTTAGTCGATAAATCCCAGATTTAGTCCAAAACAAATCGAGGGAGTCGGACCTTCAGAGCGATCCGAGTCACAAGAAGCAACTGGGAAAAGCGCGCTATACTGGAGTCATCCCAGTGAGGCAGCAGCTGGATGGGGGAGGAGAGAGGGAGGGGAACCAAACCAGAGCTCACCAACGCCATGTTTAACAAGACTTGTTAAAAAACGTACTTCGATTGTTCGTGTTGTTTTAGGGCCATAACAGAAAATAAAACTTTTGGAAAATCTTGGAAATTTTGTAGAAAAACTGTAAGAAATTTTGAGGAAAATTTTTTTTGTCAATTCAGAGTCAAAAATTTTCAACATTTACTGAGTTTTCAAAATTCAAAATGTTCTGGGATTAATCTAAAAAAAAAAAACTTTGCAGCAAATTTTTGACTTTTGAAACTCAAAAATTATGTTGTTTTCTTAAAAAAATGTCTGAGGTTAATTTAAAGATTTTAGTTTTTTGGGGTTTGTTTTTTTTAGCAAATGTTTGACTTTTTTAACAGCAAATTTGCAAAAGCCAAACAATTCAGACTTTTGAAATTCAAAATTTTTCTCAAACATTAATCTCCAAATCTCCCAGTTTGTTCTAGCAAATCTTCAACTTTTCAAAATCTGAAATTTTGAAAAGTTTTTTCTAGAAATTGTCTTAGATTAAGATCTACATTTGTTAGGGTTTTTTTTTTTTGTAGTGGAAATGAACTTTTTTTTTTTTTTTTTTACAATTCTGTTGCCCCAGTGCTTACAAAACCACACAGCTATGTTTTGGCGATAAATTTATTGTTTTTTGTGTCTGGAAAATTACGTTTCCAAAACCGTTGGAATGTAACGTGCCGTTACCTAGCAACCTCACAGAAGGCCAGACCGTTACCAAGCAACTCGGCAGAGCTTCAACCAGGATGAGTGGTCAGTGTTTTTCCAAAATAATGAAATTAAAAAACAGAAAACAAACAAACGGAGCAATATTATAAATATGAAGCGGAGCTGCAGGTAGCAGCTCATTTCTTCCTCGCTGCTGACCTCTTGTGGTTACAGGAAGTAAAACTCTGATGTTAATGGTTTTTAATGGTTTTTGCCTTTTTATTTATGGTAAGACGATATAGCATGTAATTTTGCTACAATTGGTCTGAAATTAATGATTTGATAATATTTGGAGCTTTTGTGTCTCAATTTAAATTGAGTTTGCATAAACTCATTTCTCCTCTTCATATTAAAACCTGGGATACCAGCTATAATGGTAATACTGTTAAATTTATTTTAAAACGTAAAAAACCAAAACAAATGAAAACTACAGAAAGTATTTGAAATAGTCAATAACTTGTGAGTTTTATTCAATGTCATAAAAAGTCAAATATTTAAAATAATCTCACTTGTAGACCTCATTTTTCATACAATATCTTAAATATATATATATATTTTTCAGAAATATATTCTTTCTGGAATTAAAAGAAAGAAATAATAAAAATGACACTGAGTCAAGGAGTTTGTTAAAGGTATTACTTTGTTTCATGATATACAAAATAAATCATCCATCCACCAAAAACACAGTGAGAACCAGACAGCAGTACAATGTAGTGCAGGTACATACATTAATCAACCACAAGGGGGCAGCAGAGCCTCCTGGAATATTTACATGCCCACAGACGTCAGCGCTTATTTCCACACATCACATTTTAATCAGATTAAGACGAAAGTTGGCTGAAATAAAATCTAACAAGTTTGATTTTTATGGATAAACAAAAAAAAAGAGAACTACAAATAAACCAAATATGTTCAAAAATCCCCGTATGAGACGAATCTGGTGCTAACATGCTAATAAACACGAAGTCATAATTAACTTAGATTCCCAAAATCATTCAGCTATAAACTATCCTTCCTATTTACACATTAAATAAACTGAATTAAGATATTTTTTACACTAAACTGAGCCAAGGCTTTTCATTGGTAACAAAACGAGATCTTAACTTTATTCCCTCTAATCTGCGAATTTAAATGGTTACATAAAGTAAACAATGCCGCTGACGTGAAACACGTTTCTTCAAAATGCTTCATGTTTTAAAGTTTCTGTCCATTTAGGCTTCATGAGGTAAAATATTCCTGACATCTTCTTGTTTTTGAAGAAACTATAAATCACTTAAACCTTCATCCATCACCATTTCTTCATCTTTTTTACACAACTTCAGATGTTTTTTCATTTTAAGCTCCAGTGTTAAACCTGAACTCTGTACTGAACAATAAAAACACATTAATATCCTGTCAGTGGGGGTCGATTTAAGAGCATTTACACTTTAAATCAACTCCCTGCAAAAAGTAAAGCACAAAAACATCAAGTTATCATCGCTATGTTTCCATCTGAAGACAAAAGTTTGTATTTGTGTTGGTAAAATTTAAATAATGTCATCAAATAAACTCAAAAACATGACGGGTTGTTATCATGTCCAAACATGACAGTTCAGCAACACATCAGTTAATCCCGTTTTCATTTCTCCTCATATTTTCTAATAATCTGTCAGAACAAAAATGCTGATTCATCCAGAACAGAGGAAAGTTTCTGCGCCACAAAGCAGAATCAACAGGTTAAGGAAATATCTCCAGGTGAACCAAGTTCATTAACATGAACAGGTGAGATTTTAGAAGATTTTGGGATTAAATCCCAAATGAGTTCATGTTAAAACGAGATAATCCTGATATGAAACTGATCAACTTCATGATCAATTTCTCCCTAAATCTCATGTAGATTTGATATCCAACGTTATTTTAATGGATTAATCTGGGTTTAATATTCTTTTAAGATGATTATTACTCAAAAATTGTAATCTCAGAGGTGCAAACCTGCCAAAAGTGCAGCTATCCAGAGTTAATTTGTCTTAAAAACGCTTCAGAAAATAAATTAAGTCCTTAAAGCTGCAGGAACTTTAATTTAAAATTATGTTTTTACATATTTGTTAAAACCGTCTCCATGTTTAATATGAGACAGATAATCTGTGAAAAGATAGTCGTCTGAAGAAATACACCAAGACAAAAAAAAAAAGCAGTCAGAGTCAGGAGGAGGGTCTTAGCGCCGTCAATCAACCTAGTAAACGAGCTGCTAAATGTTCTAATGGTGGAAAAACAACTTCCTGTTACAGGAAAATGTTTATCCCTTAGCATTCACAACAGGCTATGCTAGCTGTGGCGTAGCAGAGAGCAAACAGGAGAAGAGCAGCGCCACACAGAGGGTGATTGACAGCACCGACAGTCTCAACAAATATGTAAAAAAATATATATATTTTTTTTATAAGTTACACACCGCAGCTTTAAAAGGAAACTACAAACATTATATGTTACATTATGTGTAAAACCATTACAAATCCAACAGATGTATAGTTTTATAGAGAAAGTTTGTGATTTTAAGACATAGTGAGATAAATACTGACTTCTTACAATGTGATCCTGGGGAATTAAACATAAACCTGATGACAAGTTTTGATTTGAGAAACCAAAGAGTTAGTTTGTGTTTTCAGTGAACCAGCTTACATAAAACAGCTCTGAGACGCCTGAAGTTACTTTAATACCATGGTGATCCTGCTTTGTAGTTCAGTTATTTACTTTAATACTTTTTAAACCTGATGATGGCAATAAAATAGAAAATGCTCAACAAGATCTCAGTGTTGTTTTTGGACAACTAGCAGCTTTTATTTCTGTAATCCCAGTATAGCACAGGAAAGGTATTTTTAATTACTCTAAATCCAGTTAGCTTTCCCGTCCCGTCATTCCACGGTTTCCACACCGACCCTCACATTGTTTACCACTCGTCTTGTGTGCTCCTGCTCCTGCGACAGGAACCGATTCCCTCTTTCAGCTCCTGAACGGTCCGTCTATGTGATGTTGGACACGGGGTCGCTGATCTTAAAACACCTCCAGTACATGGTTCTTATCAAGGTAAAGAGAGCTAACACCATCAGCAGCGCCCACGACACGTAGATGCCCTTTGAGTGCTGCGCCGGCTTCCACGTACCAACCTGAACACACACACACATATATATGTTCAAGTCCTTTCAGCTTCACACACATAAGTTTTCTGAAGCTGTGTTGGCTTTGAGGTACTTCCCAGAGGGAATCTGTTCCTACAAACAAGATCTTTACTTGTTTTTCAGCATATAAGGTAACTTAAATATAGCACATTCAGATCGCAATTGACTGGTGGCATCCAAAAGTTTACATTTTAGCTCATAAACTGTAGCTGAGTACTTATTTCATCATGCTAACACTGTTATTTTAGCTATTGTTGGCTTAGAACTTGTTGATGAGTACTTAGTACATAATGCTAAAGTTAATATTTTAGCTCAGAATAGCATATAATCTGTTGCTAAGTACTTAGTTCATGATGTTAGCATTAGCATTTTAGCTCATGAAAGCATGTAACTCGTATATAGGAAATTATTGGTCTAACATGCATCAACTTAAATATGCCTTAGCTTAGTTAGTCATGCTAACATTACCAGTTTAACTATTATCATTTTTAGCTCACAATACAAACTGTTGCTAAGTTATATTAGCAACAAGCTACTTTTAGCTTTTTAGCACGTGATCACATAACTTTTTGCCAAGTACTTAATTCATCATGCTAAGTATGAATACATCAAATTAAGGAAATGCATAATGAGAACGATCAGAATGTCACTGTGTCATATGAATAAATCTAAACAGTTTAACACGGATAGAAACTCACCAAAAGTCCAGTGGTGGATGCTGCCAGAACAACAAAGAGCAGGAAACACAGCCAGCTCCTCCTCCTCGGGTACTGCCGCCCAACTGAAGAACTGGTTAATGTATAAGGAAAACCATTTTATTTTAAAGCAAACCTGATCGGGTCACAAATCAAAGAGACAAATGTATGGATCCGTCTCTCAAAGATGCAAACAGCTGCAGAAATGCTTACACTTTTCGGCAGTGTGGACATCGGGCCAAAGTCCGGTCTGAAATCTCTGTCCACTGGAAGTGTGGAATAAAAAGAAAGGAAAGATCAATACCAGTGAAAATATATGTGCAGCCTGTTGCAGTATTTGCTGTTTACCAGGAATGTGTTGGTGCAGTGTCCGCAGATGACCCTGAGCCCGACGGGTTGGCGCCGCGGTTCTGGACTGTCGCTGCCGATGTGGACTGGTCCCAGGTTAATGACGCGCTTACTGCCCAAAAAACAAAAGAAAAGAAAAATCAGGAAACTGCATCTCATAACATAATCCTGTAACATTTCTAAACAAAACTTCCACTCTGTTTCTTTAGTGTTTTCTTCTGTCTGCATATATGCAGTCATATTCATTTGTTCGGTTAGCTAAAAATGCTAAGCTATGCACATATGCTAATACTAAGAAGTAGGTTTACATTAACTAAACCTGTTCTGTATGCTAATTGCAGCTAATGGAAAATAATTGGATTGAAATGCAACTTTAGCAAAAATGCATATATACAATAATATTCATCATACTAGCATTAGCATTTCTGCTAAAGTTGCATTTTAGACCAATTATCCTCTATTAGCTGCAATTAGCATACAGAACAAATTTAGTTAATGTAAGTCTACTTCTTAGTATTAGCAAATGTTAGCATTTTAGCTAACCAATCTTGTTAGCATTTTGAACAAATGAGATTACTAACAATAGATAAGTTGGCCAACTTGCTAGGTTTAGTCAGCATGCTAATGGTAGCATTTTAGCTAATTTTATTAGCTATTTCAGTCCAAGTTATGCAGTCTGTTAGCATATTGAAGTTGCTTTAAATCGAATCTGAAAACCCACCTGTTTAGAGTTGTTTTTAAATCATAGTAAATGAAACATTGACCAACAGATTTGATGTTTGATGATCTTTATGCTAACATTCGACAAAATGTGATGTTTTTAGCTTGTTTCACAATTACTGACTTTGTCTTTATGACATAAAGAACTTTTAATAGACTTCAATGAATTTTACTGTTCAATAGATCAGAATATTAATAAAACTGCATTTTGTTTACCAAGTCAAACTTTACATAGATTAATTAATTACACAAATTAATGTTCTCAAGCTTTATTTCTGTTAGTTATGATGATTTTCTGCTTACAGGTGGGTTTAATGAAAACTGTGGACTTAATGAAAAGTACGTTTTCAAAAGATATTTCTAACTTGACAGTAAAAAGGCCTTACTGGACCTCGTACTCTAATTTATCTCGCAGGAGTGCAGTATGTATTTTTTCCCAGTCGTACCAGTACGGCCGTGGACAGGCGATCTTCTGGGACGTGACTTTGCAGATCAGCAGACAGTTACACGGACAGCGGACGTACTTCTTTCCAACGGGAGCGTTCTTTATCGGCTACAAACAGGAAACAAAAGAAACTGATTCAAAACTTTCAGATGAACTCTGTCTCCATATGCGACGAACACTGCTGGTGAAATATTCTGATACAGCAGGGGAGCCTGGACTTTTTGTCACAAGTTTTTGAGGGTCAAGAAGAAAAAAATAAAATAAAATCTAGCAAAAAAAATGTTTCTGTTACTGATTGTAGATTCAAAACTTAAGAATGATTTTTCACATTTGCTGTATTAAAAGAAACGTATCCGGTCTTCAAATTCTCTTAGGCCCAGTAGCATAAATTGATAGAAGAAGTAATTAAATATTAATTGATCATGTAATATTTTAAAAATGAGCTGATTTGGGTGCAGCTTTTTCAGAAAAACTTTCTGGATCAACGATCAACTTTTGTTTTAATTGCTACAAAAGTTTGGTTGTAAAAAAATGTAATATTTTATGTTCTAGCTAACATTTACCATTGTTAGACATTTATGTCAATAATAAATTCATCCTGATTAAAAATAGAAAGTTTAATAAACAAATGGGCCACAAATGGACACCGCTGCCTTACAGGGTTAAATTATTCAGACCTGAACCTTCAGAGCCACATACAGACGGTTACAAAGTCAGCCTTCTATCACCAGAAGAACAGGTCTGACTAACAAATCAATCAGATCCAGATGCTGCTGCTGCTGGAGTTCTGACTAAAACCAGGAAGTCAGAGCACATCACCCAGTCATAAAGTCCCTTCACCGGCTCCCTGTAGCTCAGAGAACAGGCTTTAAAATACTGTTAGCTTATAAATCACTGAACGGTTCAGCACCACAACACATTAAAGACCTGCTGTTGTCATAGCAACCTCCCAGAACCTCTACGGTCGTCTGGTTCTGGATGCAGAGCAGGTTCCGGTTCTGCTCTGCATCCAGAACCAGAACCAAACATGGAGAAGCAGCATTCAGCTTCTATGCACCACAAATCCGGAACAAACTTTCAGAAAACTACAAGGCAGCCGAAACACCGAGTTCCTTTAAATCTAGACTAAAAACTCAAATGTTTAGAGCTGCTTTTGAAATATAATCACTGAAGCATTGATCCGACACACTCAATGTTTATTTGTTTGCTGGTTTTCCGTATTGCTGGTGTTTTCTTTACGATATAAAGCTCCTCTAACTGCCCTGTTGCTGAAATGCATGGCACAAATAAGCTTGACTGACCGAGTCGTCCTCGTTCTCACCGTGGCTTCGTTGCAGATGCTGCACTTCACCACATGCTGATGCGTCTTTCCCTCCACAGAGATGGCCGTCTGACAGACCCGGCAGCTGATGACCGGGGCGCTGCTGCTGTCTGGGCTGCCCTGGGGCGAGTACGGGGGCGGAGCTTCACTGGGCGGCACGTAGCTGGGGAACGGCACGATACCTGAGGACAGCAAGACGATGAGAAGATCTGCACAAACAACAGCAGCAGCTGCTATTGTCCCTGTTAATGGACATTAACAGGGACGTTAACCTGTCCCTGTTAATGCGAACAGGGACAGGTTCACATTAACGCCTTTCTGTCGTATTGGGCCCAAAGTCGGGTTGTAACCAGTTCCATTTATTTGAGTTACTAAACACTTTTTTTGCTCCAACTCGAGTAATTTCTTGAAGGCCTTGAGTAAAACTGCGTTGACGTACTGCTACTCTTACTTGAGTCCGGCTTTGAGCTGCTCTACCCTCCTCTGCTTGAGCCACACGGCGTTGCAAAGAGTCGACTACCTGCGTCCGACTCTGTGCAAATCAAGTAATTTACATCATTCAAATCAGACTGGAGCAAACCAGACCGAGTTTATTTACATTACGAACTATCTGAGGACAATGTTTTATTTCATTCCACTGACTAATTTCCTCACATGGTGAAATTTACGTTATTTAAGCACATAATGAAACCCAGATAGCAGACACACCAACATTAGCATTTTAGCTTGAGATAGCATATAGCCACTTGTTGAGTACTTACAGCTCACCTTAGCTAAAATTACATAGTTAGCAAACATGCTAATGGCAGCATTGTTGTTCATGTTTCATTTTAGACCGTAATCTTATATTTAAATAATGAATAGTTAGTTAATTTAAGCTAGCTTATCTCATTTTAAATAATTTGTACTCAAAATTATTTTTAGTAGTTTAAGTTGGCCAACATTCAAGGTTTAGGCAACATGCTAATATTTTCTAGCATTAGCAAAAAGTTATATTAGGAATTTACCCCACGAATCTCATTAACATTTTAACTAATGAGTTTACTTACTCAAGATTACTATAGTATACTATCTCTTATAGTAAACTATCTAGTTTAAGCTGGCCAACATACAAGAGTTAGACCAGAAGTTTCCAAACTGTGGGGCGCGCCCCCTAGGGGTGGCGCGTGCCATTGCAGGGGGGGCGCGGGAAGCCGTCTGGATGAAAAAAAACAAAACCTGAACGCTGTATACGCTGGGTTTTTACCTTAGAATGTCCAACTCTCTGTTATTGCTCTGTAAACTTGATGCAGTAGAGGTTTCCACACTTCCCATATCTGCGTCTAACCATATTTGGGAACCTCTGAGTTAGACGATGAATGTCAGTAACATTTCTTAAATTAATGAGCTTACTTACTTACTCAAGATTATTACAGTAGATAGCTTGTTAGCTAACATAAAAGGGTTAGTTAACATGCTAATGGCAGCATTTTAGCTACGTTTCTAGAGTTGGATAATGTGCATAATATTAGCATTTTAGCTAACCTTCTAGCAAATCTGGATATACAAGTATTTTAGGTAACTTTCCAGCATTAAAAAATGTAAATATATTTTAGCATTTCAGTCCACCAATGTCATTAACACGTTGAACTAATGACTTTAAATATTTAAGATGGTAAATTGTTCAATTTAGCCAACACGAAAGCGTTAGTCAACATGCTAATGGTAGGATTTTAGCTAACTTTCTAGTGTTGGCTAATGTGATAAATACTAGCATTTTAAATGTATGTATTTGATTACATATGTTCATTTTGCCTCCACAGAAAAAAAGCGTTTAGACATTTATTTATACTAAAATTGCCATGTGGTTAGTACAAAAACATTCCTTATTATTCTAAACAATTTTTTTGTATTTGCCCTTTTTTTCTAGAATTTCTTTTTCTGCAAATTTCCCAGCAAACATCAACATCTAGAATGAGTTCACACACACACACACACACACACACACACACACACACACACACACACACACACACACACACACACACACACACACACACACACACACAGCTTAAATGGTGTTCAGGATTCAGGCCAGTAACCAATGACAACCATCACCATTTTCTTTTATCATCTTTCACTCAGTCGTACATTTATACATTTACATGAACGTCTCTGAGTAACCAGGAGTCAGCAAAGCTGCACAAACAACCGAGAGTGAAAGAGGAAACAAAAACACTGAAGTGAGTTTATATACAGCAGGAACTAAAGAATACAGCTTCAGCAGTTATAACTGGCGTAGTTTTATATTTACTGTTGTTTTAAGTTCATTTCGTAGCTTAAAGCAGAATATAGAACAAAGACCAGCTGATTATTTGGCAGTTTTTATGCAATTGTACATAATAATTAACTTTTTCCCATTTTGCCCTCAATAGAGCAGTAATTGGACCAGAACATGCGGATATTAACTGATTAATTAGTCCGGTTAAGATGCCAAATGTTGCTCCGACATCATGACATTCCTTGTTTTTCTGACTGTAATCAGAGGCATTTGTCTTCCTTGTAAGCCAGTCAGATGACTGCCAGTAGACAGCAACAGGCGGAGGAGGGGCGAAACTTTGTTACAACAATGTGGTTCACACGGGAACAGTGCTAGTGGTTTTAAAACTGGAAGTTTTTTTAAATTATGTCATTCCTGGTTCCCATTATCAGATTATTTTCAAGCATTTCACAAGATACTGTGAGAGGAAATGGCGACTATAGTGAGAGTTTAACAGCTTCTAATGACTGCAAAATATATGAACTTATCAGCCAATTTATAAACATTTGAAGGCCATTTTACAAACCCAATATTATTTCTTGCCTCTGTCGCTTCACATGCATGAATGCCAAGTTATTTTACACATGTGAAACCTGTCCTACATGCGTCTAATTCCACTGTAATCCAAACTCAAAGCTAAAACGGCTAAACTTGTTTACATTAAAACATTTCCAGGGCTAAACACGAATGTAAATGTTTTACTTATTCTAGAGTAAGTAACATTTATTAACGTGGTTTAAGTGGCTAACAGAAAAAATAAAACGTGTACGTACTCTGTGGATATCCACCGGAGTTTCTCCGCGGGAAGAAGCCGTTGGCCGCGTACTGCTGCTCGGGCAGCAGCGGTGACCGCTCCTCGTCCGCCATGGCTGACCGCCCCGGACCCAAGTCTCTCAGCGAACCCGCTGGAAGGAGCTCTGGAGCGGCGGGTACTCCTTCTGGACCTCGATGAAGATTCCCAGGGGGGTGGAAATTAAACCACTGCAAAGGTTTGAGTTCACATGACACGGCGAAAATCAGCCACTGAATGCGGAAACGACTCCACAAAAACATTCGTCACATGACAGCGGTTTGAGTCACGGTTGTGATGGACACAGGGCTCAGCCAATGAAAACGCTCGCTGGGTGAAAGTGGGTGGGTCTAAGAACGTCCGACTTTTGCGGCGTTCAATTTGTACTTGGAAGTCGGATATTCTAAATTACACAGCAAATAAATTAACAGAAACAATCATCTCCACGAAGACGGGGGTTTCTCTTCATCTCTGACCTCAGTAAATAATATAAATACTTTTTTAATTATTTGTTTTAACATCTGTTGGTTTAGCATAGTCAAATTAAATGAAAGCGTATCGTATTACTGTATAAAATGTAGTAATGAAAATATCCGAGGTAAATGAAATGCAGCAGATTCTGTTGCTTGATTTACGCGGATTTATTTGAGATCGATACGCTATTATTGATAATTTTGAGACATCAATTTTTATTTCTAACAAACTTATTTCAGAACAAGATTCTTATTATATTTTGAGCAACAATAATTATTTGTAAAATTATTTTTAGTTCACTGTAACGCTGTATTTTAAAAATTAAATATTTCCCATAAAATTATTTAATTTCGAATGTTTAATTCCTTAAAAGTAATATTTTTTTCTGCTTCCAAAACAGAAAACACGTATTAACAGTTCCAAAAAATTAAATGAAAGGCATGTTTAACACCTTGTTAAATAATTTTTCAGATAAATACATTTTGATAGATTAAAACAAGTTCAATTATTTCTATTTGCATGGTTCGTTGTTTTTCTCTTTTCTCTCCCTCTTTCTACCAACAACTGGATAACAAAAATCCTCGGTCTGGTATTTCTTGCTTCTGTTGTTTTGTTTATTTCGGATAATTAAAATTATCCAAAATAATTAATTTTAATCATTTATTTTCAGTGTTAGATGTTAATTAGAAATTAAAGTTTGTTGATGAGAACATATTCTTGCAGTAAGTTTGTTGCAAGAACATGTAACAATAATGCCATTATTATTGCACAATAATGGCAATGGAATCATTATGCCATTGCCATTATATTGCTTGAAAATAGTATCAAAACGACATTATTATCGTTTATTGTGATAACTTCTGAGACAATTTATCGTCCAGCAAAATGTGTTATTGTGAGATTAATACTTGAAACCGGTAATCATCCCATATCTATCTGTTTTCTTTATTTCACTTCAGAGTTGGGGTCTTTCTGTCATCTAAAAAAATACAATATCACAGTTGTGGTGTTTCCATTAAATAAGAAACGCAATTAAAATCACATATAAATAAGTTTGTTTATGTGATAAGTAATTTAAAAAAACATACTTTCCATTCCATTTTGCGAAAACACGGATTTCGATACGGCCGAAAAACCACCTCAACTCAGCGCAAAATCTTATTATCGACATAATTGGAACAACGTGAACCCGTGTGTGACGTCACTCCTAGTTCCGAATTTCTTCTCCTGAGAGGTAAATGGAACGCAGTACCAGCGCTCTGGTTTTTCCCGCGCGCCGAACTCGGATGTGACGTCATACGAACTATGACGAGAAAAAAAATGGAATGTAGCCGAAAATACAAAAAAAAAAAAGAAGTCCCCGTATAACAGCATTTTTATTTTTAAAACACAATAACAGACATATTAAGATAATAATGTTTTGCGATATATGAATCTCTGAAGTACTCAGACTTCTAGTTAAGCGAACATTTCTATTTGCGTGCGAAATTAAATGGTGCCGTTTCTCCTCCATCCAGGAGGGGGCAGTAGGGTCGCATTGTCATCCACTCAGAATTAACCGGAGAAGAAGAAGAATAGGGAGCGCAGCGCTCAAAGCAACATCACGCCTCCTGAATGCAGCGTCTCCATGCTTCTCTCCACGCGAGTTAAAACGCTGCAAAGAAAAGGTAAAAAACTGCAAAAACTCTGTACTAAAAATGCTTCTTTGCACTTCTTAAAGGTTATGCACGAATATATTGACATGTCATCGGTTTTTACTGTCGTTAAAGCAATCATGTACGCCAGTGATTGAGTTTTTTCTGGAAAGAATCCTCGGAAGTTTGTGAAAAGTTTGCTTTTTTTCTCCTGCAAACAGCAGTCGACAGAAATGTTCAGTGATTTTTCTGCTTACTGACTTGCTTTTTGTGGGGTTTTGTCCCTTTGGAGACATTTTTTCCCCAAATTCACCTCTACAGGGAACCTCAAGTTTTTCTCCAGTTTAAAAAGTGGCTGAAAATCCACATTTTGTCGAAAAGTATTGGATATAAATAACAACGGAAAATTCTGAAAAAGGACATTTGGTGAAAAACGAAGGAGGGTTAATGTGCATAAGTTTTATATGCATGTAAAGCTTTAGATGCAAGAAAAATATAATGTATCTAAATCCATTTAAACTCAAACTTTGAGGATTTAATTTTTTTATTGCATTTAAGAGTGATATAAAAATTCAGCAACCGACTAATTGCGAATTAGAGTATTTTTAGGATGAGATTCACACAGTATGATAAAATCGAGTAAAAAAAATTCAGCGTGTTTACACAAACATTAAACGACATTATGATTAATAGTTATTCTCCCTGCTTCAAAACTGAGGCCATCTTCACCGCCGTTTTAATTAACGTAAGAAGAGCACAGATGATTGTTGTGGAGAATTATAACGTTTTCGCAGCTCTGGACTTTTTAGAGAAACAAAAGGCTAACGAGCTGTTAAATAGTTAGGCTATCTGCTCAGGTAGCTTCCCTGCAGTCACCTTCTTCACTTACATGATGATCATTGCTTGCAAAGTTTTATTTTTAATGCAATATTACCTTAAAAAGAGAGCATGTTGGAGCTTTTTGAGTGTGTACATCACTACTTTCTGTGTTTTAGACGTTAGAAAAATGTCCAAATAGCCAAATTTGTGTTTCTTGGGAAAATGTTGGGCACTTCCTGTTAGCCTGTTGACCTACTGTGTTCAGCAAAATGTTGGTAGGATGGTGCTGTTGAGAAAAAATTGAGAAAATGTTGGTCTCACCAAGCCTTTCTTTGGATTTTCAGTAAAATAAATAAACATTAGGCAAAGTCTGATGTGAAATGAGTGATTTTGAAACCATAATTTGTTATATTTTTACTCTGATAACCAACATATGTCTTGCACATAAATATAACACCAAATATGTTGTCTGAATTTAAAAAAGGCTTATCCCAGATTTGACCTGTAAATTTAACCAAAGCCAGAGGCCCTCTTGTCTTTGTGACTTCAGTCACTGTTGAGTAATAACTTCTGAGTGCGACTTGTCTCTTATCTGATGGTCCCTGCCTGCATTGTTAGCAAACCTGATTTACAGCTTTGTTTACTGAAAAGGCTAAAAGGATGTGGAATGTAGTGGAAATGGTCAAAAGTAAAAAAAGAATTTTAATGCATGTTTATTGTAAAATAAACGAGATTATATGTCAAGTGTTGAGCCTTAAAAGGGATTGAAAAATAAACATAAAAATGCAAAGCTAAGTGGAAATGTTGGTATTTTTAGGACAAAAATTCATATAATTCAAATAATTCACAAAAATAATAAAATCAGGCAAAAGAAACATTTTCCAAAACAATTTCTTTCAATGAAAAATCTGGGAATTTTTGGTGAAAGAATATTTATTTTTCATTCAGTTGGTAGAGAATCCAGATATTTTGCTCAGGTAAAAGTAGCGATACTTCATAATAAAATTACTCAATTAAAAGTACAGCATAGTGAACTCCTAAAAGTACTTTTTTTCCCCAGAAAAGTTACTGAAGTAAATGTAATTGAGTAAATGTAGCTAGATTATACCCAACTCTGCCTGTGACAGGTTTGACTGACAGACCAGCCCACCAGGTCATGTCTGCATGTTTGCAGTTAAAAGTTAACAATGGTTGCCCCACTGTAACCAGCTAAACAACTTTCTTCTTATATTTAGCAACATTTCAGACAAAAAAATTGGTATTGGCAAAAAATGTACAGGTCGGGCTTTTTAAAGATCAATAATCGTGATCAGCAAGAAAACTGCAACCGGTTCACCTCTAGTTTATAAATTTTTCTTAATAAAGTTGATGTATTTTAATAGAATGTTTTATATTCTGATTTCACCTGTTTCTGCACTTGTTTCTTTTCAGTGACCTACTGTTTTTTTGTTTTTGCTGTCTTCAGTTTGTCTTGTCTGCTGAAGGTAAGGTGAAGCTCTGCTTCATGGGCCTAAACGGGCTCTTCCAAGGATTTCGAGGACAGACTGCAGCCTGCACTGGCTGTTAAACAACATTGTTCTTGTTGGTGATTGATAGCAGAGCTCCCTCACTGCATGTCTCCTTAAACCTCTGAGAAACATCACCTTCCTTATGTCTTATCTCATGTACGACCCTGTATCCCCTGGGACACAGAATGCCTCCCAGGGGCAAAATGGACTCTTGAGTGTGAAAACTGAGAGAGATCCTTGGAGAACAACACCAAATGTTGGACCTGAATCCAGCTTTACCTTCCCTGGAACGTCTCCTGGGACTCCTACCTCGTCCAAGGAAAGAGAAATGAAGCCATTCTCTTTACCAGTTAGCAACTACAGTACCTTCAACATTCCAAGTACCTTCAACATTCCCCACAAAGAGGAGGTCAAACACCAACCTATAGATCAGTGTGGTTTCTTCACTATCACCCAAAAAGAAACGTTACCAATTTCTGCCCCAAAGATGTCTACCTTCTCAGCTTCATATGGGCATCAACTCTCGAGCACCAGCTATAGCTCCTACAACTGGTTGCCAGACCACAAAGGTACGACCGGAGATTTCTCGAAATTGGCATCAAATGCGTCTGTTTATGCCACTCGAGCAGAAGATCAAAGAGTTTCTTCTCAACCCAGTTACTTTGACTGTAATCCACAATTGGCTGGGAACATCTTAGAAAATTACGGACTGGAGAAAGCGGACCTGGACGAACTTCTGAATTACTCTGAAGAGCAAACTACTGCCGAGAACTTGCCCTACCTCTTACAAAGCATTCGCATGAAAAAGGCCACAAGGACTGCACCTGGAGTTCAGTCCAACTGCGACTCTATGGCTCGACCCACTGTAAGCACAACAGGTGTAAATGCAGCTAGTTTTGGAAAGCCAGGAATATTGCAGGACAAAATGTCTTCGTCTACTCTTCTTCATCCAGTGAAAATGATTAAAAATGAGCAAGCTGCTGCTGGTTATGCAGAGGTAGATGTTGCGATTGGTAGGAACATTCAGAGGAACTCTTTGTTGATGGATAATTTTCAAACCAGCAGAACAGAGGAGCCATTCACAACTAAAATAAAAACTGGTGATTTGGGTTCTTCAGGTGACCAGAAAGGGTCTCTTGTTGCTGTGCCGCCTCCAAGAATCAATCAGACTAGACTGCTTCAAACTCAACCAAACCAGGCGAGTGGATTGACCCGATCCATTGGTTTTGGACAAACGGCAACGCCCAACGATAAGCCAGAAATGACTATTAAACCAGTTAAACTGTTTGACTGTGCATATACTGGAAAATCTATTACAGATGTTGAGAATATGCCTGTCAAGAACATTCACAATGCAGCATGGGTTGGTGGAACGGACGGCAAACAAGCACCACAGCTAAGCTTTGCAGAGTTAAAGAACAGCAGTTTGGTTTCTTCTTATGACCAGAAAGTATCTGCTGCCGGTTTCAACCAACTGAATGTTGTGGCCTTTCCAAAGAGGAATGCAGCTGGAAAACTGGAGACCCAACAAAACCATACGCCACAGTCGGTTCCCCAACATGAAACCAGAGATGCTATACCCAGTGGTGAAAGTAAAATTCAAGGGCAAGGATCAAATATTGCAGACTCGACGATGAATCTGCAAATACTACAGAAAACCAATATTCAGAAAATTTTGCAGATTCTGAAGGATTTGCAGCCTGATGTGTCTTCTGCCACAAAACCAGATTCTCAATCATATTTCATTCCCAAAACGCCACATGTCTCGGATGCCGTTCCACCTTCAACAGTTGTATCCAAGAACCCTGCATCTAGCATTTCTCAGTCTCAGCCAGTCATTAAAACAAATGACACTGCTCATGTGCCATCTTCTAAGCCTCCACCTCCAGCCAAGGCTGGGTCCTCTAAGGATCTGCTGTCCCTTGGTGTGAGGCGTGATTATGCAGCATTTATGCCAGGAAAATTTCCACACATCTGCTCTTTATGTAAGAAAGAATGTCCTCAACTAAAGGCAAGTGTGTTTTCTTTTCACTTCCTCTTTCATAAGTGATTACTTACTGCTAGCAGCTTAATTATTTTAGTTATCTCTCATGCATTAAATTGAAAAAAATGTAAATGTCTCTGCATTTTAATTTGTTTTGCAAATGTAATGTCAAGACAAGACTTTATTTGTTGCTGTTTATTTTAGGATTGGGTTACCCACCAGACAAGCAACCAACACCATGCCAACTGCAACCGCCTTCGCAACCAGTTAGTACATTTAGCCGTTTTTAAGAAATATTTTAAGTTTTTGGAAAGGTAAAGGGCTCTGTGAAGGGTTTTCTGGAGTATTGTTTGTTTTTTTTATTTACACCTAAGAAATAACAAGAAAACATTTTAAATATAAAATTTTTCTCCTTTAACCTACAATGCTGGTGAACGTTTGAGACATTATTTCAGAAAAAGTTTACAGTACTTAAGGAGACCTTTATTTGAATGTGCTGTTGTGTTTTTCCCCCCACAGATACCCTCATTGGGATGGGGAAGTGCAAAGGTAATTTATTGTTTCAAATTTGCAACAGTAACAAGAACAAGTTTTTCTCATTTCCAAGTTTCTTTTTTTCAAATGGTTGATTTGATTCTTGTTCACTAATCTTTTTAGGGATGAAGTTAAAAGTTCTAAGATTTTAACTGGAGCCTCCCTGCATCATCGTTCTCGCTCAAACAGCGGCAGTTGTTCCAGCTCAGGAGATGGACGAGGCAAATCCATCAGCCGTTCACGTTCCCGCTCATACAGTCCACGTCATCGGAGGAGCTCAAGAGATGGACAGCACAAATACAGCAGCAGATCAGGACATAGCAAAAACAGATCCAGTACTGGCTCCAGTTCCTGTTCGTACAGCCCCATCCGCCACGGCTCAAGAGATGGAAAAAAACAATCCAGCGGTAGTTCCTCCCAACACAGGCTGCAATGCCGTACCTCAAGGTCTAGGTCTCGCTCTTGCTCCCCACGTTATCGTTCTGGTTATCGATCACGTTCAAGAAGCTACGAGAAATGGTCCTCACCAAAGAGAATGAATAAGAAATCAATTTCACCAAGAAGGAACCACGAACGGCAGTTGTCTAGAGGAAGAAGTTGTGAACAAAGATCGTCACCAAGAAGTGATCGGAAAGAGGGGTCAAAGAGATTCCTTGAGCGCCAGTCTTCCCCAAGAATATATGATCATAAACAATTGTCACCAAGGCAATGGTCACCGAGGAGTGGCTATGCAAGACAAATGTCCCCAAAAAGAACTGATAAACTATGGTCCCCAACAAGCAATGGTGAGCAACTCTCACCAACAAGAAGTGGCAATAGAAGACGGTCTCCAGTGATGAGCCATGACCAACACTCCTCTAGGTCTAATGACAGACTGTGGTCACCACAAAGAAGGACAGATGTTAGTACTTATGACCAGTCTCCGCCAAGAAGGTCAGACGACAAATACCGGTCTCCGCCAAGAAGGTCTGACGACAAATACCGGTCTCCGCCAAGAAGGTCCGACGACAAATACCGGTCTCCGCCAAGAAGGTCCGACGACAAATACCGGTCTCCGCCAAGAAGGTCCGACGACAAATACCGGTCTCCGCCAAGAAAGTCCGACGACAAATACCGGTCTCCGCCAAGAAGGTCAGACGACAAATACCGGTCTCCGCCAAGAAGGTCAGACGACAAATACCGGTCTCCGCCAAGAAGGTCAGACGACAAATACCGGTCTCCGCCAAGAAGGTCAGACGACAAATACAGGTCTCCGCCAAGAAGGTCAGACGACAAATACAGGTCTCCGCCAAGAAGGTCAGACGACAAATACCGGTCTCCGCCAAGAAGGGCCGACGACAAATATTGGTCTCCGCCAAGGTACCATGATCGACAGTCATCCCCAAGAAGGAATGGTGATAAAAGATGGTCACCAACAAGAAAAGGTGAATCATTCCTTGAAAGAGATGAGAAACAATTCCTGTCAAACCAGAGTGACGAGGAAACGACTTCTGTAAGGAGAAACCGCAAGAGACATGCGTCTCCAGAAAAAGAGCCGACTTGTCAGAAAAAGAAGTCCAGCAGTGTGCAGATCCTGACAAAGCAGCTGCTGGAAAATTCAGGTTTGAAATGGAAACATTGTTGAATCCTTAAAATCAAAGTGTTGGCAACGTCTTTACTTGGAGAGTGTCTCCATCTGTCCTATAATTATGCTAATTCTTTCTCATGCATTCTTCTCCTTCTAGCTATCAAGTCTGCCTCAGGAGAGTCCAACATCAAAGATGTCGTAGATTTAGTGGTTCCTGTTTTACTGGCTGAACTTGCAAAGAATGAGGATTCCTCACAGTCATCATTAGGATTAACCTCACATGACAAAAGCAGGAAGGGCTTAACACATTCATCAAATGGAAGACAGTTATCACCATCTTCCACAAAAATACTGTCCAAACTCAAGCAGAAGCATGCAAGATCTTCTAAAAAGACCAAGGTTGGTGTGCATCTTTGAGTTCATCAAGCTAAGATATGTTGGCTTCATCATTCCTACATTTTTGTAGCCTAAATAAATTGCTAAAAATTTGTGTAGGAAGACATGCATCACTGGTTCAAAAGGAGCAAACCTAATTTTGTTTCGTAATACAACCACAAAAGTGGCCAGATAAAATCAAGACTGTTGGACCTGATGACTGTTTCCCAATCTTGAAGTGAAGGCATATCAAAATATCTCTAGCAAACATTAGAAACTTGTGTTTCCACCTGTGTGGAGCTCATTGTCAAAATTGGCAGTAGTGGGTTATGGGTGAATTTGCACACTTCTGATTTCATCAGAAGCTCATTGGTGAAAAATCTTTGCCTCTCTAAGAAGCTAGCGAGGTTCAATTAAAAACATCGAGGACAGACTGAAATTATGCAAAAGGTAAAATGATCAACAGTGGGAGGCTGGTGCAAACCTCTCAGGTGTGAAGCTTATTATGTTTCGTATAAAGATCAAAATGGATCAAATGTAAAAACAAGCAGTTGGCTTTTTCCTAAAGCCTCAAAGGAACATTTGCGTCAGTCCCAAAACTTCTGGTTATGACTGTAGATTGTATTAATCTTATCCATCTACAATGTGTTGTGTTAACAGGACAAGAAGGCCCTCTCCATCACCTCACAACATGGAAGAAAACATCATAAACTGTAAGTTATGATTGTGACTTAAATTTAGTTAAATAATTTTATGAATTATACAGTAACAATCACCAAAATATTTTTACATTTTTCCACTTTCAATTGTATCACCATATGCTGAAGCATTCAAGACCACTTCTGGATTAATGTTTATTTTTATTTTATATCTTCTCTTTCACTCATCCCCAGTCTTTACACAGGTTTAAAGCTAAACATTTCTGTACACATTCACTATGAATAATAAATCTGAAAAGAAGATAAGTTGCCATGTCTTTTGTTTTATTGTGGTTCTCAGCTCTTAAATTGTGAATGCCACTCATTCACCCTTTGTTTGATGCAAATTACTTGATTAAGGCCTTTCTGGTGCCTGTAAGGTTTGGGTAGCCGTTTGTAAACAGCATAATATCACATAAGCTACCAGGAAAGTAAATGCTTTTTTGTTTGACTTCTTAAATGTATTTTTGTGTCTTTGACAGAAAATCTGGGGACACCAAGAAACTGGGTTCATCTGAGAGCTTGGACCTCCTTCCTATAAAAACGCTTTTGTCTTTACATCAGAAACTTGTGAAAAAAGCAAAACGTTTGTCTTCCAAAGGATCACACGTCTCCAAATCCAAAACTTACTCACAAAAAACACAGGCTTTGAAGTCGGTTGTATCAGTAAAAGAGCAGTCGAAACAATTGGTTTCCTTGAGGTTCAGAAGTCTGGAAACAAGGCCTCATTTTGGCCTCCCAAATCAAAGAAGTGGACCTATAGTTTTCAAAAAAGATCAAGAAGATGCAGTTAAAGAAAAGACTAGAGTTAAAGGGATAAGGAGGATTATTATTCCTGAACCAAATGAAGAGAATAAAACTATCACCAACGTAAAGCCTGATTCTTCAAAAACATTTGCAAGTAAACCACTGGATAAAACTGCTGAATGTTGCGGAGTAGCCGAACTAATGAAAGTTGAAGATTCTTTGGGAAATAAACCACAAACTTCAAATGCATCACAGCTTCAACTGGTTGGTAAAATGTTGACCGCACCAAATCCACTTCAGACTCAGGAGACCCAAGAAACCTCGAGCAAACCTTTGCCAAAAGTCCAACAAAAAATGGATCCAGAATCCAAGAAGTCCAAAAGCCTTGGAAAGAATCCTGATTCAGGTGACACAAGAGATAAACCAGGAGGTAATGTTTTCAGAGAAGGCAAAGGGACTCAAGTTGCAGTGAAAGATGCAACCAACGTTGGAAAAATATTAAAGAACACTGTTGCTGAAGAAAACGAAGGCAAGGAAATGGTCACAAAAGTAAAGGTCAATGCTTCAAAAACATCTTCAGATGTACTGAATCAAACTACTAAATGTTTTGGAGTCGCTAACTTAACAAAAGTTGAAGATTCTTTTAAAGATGAACAGCAAACTTCAAATGTT
Organism: Poecilia reticulata; assembly: GCF_904066995.2. Lineage (NCBI taxonomy): Eukaryota > Metazoa > Chordata > Actinopteri > Cyprinodontiformes > Poeciliidae > Poecilia > Poecilia reticulata. The sequence continues at coordinate 22,760,624 of NC_088847.1, read as the reverse complement.
TTGTATCCAGAACTGAAAAAGACTAAGCCACTGATTGGTAAAGTGGTGACCAGACCACATCCACTTCAGACTCAGGAGACAATCGTCAAAACTCAAGAAGCCTCAGACAAAACTTTGCCAAAAGTCCAATCAAGAATGGATCCAGATTCCAAGAAGTCCAAACGCCTTGGAAAGAATCCTGATTCTGGTGGCACAAGAAACAAACCAACTAATAAAGTTTCCAGAAAAGGCATAGGATCTCAAGTTGCAGTAAAAGACAGAACCAAGGTTGGAAAAATGTTAAAGAAAACTGTTCCTAAAGCAAAGAAAGGGAAGAAAATGGTTGCAAAAGTGAAGGTCAAGGCTCCAAAAACATCTACAAATAAAAAGCTGGATGAAACCACTAGATGTCTCTCAGAAGGTAAAGTGGGAAAACTTTCAAAAACGGCATTTGGAAACTTTAGTAAATGTGATCAAGCAAACGTCAAAGAATCTGAACCCTCCCTTTCAGTGGCGGTTATTACATCCACAATACCAGCGACGGAAAACAGTCCAGGTGATTGTCAGATTTCAAAACCTGAGATTGCTAAAGCAAAGACCTTACAATTTAACACCAATAAAAGTCAATTACAAATCAGCCAAGAAAAAGAAGAAACTTCATCTAGGGACATAAATGTGTCATCCAAGCTGACGTCGTCAGAAAACCTCTCTGCGGTTTGTCAAACCCTAAGAACAGACAGTTATGAAATAAAGGTTGACAAATCTGCCTTCCTCTCAAAAGACACTGCTTGGCAGGCAAATGTTTCCACAGCTGAAATAAACATGCAGACAGAAGGTATTGCAGATGGTAATGTGATGAAAAGAAAAATGGATTTTCTTGAGACCAAAGGAGATGAAGTGACCTCTACAAATGCCTCCCCAGCTGAACCTGAACATCCTCAACTAGGCAGTGAAGTTATCACCGCTGCACATAAACCTGCTGATCCAAAGATGAGTCAACAGACAACAACAACTCAAGAAACTTCTGACCTGGCAGCGCTAAACCTGAAGACCAATGGCAAACAGCTGGAGGTTCAACTGCAGTCTGCAGGAAGCTCTGCTGAGACACCTTTGGATTCATCGCAAAAAACTGGAGGGGAGGAGAAAAATAATCAAAAAGGTATGTTGGAGATGACCCGTTTGTAATTTTTTTCACCATACCTGACTTTCAAACTCAAATATGAAATAAAAAATGAAAGACTTGTGCTATTTCTCATGAGCCAAAATCGACATAAAATTATTCCCTCGCCAAAAAAATATATTTTTCAACTAAAATCACCCAAAATATATTTTTTAACCCTCTTGATAATAAACTAAGAATGTGATGTTTTAATTAATCAATAACAGACATTAGTCACTAGAGAAATGTGTAAATAATTGCAGATCCAGAGCTATGAAACGGTTGCATGTAGTCTGTAAAATCTTTTAGGCTTGATTGTCTGCTAAATTTAATTTCATACTTTTTTTGGGGGTGGGGGGGCTGCACAAAGTCAGCCCAGGGCCACAAATAGCCGTTTGACACCCCTGCTCTAAAAGATATATAGAGAAAAAAATCCACAATTTTTATTTTTCTTCTTTCTACAAAAATAAAAATGATTCACTCAAATTTAATTTCTGTAATAACATATCTTGTCCGCTGTGCTAATCATTTCTCTTCTAAAGTTGATGTTCTGACCCAGAAGAACCCGATCGCCTGTTTTCCAAACGTAGCAGCAGCTGCTGCTCCGAACCACGTTGAGTCCTTATTGGTGACTGTCGGCGAGAAGATTGGGTATTACTTGAAGCCACACGATTTCAGTAAGAAACCCGTTTGTATTTTCAAAAAAATACAGAACGTTTCTTTTGATTTTTAATGTTTCATTTTTGTTTTTTACACTCATCTAGAGTGTGTTCCTGCAGGAATCATCCTGTCGTCCAAAGTAAGATTTATTTACCCTTTGGCTTTTTGATGTAGCTTATTGAGGAAAAATTCTCCTAAAACTTGATTTAGTACTTGAGTCTGAATCAAAACATTGAACCAAATGTTTTTTTTGTCCATGTAAATTATCTAAATTAGTTATTGAAGTTTCAACTGTTTTTAATTTTGACGTTACGTATTTTATTCAGGTTTTTGCCTTCGCAGCTTTAACAACAACCACTTTTCTTTCATTTTATTCTTTTCTTCCAGGTTTACGCTCTCAACTCAACACTGCTGCTGATAACAAACCTTCCTGTGGACTATAGCGGCTCCTACACGGAGGAGGAAGTTGTAAACGTGCTCCGTAAATTTGAATTTCAATACGCACACGACAACATCTACGTTATCCCTCAGACAGGCATGGTAAGCACCTGGTTGTGTTTTTGTGTTTGGTTGAAACTCTGCATTCTGGGTGTCTGCAGGTCACACTGCAGCCTGAAGTGACCTAATTCCGATTTTTTTTTTTTTTTTGACGTAATGCGACCTGTATCCAATCTTTTCATGGCAGTGTGAACAGCACAGGTCAGATTCTTTTCCGAATGTGACCCATATCCGACACATATCCGATTCAAATGCGACCTCACGTTCAGGTCGCATTCATCCGAACTGAACATCACTCAACAAATCTTACTGTTATACATCCTGATACGCGCAAGCGGGAGGAAAAACAACAACCATGACGGACTATATGAGGATTAAGTTGTTAATATGCTGCTCCAGTTGGTCAACAACTTCAAATGTGTAAGCTGAGCTCCACCGCTAGCCTCCATGTTTACTTCTGCAAACACTGAACACTTCTTCTTATGGCGGTTGGCAGAACACTGAGAACGCTGACGCTATTTCGCCCTCTAGTGCGCATGCAGGACACTTACAGGTCGTTTGCCCGTTTACACTGCAGAACGCATAAAGGTCGCATTTACTGGCAGTGTGAACGACCCCGGCCAAAAAATCGGAATTGGGTCACATCAGTCTGCAGTGTGCTCACTTAGTGGAAGCTAAGTGAGCTAAACGTTTTCAAAGTTAGCAGTAGCCTTAAAATGCTAAGCTAAAAATTAGCTACGATATTAGCAGAAGTATGACAATAATTTTTCTAAGGTTTTGAATATCAAGATGTTTTTTGGCAATATATTTTTTTCTTTTGGGTTTTTCAATCCCCCCCAGCCTGTTCCTTATCGTTTAATCATGAACTTTGACCTCAGCTGATTCAAGTGATAACTGCTGGGCTTCTTCTGTAGATTTCCGTATGTTTAAACTGGCCAGGCACTCCCAGGAAGATTCGCTACCGTTCTATGTTTATGCTCTTTGTGCATATTGACTCATGTTACTTGACAAATTCTGTTTTTTATGCAAAATTCACATTTTGTACAGTTTTTGTGGTTCTATTTGGGTCTGAACTGCTTCTAAAAGCAGCCCGAGCTCTAAAAAACAACAACATGCAGTTGATGTTTTTCAGGGTCTGGAAATTAAGTCGTTTCAAAAACCTCTGGAATTTTAAGTTACATTTGACTGGCACTGCGCCGTTACCTAGCAACCCCAGCCAGCCCAGCCCGTTACCTAGCAACCAAAGCGGAACTCTGGCATGTTTACTGTTATATTTTCACACATTGGCTTGTATCAAAAATATCATCAAATTGTGACAAATGAGTGTTAAATTTAAGCAAAATCAGACTTGATTTGTAAAAGGTAGAATTTTGTTTTCTTTTTTTAAAAATAATTTTTATAGAATTTTGTTTTCTAACATTCTGTCTTTTCAGGCTTTTGTGCTCATGCCAAATGTGCGGTCAGTAATCGGCCTCATCATCGCAGCAGTCCACGGCCATCTCTTTTTCAGATCGAAGAAACTCTTCTTGCAGATCGTGGAAACAGACATGCTAATGACACCAGTAAGCATGAAAAGAATAAAAAAATAAAATACTGATGAAAACAACAAACTGCAACCAATACCATCAAAAATTAAAAAGTTAATTTAAACAACATTAAAACCCCACAAAATAACCTAAAGACACGGTAAAATTTTATTTTTACTCTGTTTTTGTTTCAGCTTGGGTTTTATAAATCTCTCACCGGACTAACGCCTCTCGTAAGTAACCCAAACATTCTTGGATGGTTTTGTTTTGCTGCAGCTTATTTAGCGCTGCTGAACTGTCAAGTTTTTCCTTTCAGTGTTTGACCCTGGAAAGTAAGAACACCCTTGCTCAGTTTGGCAGCTGCAACTACATTGCATTTTCCAACAAATCCACCTTGTACAAACGTGTGTAGAGATTTTTTTTTAGGAGGTTAAGACATAAAAACTCTTTGTTATTGTCACTTTTTACTTGGGCTGTACAATATATCACAAAAAAGAACTGTTAGCTAATACATGCCAAGTGTTATGAACTTACATTTTTCATTCTAGTGTAAACGCATAACAGTGAAAGAAGAAAAATTGGCAATAATATTGTCACTGTAATATTTATAGATGTTGTTCAGCACAAAAAATTTGAATTTCTCAAATAGACATTAAAACTTGTACGAAAAGAGGTTGGATCAGTGTGAGTTAATTGTCAATTTGGCAGTTGTAAGGTTGTATTCAAGACATCTGTTGAAAATTTCTTCAATTTTTATTTTACGGAGTTGGAAAAAAATTGTGACGTCAATTTTTACTAATATTAAGCTCTACTTTTTTACAAAATGACAACAAAAATAAAAAGGAGCAGTTGACTCAATCTGAGTGAAGAAGATGGATCAATAACTATACTAATAATAAAAACATATTAAATGCAAGAAGGATGATTAGGATAAACAGATCAGTTTGTGAGGTTGGTGAGGAGAAACCTTCTCTCTGATGAAATGACGTGAAACTTCAAGTTTTGTCTGAACTAACTATGATTTAAGATCTGGGGCTAAACACCAGAAAAAATGGAGGAAAAGCAGATATATGTGGTTTAACGTTCTTCCGGCTGTCGCTGACAGACCATGAGGGACGATGGAACCAGTATAATCTACATCCAGAACATTTCGCCAAGCGACGTCGCTGATCTCAGGAAAGCTTTGAGAAAAATCGGTCGTGTGAGAAACTTCCTGCCTCTGCTCAACAAGGTATTAAATTTAAAGGTTTATATTCAAATCCATATAGAGAGAAGGACCTAATGGATTTAGTTCTGTTTTTGTTTTTTAGGTTTTTGTTGAATTCGAGACGGTTTACGATGCAGATCGCCTCGGTGTTTGGTGCAGCTTGATGAGACTGGGTTTCATCCACACAGTCAACAGGCTGAAAATACCAAGAAGCCTCAAGAAATCACAACGTAAGGACATGAAAGCTTAAACGTTGAATGAAATGTGCTAAAAAATTTATTTTTTTAAATTTCTACATGTTTTAAGGAGACGAAGGGAATAAAAAGTAGGAAGAGAGAAAAAACTGAATTATTTTAATGAGAAATATCCTGTCATCTTTTTTGTCATTTCCGCCAGCAGTAACATCCGGTTGTTGATCACATGATTTCTGTGATGCTGCAAAAAAGTGTTTCCAATTGCAGTTTTGTGAAATAAAGTAATTTAGATGCAGCCAGAAAAACTCCTTCATCCTAGAGGCAAAACATTTTATAGAAAACACAACTTCATTTAAATCACTGTTGAATTAAGTGCCTCAAACTCAGATCAGTGAGTTGTTTGATCAGCAAAAACATTTTAAAGTGTTGTTTGAATGGATTTACGTAATCATCTAAAACCAAACGAAAAAGTTTAACCTGCTATAAGTTGCAATTTTTCTACAAAAGTAACCAAACACCCTCTATGATGCTGTCGGTGTTTATGCAGCACCAAAGCTGCCGCTGAAAGCTCTGCCAGACGGTGAGAAGATCTTACCTGACGCTGGAATCCCAGATGTGAAATCTGGCGTTCCTCAGGGCACCACGGCGCCGTGTTGGGTCACCATGATGACGCCGCCCTACGTCTTCCCAACTGTGTGTCCGTGGTTTAACATCCCCAGTAAGAGAAGCAAGATGCAGACACACCAGGCTCTCGGTTGGAGACTTCTCCTGATTGTGTTCATTTTTTTTAACACCATTTTTAGGTTTTCTGACGGTCCAAGGAGGAGAAGACATTTTGGTGAGGCCCCATTTCCTGTACAAGAAATCAGAATCTTGCTGTTGGCATTGAAAGTGTTTCTAAATCAGTGTTTATGAATCAACAGAGGTGTTTCTTTGTCTTGGGTTTTTCTGATTTTCTCTGAACTTGACGTCCCGTAGACGACTCCCCACCCAGGCTCTGAGTTCTTCACCGTCATGCTGACGGGTTTACCAGAAGGAAAATACAAACATGAGGACGTAGCGAAGCTGGTGTGGCGTTATTTCCCCAAACAGAACCTGCAGACTCTCTACTACAACATTTTGGCGCTACCGCTGCAGAGGAGGGTGAGGAGCTCTTCCTGCAGACCGATTGCCTGTTGCACAAAAGTCAAACCCTGTTATTGTTTCAAGTAGCTTGAAGGTTGAAACTGTTCAGCGGGGAGGGGAGGGGGGGGCGTTTCTTGATTGATTTTTACCCAGAAAGCACATGGGTATACTAGTGTACATATACTAGTCAGTCTGTACATTATCATAACAGAATAAAGCGGAAGGTCACTGGGACTGACTAGTATATATTTCATTGAGGGAAACCTGGAATGCGGCGTTCATAACAAACACGTGTGTTCATCTGCTCTACCGCTAGCAAACAACCGTACTGATTAAATAACATAAAAGTCAAGCAGTTCCCTAAAAGTCCAACAGATGGCAGCAATGCGCCATGCAAAACAAAACACCCACAGTTTACAGGACACACTTCCTGCTAAAGAGCCCCCTGGTGGTTGAAGAAAAATCCACATATAAACCGGAAAATACAATATAAAAAAATCTGAATGCTCTCTGGTATTGTTCAGGGGGCCAGACCAAATGTGGCGGCGGGCCGGATCCGGCCCGCGGGCCGTAGTTTGGGGACCACTGTCTTAAACTGACCTTTGAGTTTTAATATAACCTTAAACACATTTTCTTTCACCGCTAGGCCTTTGTGTTCTTCTGCGACTGGGAGGCATGCCGCAGTTTTGTCTCAGATTGTGTGAAAAAGCCGGTTTCTGTCGGGAACTGCACTCTGAGCGTCCACTTGGTGCTGGAGGACATGTATCCTGGATCCAGTGAGGTATGGAAAGTTATCTGAGCATGCTCTCTGACCTTTAACCTCCAGCAATCATTGTTTTTGTTTACCTTTACGCTTATTTCCCTTTATATTTTTATTTAACTTTTAATTTATTTTGTGCAGGAAACGATGTACAGGACTCTGATGAAATGGACGAATGGTGTAAGTTTTTACTTTTTTGAGTATTTAAATAAAACGACCTGCTTTAACAAACTCCTGGTTTTGTGTTGTCAGTACGTTCCGGAGCTTTTCTTCCTGGAGAAGCGTCTGGTCAGCGTGGAGATCTATGAAGCGAATACGAATCTCATCGAGAGCATCATTAAGGAAGTCGCTGCCATCGACAGTTTTATCAACTTCGTGCCGCTCACCAACAGGGTACAGCAACTCAACCCGCCTCCACTCCTCACAATAAACCTTTTATGTTCTCATTTTTAAGATTAGACCATTTTTAATCATTTTCCAGGAAAGGTATTTGTTACTTACCGGATATAAGTTGGGGTGGGCCTTTAACGTTTATCGTTTATTGTGATACATTTCTTATTTTGCTGATAATTTTTACTGTTGTCATTCCAGTTTAAAACTCACTAAACTGTCACCGGGTTTTAGTTTTAATGTTTTCTTTAATGTTTGTTCAATGAAAGCGTCATTAGATTTGAAAATATGATTACATGCAGTTATAATTTGCAGTTTAATGATTCAAATTGAACTTTATTACAAATGGAAATGTTTTTCCAGGCGCTATGATTGCTATGTCAAAGAAGTAATAAATTACAAGATTAATTACAAGAGAACCACAAGATATTGTAATAAAACTTTAAGTCTAAATCAACCACCTGTAGATACAAGTTTAATTAGATGCTGAACACCTTCAATCAATAAACCAATTGCAAAATGTGCAATCATGAATACGTAAATATAAATCACACCTATGTTTTCTGGTCTTGTCTTTAACTTAAATATTTATTGCTGTTTTGTTATTGCATTTTAGGTTGTATGTTCGGGTTTAATCCCAGAAAAAAAGGCTCAAATGATGATGTCTAGCAAAGAAAAACTTTATAATCAGGAAATTTCTTAAAAATTATACTTAATGTGTTTTTAAAAAACAGAACCTGTTTGTTTGGTTTCTGTGAAATGGATCGCAAAATCACTTTACTGTGAATTTATTGAGGACTCGCAGTATCAAAGTAGTCATTTACATTTTCTTGACTAACTTTTTAGAAAACGTGAACTTTTAGGAGAATATAGCATTTTTTATGATTGTACTTAAAATAAACCTAGTATTGTTGGTGTTTTTTACGTTTTTAATTTCTTCTCGCAGATTTGCATCGAAATGGTTTCTCCCAGTTGTGCTGCCAAGGTGCTGCAGGAGATGTCCTTGAAGAAAGTTTTGTCTACGTATCTCTGGTATGTTGTCTGTAGCTGAGGGGTAGAGATTAAAAACACGGCACAGTTTCAGAAGTTGAATGTTGTCACGGCAACATTTTTATGACGATTTTTGACCCAATTTTCCTTTTCCGACGCCCCAATTATTGGGACGACTAAAGATAAAGTAGGAGGTTTTCCTGTTGTGTGTTAAGAGTGATCTAGTCTTCTGGGAAGGATCTAGTCACCAAGTTATTTTTATTTCATCCCTACAGGGGAAAGATTGGTCGTGTTGAGAGGTGAGTTTCACGATTTTTTTTAACGTTTTTGTGAAGCAGAGGAAGTTCGTAAAGATGTTAGTGGCTAATTCTTCAAATGTTGTTTTTTCTAATAATTAGTTTATGTGCTGAACAATTTCTACTTGTTTTAAGGCTGAAATAATTCATTGGATTAATTGTGTTCAATCGCTTATTCAAGTAATATCCAACTAATTTAGTAATTGATTAATCTTTAACTGTAATTAGTTAAATTAGTAGTAATTAAGCCAAAACTGTACAAAACATGTATAAAGTTTACATTTAGATTTAACCTTTGTCTGTAAACACAAAATAGACCTAAAGCAGCAAAGTTTCATAGTTTTAGCTTCACCTTTTTCAAATTAGCAGAAAAAACTAATCTTAACCACCTTTTGCGATCCAATTACTAATCAGTTAGTCCAAAAAAATAATCAACAGGTCTGTTTAAAACCGTATTGATAAGTCAATCGCAGAGGAAGGAGCTTTTCACATGTTGGAAATATTTTTTAGCTGCGTACAAAATATCAAATATTAAATAAAGGACTGCTGTTTATTGCAATTTAGACAACCATGTTTTCTTTTTAAATAACTATTTGTTAATATTTTTCATGCATTTATAACATTGAATAAAAAATGGCTGAATGTGGCATTTTTTTTGTCCGATTAATTGTCTGAATAATTGATTAATCGTCAGGAAAAGAAAGTAGAATAACCGATTATTAAAATAATAGTTGCAGCTCTAATTTGTTAGGAAATTTAAAGTTATTTAACGGAGATAAAACCAACATAAATTATAAATATCGATTGCTTTAGCATCACTTTGTGAATCAGAGATGAGAACAAAAGTTATGTTTTAAATATTCAGTCAGAAAGGATTCTTTTGTTATATTTTATGTATTACTTAGCAGTTGTTTTGTGATTTGTAGTGTGAAGGATCTAAGTCAGCGTCTGGAAGAGGCCGGTGAGATCAAGATAAACCTCGAGGCGAAGCCGTCAGCGGCCAGCGGTCAGCCTCCGGCCTTGAAAACTCTGGTGGATTTACCGATCTCTGAAGTTGCAGAAGCTAATTCTGCCGCGCCGCCGACTTTAATCGAATCAGCAGTTTCTAAATCCGAATCAAAGCTGGAGGAAGAACTGTCTGGACCTCCTGATGTCGTCCTGGACTCCAAAACTGAAGCAAATAAAACGGAGGAAGAATGTCAACCCTGCAGGGAGATTTCATCTGCAGCAGAAGACGCTGTCGGCTGCACACCGTGTACGTTCAGTTTAAAACTAAACAATGTTTGTGTGGTGATTATTTTAAGGAAAAAGTGTTTGCAGATGATAAAAGACTGAAAAGATTATTTTTGTCATTTGCAAAAAGCATAGAAAATGTAAAAAGAGACACTAGCTGCGTTTCTGTTACAAATTTATGCAGAAATTTGTCAAACAATATTTTGCAATTGTGGTGTTTTCATTTGATGAAAAGGTTAATTTTTTTATTAGAAAACACAGAGCCATCCTCCTCCTACCACTTTCCTGTCATCTTCTTTGTCATTTCTGCCAGTAGTAACATCCGGTTGCTGATCATGTGACTCGCTCGATCTGAAAAATTTCTGTTGCAGTTTTGAAAAAAAAAACAAAAAAAAAAAAAAACTGAAATTTTGATGCATTTAAACCAATAACATCCTAATGCATTTTTTTTAAATTGGAAAATGTGAGTTTTTCAAAATTACCGTGTTTTCATTAAGTGTAATTCCAATTTGCACAATTTTAAGGTCCGTGGAAACGCAGCTAGTCACTCTCTTCTGGAAAAATAAGGAATTCATAAACATATTTTAAAGGGGCAGTATAATGTAAAATCAGCTTTTCTGAGATTTACATTATGCTGCAATCAAAAAACGCACCTGGAGTGTTGCTTTGATTCTTTCATGCATGTTGGAGAAAACATTTAATCTCTATGGCAACCATTCAGCTGCGTACAACGCCTGGTTGGGCCTAGCCCCGCCTTCAAGGACACAGCTCCTCCCCCTCTCAGCTCCTTCAGACTAGCCAGCACCAATTGGCAAACACCTGGTGGAGCTCTGCATCTGCTGCAGGGTTAATGGAGGAGCCATGTTGTGATGACTTGCACAAGCTGGAGCTTCTTAAAGAGACAGAGGCCCAATTTCAAGGCGTTAAATTACGAAGTCAAATTTTTTAAAATTAATATATGTAGCATTTTTTTCAAAACAATTTAAGTTAACATAGTTTTTTGATTGTGCTTTAAAATGGCACTGTAAACCTGTTAAGCACAGAGTACTCACAATTTAAGTATGGTGGGATTTACCAGTTAAATTTAAATGTATTATTGTTTTATGACAGACGTATCCTCAAAACGCCTCCTTGTCGTTTTGCAAAGGCTTTTCAGTAGGAATATAAAATCTGGTGTCAGTGCTTCCTTAAAAACTTTAGTTTTCTCTGACTTATAGATCCCGATGAGACGATCCAAACGGATCCACCTTCCAACGCCGTCGGCGCCGTTCCAGACGAGTCCACTGAAACGTCTCCATCCGTCCAAACGGAGGCAGCAGCCCAGGAAATGGTCATAGAACAACCAGATTCCTGTCTCACTGCCGGGGAGAGGATAGGAAGTTTACTGCAGCCAGAAAAAATCTGTAAGAAACCATAATCTGTGTTAATCCGACATGTGTGGGGGAATAAATAAAGTCCTAGATTTAAAATCTGATTCCTGATGGTGTTTTTTCACTGCTCACCACAGGTTGTCTTGGTCATAGCATCATCATGTCCCCAAAAGTAAGTCCTCAAACTACGTATTCTATATATTTGTGCATGATATTTTATATGTGGATACTAAGGGCAGTCTGTCCTGACGAGTTCAAAAATCCACTATTTTTGGTGGTTCATCGAATACATCACGACTAAAACCCACCGGGTTAGCATAACGCCAACTCTCTTCAGTGTCTACGCTGCTACTGAGTGAAGAGGACAGAAAGTTTGCTATTTTCAGCTCTTTGTTTCTCTGGTTTTTCTTTATCTAGCTGCGTTTCCATTAAACTTAAAATTTCACAAATTGGAATTATGAAAATAAATTTAAGGGAAATGCCAATATGGTGGGAGGGGAGAATCACATTTTTCTAAAAAAGTTTTCCCGCTTGGATGAAGTGGTTTTCCTACTTTTAAAATTATTTTGTTTGGCAAAACTTCAAAGTAAACGCTTGTTTTTGTGTCACACGAGTCACATGATCAGTAACAGGATGTTACTACTGGCAGAAACGACAAAGAAGACGGAGACAGGAGGATGATTTTAATTACTTCTTGCATAAATAAACTTATTCACATGTGATTTTTAAATTCATTTCTTATTTAATGGAAACACCACAATTGCAAAACTGGTTTTTTTTTTACATTAGTGGAATTTTGACAAAGTTTTGCGCACATTTCAAACAGACACGCAGCTACTTTCTTTTTTATTGCTAACAAAGGTGTGATACTATGTCGCTTATTTTATTGAAAAATAAATGTAAAAATAGAAAAAATCTTGCTCTCTCTACATAAACAGTTGTAGTTTTTAAGCTATTTCAGTTTCAAAACAAATCTGCAGTTTTGTGCATTTTATACTCTAGACTGGCCAAAATATCTGAGAAAAACCAGTCAGAACAACTAATATGAGACAAAAATACAAATCTTTCTCGGCAATAAGAAGACCAGACGGATGTTATCCAAAAGTGGCTCAAAAACTGAAATAATTAAAGTGCAACAACTGGCACATAAAACACTGAAATATAAAATATTCACCGACTTTAAAAGCAGCGTTTTTTTGGCTCTAGTCGCCTTTATTTGATAGTGAATTGACAGGAAGTGGGTAATGAGACGAGGGTCAAAGGTCACCGGGCCTGGAATCGAACCTGCGATGGCCGAGTTGAGGACTAAAGCCTCCTAATGTGGGTGGTGCGTAACCCCTGCACCCCTCATGCCACGTTTTACCTGTGAATCTAAAGAGAATACAGAAAAACCTGCGTGGGAATTTTTGTTAAATTATCAAAATGTATCATTAATACATTTTTAACAACTGCTCCAGATAAAGGCTAACAAAAACTGAAAGATGAGGAGAAATATGATCATAAAAGCTTCTTTTGTTCAATAAAAACCAGTGGATTAGTGATTGGACTTTCTGAATTCACAGCATTTTTTCTATTTCCTGTGTCTTTTCTGAATCCTGTTTTCGTCTCCCAGCCGTTTCCCCTTCAGTCGAGGCTTTTGTTAGTAACCAACCTGCCACCGTATCGGGACGCCTGCTACTCTGAGGGGGACATCAGCAACCTGCTGCACAGATTTGGGTTTCAGCACGAGGACAAAAGCATCTTTGTGGTTCCTCAGGCCTGCATGGTAAACGCCAGCAGATGAACCTTCCTGCTGATCAAACTGAGTACTGCAGAATTCAATGTTTTTGTTTTTTCAGGCGTTTGTCCTCATGGAAAGTTACCAGAAGGCACAGGAAGTTTTCATAGCTGCGAAGGATAGTTTGACTCTGAATGGATGTAAACTCTCTGTTGAGATCATCAGCAGTGGGGTCGTCATGACAACGGTAAACTGGATTAAAACATAACAGCTGGAGATTATGATTAGTTGATGTCTCTGCAATTGAAGCAAATGGATTCATAATCTCTATTCTCTAAAATAACTTTTAATTGGTCTGTTTTTGGCACGACAGATGTTGTGTTTTTATATAAAGGAGGATTAAGACCACTGAGAAAATATAAACGTTTTTCTAACTCAGAATTCGGTTTTTCTTAGCAGTTTTACTTTTTTTTTTTTTTTTTTTATTCTGACCTTTTTTCTCAGAATTTTGACCTTTTTTTCAGAATTGTAACTTTTTTTGAAATTCTGACTTTTTTTCTCAGAATTTTGACGCTTGTTTTATTCAGATTTTTTTATGTTCTTAGAATTCTGATTTTTATTCACAATTTTGACTTTTTTTCATAATTACATTTTTTCTTGGAATTTTGACTTCTTTCAGAAATTTGACTTTTTTTTCTCTTAAGTTTGACTGTTTTTAAAATTATTCATTTTTTCCTCAGAATTCTTAACTTTTTCTGAATTTTGACTTTTCTCAGAATTTTGATGTTTTCGTCCCAATAAGCTCTAGAAAATTCATCCATTTTTCTTACTTTATCACTGCAATGAAATGTTTGTTTTTATTTTCATTCCAGTCCTGTAAATCAGTTTGCGTTGCTTCTGAAAATGTGCTGCACCAATAAAATGACCATTTTACTCTCGTTTCAGTTTGGATTTTATAAATCTCTAATGGAAATGATCGGTTCTGTAAGTATCGGCTCCTTTGTTTAAATGGTTGTTAAATGAGGATTTATCAAATGAAGCTCATTCCGGTGTTTCTGCTTTGTTTGGAGCAGCCGGTCACCGACGACGGAACCAGAACCGTTTACATCCAGAACGTCTCACCAAGCGAGGCCCGGGATCTCAGGGAAACTTTGAGGAAAATGGGCTCTGTCAAAAACTTCCTTCCTCTCCTCAACAAGGTAGAAACTTTCTGTCCTTTCAAAGGTTTGTCCGGGTTTGAATCACCGACCGTCTGACTCTGGCGTTTCCTGCTTCAGGTGTTTATCGAGTTTGAGTCCGCGGCTGATGCTGATCGGATCGGGGTTTGGTACAGCCTGCAGAGACGCTGCCCTGCTCATAACGTCTCCAGGATAAAACCTCCCCAGACCGACGTCACATCATCGAGTAAGAAAAACGTTTCTGAACGTTGAACATCCTCAACAGATGCGCTACTAAAAACCACACTGACCAAAAAGCGAACTCTGGTCCACCTGAAAACCTCAGCCTCTGTTCGGTTGACGTGAACTCAAATGCATATAAGAGCGTCTAGGTGACCCGGTACCGCTCCAAAAACAGAAACTGGACTAATGTTCATGGTACTCTGGGTAATTATACAACCAAAACAAATGTGCTAACACTAATGCTAGCAGGAGAAATGACTCGTAGCCTTCTGCTAAAGACAAAGCAAAATCCTATAACCGCTAAAATCTGACTTCACTTCATTTTTATTTACACTTGATGAAGAAGGATGTTGCACCCAGAGGTTTTCATGTTGTTTCCTTCAGTGGTTATTGGTGCAGCGCCCCCACAGGTGAGGAGGGGAACTGTTTCCCAGTTTGTTTGACAGAGCGAAACACAGCAGCTGAAAATGTAACAAATGTTGCTATTTGGTCCCCAATTGCAACACACTTTTTATTTCAGGTGTGAAATAAAAATATAATACAAGACATTTTAAATATATTGAAAATAAAAAATATACACTATATAATGTATTAAAAATATGTAGAAGAAATTTTTTTATTATATATTTAAAATTTATTTTTGAAAATATTCATAATATGATAGAAATATAATTTCCCCTTTTTTGTCCAGTTATAGTATTTTAACTGGATCATCTGCAAAATCTCCACCAATGTTGCATAAACAAGTAGACGATCAAAACCATGAATGAAATAGCAAGATTTTAATCAGCTGTTTTTAACGATATTCATATCAGGGACTAAACCTTGCTTCACTCAAGCACTAGAGCTTAAAACTTCTCAATCTGTCAGAGTAAACGACCTCCAGTGAAACTATATTAATAAAACCAGAGGAATGTGTTATAGGTTAAGTGGGTTAATCATCACAAAAACATGATTTTAATCTGATTTAATTACCTTTTTTTTTGTCTTATGCGTAAATGGAAATTAAAATTGTTGCTTTAACTTGCTTTTCTTTACACAGCACCACACCTGGCAGCTACAGCAGCGCCGGAAAGCAAAGATGTCGTCGCCGGGCCGATCGTCCCGCCGATCATCCCGCCGATGAATACCAGCATCCCAGAGGGCAGCTGGGCACCATTTTCAGTCGCCATGACAACCGCTCCCTTCCTCTTCCCAACGGCGTCGCCTTGGTTCATCATTCCAAGTAAGAAAAAAAAATTGGAAACCAAATGATCAAATATCACAAAAGAAGCAATAAACCTAATCTGACTTCATCTCCTAGAATTTAGGACGATTGTTAAAGAGGAGGACTTGTTGGTAAGTGCGGTTCCATGTTTGTGTTTTATTTGAAAGGTTTAGGTGAGTTTAGCGTAAAAATCTTTCACTCTTCTGTCACTTAGGCATCCGTCTCTGTGGCCTGTAAGTTTTCCACCGTCATGTTGACGGGTTTACCCGAAGGAAACTACAAACACGAGGATGTCGCCAAGCTGGTGTGGAAATATTTCACCAAGCAGAATCTCCAGACTCTGTTCTACAACATTGTGGTTCTGCCACTGCAGAAAAGGGTAAAAATCTCACGGTGCAGACTAAGATGTGCTCAGATATTCCTGTTGTAACGGGGTCATGAATGTTTTTTAAAATTTATTTTCCATTCAAGGCTTTTGTGTATTTCAACGACTGGAGATCATGTTACAACTTTGTTCAAGATTTCCTCAAGAAGGGAGTTTCCTTTACAAGCCACAAGCTGCACGTCCACCTGGTCTTGGAGGAGATGAATCCTGGATCCAGTGAGGTATGGCGGTCAGAGAGGTGGAAGGGGTCAGCAAAGTGGCATTTGTCTTTAATTGTAGCATATAGAGCAATTAAATGAAAAAAGGCAAGAAAAAAATATTGCGAATACAGATCTGGTGTTAAGATTTGGGATGAGTTAAATAAGTGTAAATTCAGCAACTGGCTAGCTACCCAATAAATACACCCACAAACAAAAACAGAAAAGAGGGTCAACTAGTGAGATTCAAGAATATGAAAAACTAATGGCAAGCTACCAAAAAAAACCTTATTACTTGGTCAAATCAGAAATTTGTTTTAATCTTTATCTTATCGTCAATTTGTGACATTTATCTTACATTTGACATTTTTGGAAGTCCATCGAAACAAGTCTGGTCAGATAAGGCTCTGATGAATACACTGCTCAAAAAAAATAAAGGGAACACTTAAACAACCCAATATAACTCCAAGTAAATCAAACTTCTGTGAAATCAAACTGTCCACTTAGGAAGCAACACTGATTGACCCTCGTCGGGTCAATCAGTGTTGCTTCCTAAGTGGACAGTTTGATTTCACAGACGTTTGATTTACTTGGAGTTATATTGTGTTGTTTAAGTGTCCCCTTTATTTTTTTGAGCAGTATATTTGTAGTGTCGCGTATTATTATTATTATTTTTTAAAGATTTTATTGGGTCTAGTTGCATTTATTTGATAGTTAATTGACAGGAAATTGGGTAATGAGAGAAGGGGGAAGACATGCAGCAAAGGTCACCAAGGTCGGGAATCGAACCTGCGACAGCTGCATCGAGGACTAAGGCCTCCATATGTGGGTTGTGCTTAACCCCTGCGCCACCACAGCCCAACCAGTGTCGTGTATTTTGTGATGACCTTAACCATTTCCTTGGATTCTGTCTTTTTAGGACCTGATGTACCAAACGCTAATGAAATGGAGCAACGCTGTAAGTTATAGTTCCCTTCTTTAAATATGGTGTCATGATGGAATTAAATTCTCCATCAAACGTTTTCCAGCGTGTTCCTGAACTCAAGTGTCTGGATGAGCGGCTGGTGTGTGTGGCGCTCTCTGAAGCCTCCCTAAACCTCATCATGGCCGCCGTAAAATCAGTGACAAACGTCTCTACAGTTGTTAGCTTCCTGCCGCTAGCCAACAGGGTGAGACAGCAAAAACAGGCATTTTTCAAAAAAGTTTTTACTTAATTCATCAGAACAGCTTAGATTTATTTCAGCATTAAAAGAAACATCTTTTATTTTTGCTACTTTATTTATGTAGTTGTGCATCGAGATGGCTGAATCCAGAGGAGTAGAGCAGGTGGTGGAGAGGTTTGGACGTTCGCCAGAAGACTGGTACGACCTGCCATTTTATATGAAAACAATGTTACATTCCTGATGGAAATTAGTTTGCAACGTTCATCAACTTACTAGTTTCATCTTTTTTCTCTCACTACAGGAATAGTGAAGTTCAGAGTGTTGAATCGTGAGTATTTTATCCAAGAAAGCAGGAGAAATGATGACCGACGTGACGTCACTAAGAGTTTTTAAAGTTTTTCACATTCATGTTTTACATTAACATATCTATAGAGAGTTTGAAGTCTTTCTGTTTTAATACGCCGTTTCTTTATTTAAAGGCCTATTATGCAAAACTCACATTTTGCACACTTTTTGTGCTTCCATTTGACTTTTATTCCGGTTCTAAAAACGGTCTAGGCACTTTAAGGTAAAATAAACTTGTTTTTGGCAAGTTTTTGGAGTCTGGAAAATGAGCTGCTTCAAAAATCTCCCAATTGCTCAGTTACCTAGCAACCCCAGCCAAGCAAAGCCCGTTACCTAGCAACCAAAGTAGAACTCCTCCACATTTTTTTTCAGCTGGTTTTACCACTGAATACACTGTACAATGGCTGCTGGGGAAGGCGAGTGTTTTGTTGTTGGCTTAACTTGCTGCATTCTTGTTGGTTGTGCAGGAGGCTCCGCTTCTGCTTATCAAAGATGTATGGTTATGTAATTGCGCATCTGTTTCACCTGCAAGTGTAAAATTCTAAAACATCTCGGGCAGAACTGATCAGAATAAAATCTTATTATCCAAGAATGATTTTGTGCATCAAATGTAATGAACATGTTTTGTATAGGCCATAGATCCATCCTAACCTGTTCAAGGAAGGAAGCATTAAAACTTCTTTCTACATTCAACACGTTATTTACTTTATCAGTAAAGATTTTTAAAAAATATATAATCCAATTTCCTCTTTTAATTTCAGTGTGAAGAGCCTAAAGCAGCGTCTCAAAGACTCAGGCGAAACAAAAATGGATCTCGAACACAACACCGAAGACACCAATGACAAGAATCCAGCAACAACAAATGAACCACAACCTCCTTCGTCTGATTCTCCCGTTAAAACCAAACCTCCCGTCCAAGAAGTCACAAATCTTCCAAACAGTGCTCCATCGAGAGAGGAATTGACTGCCAATGGATCTGGGACAAAGATGGAGATTGGTGCGATAGAAAATGAAAACGTGCTGTCCAACGTTTCAGAAAAACAGCCTGACGTTTGTGAAAAAGCTCAAGAATCTGCAGTGGTGCCGAGAGACAAAACCGAGACCGAGGACAAGAAGCAACAAGCAAAAACTAATAAGAGTGAAAATGCTGCTAAATCTAAAGTTGGAAAGACTGAAGATGAAAAGCCTCCACCTGCTAAACCAACGAAGACTCTGATATCAGCCCCCACGGTTAAGCCGTGTAAACCTTTAACTAATCCTCAAACCGCTGTGAAGGCGCCGTCACAGCTCCAGAAACGCATAAACCCAAAACCAACGTCGTCTGCTGAAAACCCGGAGACCAAAACTGACATTTCAGGAAACTCGGGTAGTTCTGGTTGGTGTTTGTTTGCCTAAATAAACTAAACTGTTCGGGCTGGACAGTGTACTTGTCTCATAAATTGATTATTTTTGTTTGTTTTTAAATATCAGAAAGTAAACCTGGTGGTGTGACATTTCCTGTTTTATCCTCAGTTTTCTCTCCCTGCCGTTGATGTTTATTTTTAAGCAGTTACAAGACAAAGTGGCTGAAGTTTTAACTGCCATTTACTTAAACAGGGTGTTGCTAGGCAACCACGAGTAAGTGAGCAGGTTGTTGCTAGGCAACCAAAGAGGTAACTTTGCTTACAGTTTTTTTTTTCTTCAGCCTAAACCTCCAGGAAACCGTGCGGTTCTGGATCCGGAGTTCAGTGAAACTACTGAATAATCTATTGATGTTGATTATTGATTTATTGTCCAGACCTGTGATTAAATGTTTTTTTTATGTGTTTCACGATTTTGATTTCGGCCTCTTAAGTGAAATTCTCCTGATCCATTAAATTGACGTCTTTGTTTTAAATGTAGCTGCTGTGAAGAATCCTGCATCTAAAGTTCCAGCAGCTTCAGCTGAAATTGACCCAAACACGAAATCCTCGACAACGGCAGCAAAGTCGGAGCCACTTGGAGCAGCGGCGGCGGCAGCGGCGATGTCGACCCAATCGTTTCCTTTGACCCCCGGAGAGAAGCTGCACCATTTCCTGCCGCCATTTAAACTCAGTGAGACACGAACGGCGTGTAGAGACCAAAAATGTCCTCCTCAGGTTCTGGTTTTCATTTATTTACCGATCTCTGTTTCTTCTTCTCAGGTCAGCTTGACATAAACACCATCTTGTCTCCAACGGTAAGTTTTCTTTCTGCAGTTCGTGGATTTTATGCATCAGGAATGTTTGAATTTCAATAAAGCTGAATGTTTGATTTCTGTATAAAGTCCTTGGCATTCAAACTGTGCAGTTTGGTAATAAAGCTCAATCTAACGTTTGATTGAAAACCTTATTTACAGTTGAAATTAGACATTTAAGGATAATAAAAAGACATTTATTTCTCAATGTCTGAAGTTAAATTGGATCAAACTTCTCTTAAGTTTGATCCAATTTAAGAGAAGTTGGATCAAACCATTAGTTTGTAACATTACAAACTAATGGTTTGTAATGTTACAAACCATTACAAAATGGTTTGTAACATTTACCAGAATTATTTCTATTTACTAAATGCCAGAAAACATAGCGGGAATTTTTTTTAGAGATTTATTTATTTATTTTTAACCGTCTCTGACCTTTGGGCGTACAGTGTGTGAAAGACATTTTAAAACATAATATTTTGCCATATTTTAATTTATTCCTGCTGTATAATATAAAATACAATACGACATTAAGTGTTAAAAGATATTACGTAATGGTGAATAGTTAATTTTTTTAGTTTGTTTTGATCTCCAAAGTTTGAAAACTCACCTTGATGTAACGTTTGAAGATACAAACCCTGCAGCTACGTTTTAGCTTCTAAATTTGAAACTCGAATTTGGATTTTAAATTTCTTGTCAGAATTTTGATGCTTAATTTGCAAAAAGAAACTTTTGTATTCTATTTTTGCACACGGTTTTTGGTCGTTTTATCGTGCGCCAGCCTTCCCATAGCATTATTTTTGTTCTGAACGTTAATAATTCGTCTGCCCTCCAGATCTTCTCTCTCCACATCACCCTGGTCGTCACCAACCTGCCTCGGTGGTTCGACGGCTCCTACGCCGAAACCGAAATCATCAACGTCCTTCAGAAGTGTGGAGTTCAGTGCGACGAAAATGAAATCTTCGTCGTTCCCCAGTCGCAAATGGTCGGCACCGAGCTCTGCTGAGGCTCTGCTTGCTGCTGCTGTTGGAGATTTTTAAATTTCCTGCTCTGCTTTCAGGCTTTCCTCATCATGCCGAGGGCGGCGGAGGTGCAGCATTTGTTCAGAGCGACGCCATGGAGGGAGCTTTTGTTCAAAGGACGAAAACTTGGATTTCATGTTGTCACCAGCTCCACACCAATGACTCTGGTGAGTTTTTCTTACTGGCATTTGTTTAGAAAGCACAAAATAACCATTTATTGTGTTTGCAAACGGAAATATTTTGATTCAAGCGTGTTTTGTTTTCCTTTTTCAGTTTCGGTTTTATCGATATTTGATGTCTTTTACCGATTTTGTAAGTATTGGACCGACTTTCTCTTTTTTTCTTAATATTTATGGTTGTCACATTAAATTTTACACAAATTTTAACAGACAAAGAATCCAAATAAAACTGTATGCAACACGCTTTATGCTGTTTAAATGCACAGATGCATTGCAGTGAAACACATGTATTTGTTTGCCCTCTTTCCAGCCGACATGTCGGATGAAATTGGACACAAAAAACGTGCTTTACTTCCCCAACATTTCAGCAAGTGAAGCCAGAGACCTGAGGGACGCGCTGAGGAAAATCGGCAGCTTTGTAAACTACCTGCCTCTGCTCAACAGGGTAAAAACACTTTAAAACTCGGGGAGACGAAGCTGCTCCGTGCTAATCTGTTGTCATGTTCCAGGTTTTTGTTCACTGTGAAACCCCGGAGGACGCCGATCGACTCGAAGCTTGGTACAGCTACTGGAGATGGAGCCGATCGCACGGCGCTCAGCAGACGGGTGAGACAGAAACACTGAAGCTTCTGCTGCCAGAGCGTCAGGATGCGGCGGCAGTCGCTCTGTAGCAAACGGATAAAACACTGTAAAAACAAACCTTGTGGACCAACGATCAGGACTTTAACATCAGCAGGCTTTGGTGGAGCTGATGTGAGAATAGATAATTTTTTTTGTTTGTGCAGCGCTCAGCGGATCAGCTCATGCTTTGCAAATCTGGGAGAATATCTCGGTTGAAACCAGCGTCCCGCGAACAGCAGGCGCCGTTCCAGAGGGAACCAAGGCGCCTTTTTGGATGACCGTGAAGGAAAGTCCTTATGTTGTTCACACTGCGTCTCCTTTCTTCAAGGTCCCAGGTAAGATGAGTACAGAGAAGCCAAATGTAGCTGAAACACAAAACGTGACTGTTGAGGTGTTTAAACCACCAATTGGCTTATTGATCTGATGAGATTGGTGTTCAAGCACCAAGAATTCGCTCCCAGATGGATTTGAGAACAACTTCATGTCTGATTTTTCTGTACTTACAACCGACACACTAACCAATGCTGATGTTTGATCATTTTACGCATGAATATTTATTGTAATCTGCCTTTTTGTCACTCCCAGCTTTTCAGACAGTCGACAGGAAGACCTGTGCCAGGGTACGTTTTTATTCCTGCACTTGTATATTAATCCTATTAATTGGCATTCAGCGTAAAATTCGATTTCCTAAAACATTTTTCTAATTAATTGAAAGCTACTCTATTGCTTGCTAAGGTGTCTAAGTTTTCAAGCCTGTTCCAATTTTCAATAAATAAAAGTTTATTTAAATTTTTTTCCTGTAGATTTCTGAGCGAGATTTAAAGTTTGCAGGCATCATGTTGACCGGTTTACCAAACGGAAGCTACACACACGAGGAGGTGGCTATGCTTGTGTGGAGGCATTTTCCCAAACAGGACCTTCACACACTGTACAACAATGTTGTGGTTTTACCGCTGCAGAGGAGGGTAAAGGCCAAATTCAGCAGAGTCTTATCACTTTTTCCTTGATCCAAGATGTTTTTAGTTGTGTGTACAGCTTGTCATGACTCTTCATATCTCTTCATTTGCAGGCTTTTGTGATTTTCAGCAGCAGCTGTGCTTGCATAAGATTTCTTAGAGATCGAAACAGGAAACGAGTTTATTTCAAAGGCTTCATTCCAAACATCCATTTGCTGTTGGAGGATCTCGGCCTTGGGTCCAGTGAGGTATGGGAGTTGCAGTACACAACTGGCTCTTTTCCATCAGTAACTTTTGTTTACTTATATTTGACTTTGAGTACTTACTTTATACTTTGTGTAAAGCTCTGGCTTATGTTGAGGACATCATGAAAGTAACATGAATGCATGTTACTCGCCGTCCTTCGCCACGCTGTCACAGTAGATGTTCAATCTCTGTTAACTAAATCAGACCTGGAGATGAAGTTGTTACTAATTTAGTAAAGTGAACCACAGCAAAGCGGAAAATAACGCAGAAAAAAACCAACTCAAAACCACTTTTTTCTTGATCTCCGTCAGCTACGCTACACAGAGACTGATAGCAACTGGCAACAACGGCTCTATGTTTTACGATTCTACGCCAAAAAAAAAACCCACTCAAACATTTCCCACTCAAAGAACAGAACATTCAGCCCATTACAGTTTGTTTTCAGGCTTGACGTTTATTTTGCAATTATTAATAAGTGATCGTTGTGGTAGATTAGCATACCACTGCTATTAGCTAAGCTAACACTACGGAGGCTAATTAGCTACCTGCTCTACTGATGATCTGTCAGAGTTGGTGTTTAGGTCACATTTTTTTAACACGACGAGTCCCACAGCACATCTACTTGTTATGGTTGTCAAAGTCAAGCTAGCATAACTGAACTACTCCCTCCCTATTTTTTTACTTAATTAAAACTTTTTCCTGACCTGATCTAGTTGTCGTTTTGTTGACAATTAGTAGCAAAGCATTGCGTCTGTTTCCCTTTTATATATCAGGCGTACATTTAGGATTTACTGCTAAAATCAATGCTAGTCATCGTTAGCCAGCAGCTTTTTGCCCTCCAGCAGGAAAATGGAGGCATGACGTCACACTGCCACGGGTCCATAAGTAAATATAATTAACTTAATATTAATGTTGTTTCAGGAATCCATGTTCAGAGCTTTGATGAAATGGAGCAATATTGTGAGTGAATTTTCACTTTTTTAAATATTTTGCCATGTAAAATCTGCTACGACTTTAAATTACAACCAAAAGATGTTCTTTTTTCCCCCCAGCATGTTCCAGACCTGACGTCTTTGGGGGAGCGGCTGCTTGTCGTGGAGGCTTCAGGGACAAACGAGCATATCACCATGATGGTTATGAAAGAAGTGGCAAGCATCGCTACTTTTGCTAGCTTCCTGCCGCTTTCCAACAGGGTATGACAAAAATAAAGAAACACTTGGCAGTTTTCTGTGTTTTATGTATTTTTTTTTTCAATCCGGTTTGCTTATGATTTTGAGAAAATCCATGTTTTGACTCATTTCTCCAACTGGAATTGAATTTCCATGTTGTTGGTTTTTAAAACAATTCAGCAAATTTAAATAAAATGTGTATTTTCATTTTTTTTTTTTTACAACACAAATTAAACAAATGTATTTGTTAGGATGTAACAAAATTGTAAAGGTCATGCCAAAGTGTCAGTAAAGTTAAGGTCGTTTTTGTTCATAGACTAATGATTAATTTTCCGCTTGCTTTTGTTTGCCACTCCTGTCGATTCACGTCAGATTTACGTTGAGATGGCCGAGTCCAGCGGGGTCAGAAAAGTGGTGGAGAAGTTGTCTGTTAGCAAATTATCTCAACAGCATGAAGCTTGGTAAGTGTGTGAACTTAGAAGTTAATGATTGAATAAAAATATAAATGAATGGAGTTTTTAGATTTTAGATAGTGTTTCTGAAGCTTAACTGTGGGTTTTTTTCTCCATTTTTTTAGGAAGCTGGTTGGACGTGTTGAAAGGTGAGCATTTCTTTTGACTTCCAGCAGTATTTGAGTTCAATGAGTTAAAGGGGACCTACTATTCAAAATCCAAATTTTTCAAATATTTGTACCTCCATTTGGGTCTCTACTGCTTCTAAGAGCTTAGGGGAAAAAAAAACACAGCCGTTATTTTGGGAATAAGTTTGCTTTTTTTTTTTGTTTAGAAAATGAGCTGTTTCAAAAAAAAATCTCCTAATTGCCCCGTTACCTAGCAACCGCAGACAAGCCCAGCCTGTCACCTAGCAACCAAAGTGGAGCTCCAGCAGATTTGGTCGTCTGGTTTTACCTCAGCTGTACAATGGCTGCTGAACAAGAAATGTGGTTTGTTGTTGACCTGCCATCCAGAAACCACTTGCTGCATTTTTGTTGGTTGTGTAAGGAGGCTCCACTTCTGCTTTTCAAAGATGCACTGTTATATAATTGTGCATCTGTTTGCAGCGGGTGAGAGTGCAAATCTTGAGCTGGGTAGTGTGGCCAATAGCCGCTTATTTGGATTTAAAGTGACAAGATGCCCCAAAACCGTTCAAAATGGTCAGAACTGAGCTGACTGAAATCTCCTTATCTACAAATTATTTTTGTGCAAAAAAGTGTTATAATCATGTTTCATAAAGACATATCCTAGCCTGTTTAAGGAAGCATAATTGATCATCTTTAATATTTGTTTTCCCTAACATTTGTCTGCTTTTATTACAGTTTGTTGAGCCGAAAAGAGCGACTGAAGGACTGTGAGAAAATTGGAGTGAACCTTGAACTCGGCACCATGAGTGTCAAGCCTGAGGTCGCACCACTGAAGACGGTGGACAAGAAATCTGCAACATGCGATTCTCAGCCAGAGAGAAGCCTGACCACATCTCACAGAGGAACACGATTCCTTCAGGTAGACTGAAATACTTTGAACTAAAAACGGCACAAACTTCAACAAAGCCTTAATAAATAAATGTCCATTCAGATCTCCACTGACAAAATTATATTTAGTTGGAAAGGTTATTAATCTTTCATATATTTTCCTGTAGATTTCCAGTGGAAGCAGCAGCAGCTTTAAAAGTTCCTCTTCCTCCAAGCCAACCACAAAAGAAATGAAAATCTTTCATTCATCGTCTGCAACTAGAGATATCCCGAAGTCTAATAAAGACGACAGGAGCTCTGCCTCATCAACTGGAAAAAGCAGCTTGAAGCCTAGCGCCACGTCTTTGTCGTTAAAAACACAAAAAGACGCACCTGAGTCTATGAAACCCCAAACTAATCAGTCATCTTCTGCAGGCAGCAGTGAAATCTTTCCTTCCTCTTCGTCAAAGACTTTTAAGTCTTTAGCATCTTTAAATGACAAAGATCAGCAGAGCAAGAGAGATGCTCCTCTCAGAGCATCTCAAACATCATCCACATCCTCAACTCGAAGCACCAGTTCAGCTGCAACATCTGCAGAAACTCACCAGCCGGATAAACATGGAGCTGCACCTACTGCTGCCGCAGTGGCAAAGGCTGACCACAAGGTGTCAGCAGAGAGCGGCACTGCAAAATCTCAGTTGGGCCCAAGAGTGGCAACGTCAAATTTGAACCAAGACTGTTTTAAAGCTGAAACACTCAAAGAGGGAACTGAAAGCAAAGAAAAACAGAAGAATAATGTGAGGAGTCCTGTGAAGGAAGGAAATTACCCTCTTGATTCAAAACATATTGCTACCAAAGAGCTTTTGGTTGCAGTTAAAGGGGAAAATCTTCTGGGAAAAGACGAGGATTCAAAAGTAAAATTAGACCAGAGGATGAAAACTTCTAGCGGTGAAAAGGGAGAGACTTTACCAATAAAACAGGAAAGCTCGGATAACAAGTATGAGACAAAAATAAAAGAAAGCAGTTCAGAAACTGGAGAGAAGACGGTTTGTAAGGACTCTGTTCCTGATGAATCTCCCATACATACGTTTATTAGGAAAACTGACAGAGGAGCCAATCAAGATGAAACAAATCAAGACAAACTGGCCACTGTTGTACCAACAATCAGTCAATCAGGGAAAGATGCTCATGCTGAACAAAAAGAGATTAGAAAGGATGGCCTGGGAGCTTCTGTTCAAGAAGAAAAACCTTTGGTCGAAGACGAAGGTTTGGCAGTAAAACCAGACAACAAAACCAGAGAGTCTGAATCTGAAGATGGAGAAAATCGTGCAAAAGTACAGAGTTTGGATAAACAACCTGAGACGCGATCAAAAGACATCAGTGCAGAGATGAAGACAGAGGAAATGGTTTGTAAGGACTCTGTTCAACATAAATCTGGCTTAAGAAGATCTTTCAGACTAACTACTAGATTAGCCAATCAAGACGAAACAAATGAAAACAAAGCAGCCAGAGGAGGAAAACTAACTCAGACCGACTCTTCGGTTGAAAGAAAAGAAGATAAGACTCCAGCAAGAAGGAGAAAAACCTCTGCCGGGTATTGTCTACAACAAAATGAAGAGAAAGTGTCTCCTAAAAACGTCACTTCGATGACTTGCAACTCCAGAGAGACTCAAGAGGAGGAAAAAGAAGCTGCAACGCCCAGAAGAAGAGGTCGACCCAAGAAGAAAGTCAGACCGGATCCGAGTGAGTAAACAGGGCTCCATCTGATAGAATCACTGAAACATGATGAAACCAGGTCAACTTATTATCTTCTGCTGCTGTATAATGGCTGCTGGAAAAGATAAGTGTTTTGTTGTTGACTCACCATCCAGAAACCACTTGGTGCAAAAAAAGGAATATCAGTAAAGAGCAGTAATAAGAGAGCTATGTTTTACCCAGCAAGTTTAGAGTTTGTATTTCTTTGTTAGCACCTTTCTGTTCCATCGTTCTGTTTTGTTGAAATGGTCACAGCGGCAGCCAGTTTACATGAAGCAGTTCATTGTGCAGGAGGCTCCACTTCTGCTTTTCAGAGTTGTACAGTTGTATAATTGCGCATCTGTGTGCAGCAATTTTCAGGTGTGAGTGTGAACATTGAGTTGGGGGCGTGGCCAGCAGCAGCTTATTTGTATTTAAAGTGACAAGACGTCCTAAAACAGCTCAATGTAGGCTGAACTGAGCAAACTAAAATCTCATTATCTGAAAATGATTTTGTGCAAAAGATTAACGTATTTATAAACCTATCCTGACCTTGAAGAAAGCATAATAGATTAACTTTAACTAAATTTTCCACTTGAATGTATCTCTTTACCTATTATTGGTGGTAAATGGCAACGTTGGCCAAGTTAACAATTGCAAATAATTTTCTCTACTGTGAATCCTTTAGAGAAAACTCTAGAAGTGTCTCCTAAAAACGTCACGTCGATGACCTGCAACTCCAGAGAGACTCAAGAGGAGGAAAAAGAAGTTGCAACGCCCAGAAGAAGAGGTCGACCCAAGAAGAATGTCAGACCAGTTCCGAGTGAGTAAACGGGGCTCCATCTGATAGAATCACTGAAACATGATGAAACCAGGTCAACTTATTATCTTCTGCTGCTGCATAATGGCTGCTGGAAAAGACAGGCAAAAAACAATTGTTTTGTTGACTTACCATCCAGAAACCATTTGCTGCTTTCTTGTTCATTGTGCAGGAGGCGCAACTTCTGCTTTTCAAAGTTGTACAGTTGTATATTTGTGCATCAGTTTGCAGCCATTTTCAGGTGTGAATGTAAACATTGAGTTGGGGGCGTGGCCAGCAGCAGCTTATTTGTATTTAAAGTGACAAGACGTCCTAAAACAGCTCAATGTAGGCTGAACTGAGAAAACTAAAATCTCATTATCTGAAAATGATTTTGTGCAAAAGATGAACGTATTTATAAACCTATCCTGACCTTGAAGAAAGGATAATAGATCACCTTTAACTAAATTTTCCACTTGAATGAATCTTTTTACCTATTATTGGTGGTAAATAACAGAGTTGGCCAAATTAACAATTGCCAATAATTTTCTCTACTGTGAATCCTTTAGAGAAAACTCTAGAAGTGTCTCCTAAAAACGTCACGTCGATGACCTGCAACTCCAGAGAGACTCAAGAGGAGGAAAAAGAAGCTGCAACGCCCAGAAGAAGAGGTCGACCCAAGAAGAAAGTCAGACCGGTTCCGAGTGAGTAAACGGGGCTCCATCTGATAGAATCACTGAAACATGATGAAACCAGGTCAACTTATTATCTTCTGCTGCAGTGAGGAAACCAACCACAGAGGTGAAGTTAAATCCTGATGGACAGACTCTGGAAAGATGTGAGTGGTGACGTTTCTCTCCAAACTCTTCACACAAACATGACGGCTTGAAAGAAGTTTAATGCATTTCTCTTCACTTGGCCGTACGGAGGGTCTAGACTCCGTACGGCAAATAGAAATGACTGCTTGTACAGACACAGTATTTTCAGTCTGTAATTTGAAAAAACAGTTGATAGAAGAGGAGAAACATCTTAAAGCCGACCTCTTATGCAAATATATAATTTCCATGTTTTTGTACATCAATTTGGGCCTCAGCTGCTTCTAAAAACAGCACAAGCTAATACAAATAAATGACCAATGTTTTTTAGCTAAATGTAATGTGTTTTTTGGTGTCTGGAAAATGAGCTGGTTCAAATACTATATAATGGCTGCTGGAAAATACAAGTGTTTTGCTGTTGACTTACCATCCAGGAACCACTTGCTGCATTCTTGTTGGTTGTGCAGGGGGCTCCACTTCTGCTTTTTAAGGTTGTACAGTTGTATATTTGCGCATCTGTTTGCAGCCATTTTCAGCATTTGCAGCAGCTTATTTGACGCCCAAAAATAGCTCCAAATAGGCAAAACTGAGATTAAAATCTTATTATCTAAAAATTATTTTGTGCAAAATATGTGATGAATGTATTTATAAACCTATCTTAATCTTAAAGGAAGCATGATAGATCATCTATAAACTAGATTTTCCAGTTGAAAGAATCTCTTTACCTAATGTTGGTGGTAAATATCAACGTTGGTCAAATTAACTATTATAATTAATAATGTTCTGTCCTGTGAATCCTTTGTCCTTCAGGTAACTTTTCATCCTTTATTTGGAGGAGATTTGCCTATTTGTGTGGAAGTTCAGATTGAACTGCTACGATTTCTGTTGTATTTTCTTAATTTCTGTTTTATTTCCCTTTTTTCTAGTACAACATAAACGAAAGCTGGATCTTTCTGGACCCGAGCCAAAGAGATCCTGCTCTTGGCTTGCTCCGGTTGCTGCCGGTGTCAGATGCCCTCCTTCTAGACCTCAGAGACCTTTGCGGTGAGAAAACAGGATACAAAATCATCCATATACTGTAAATATGCTTCATTAAGTTGATTCTTCAATAGGTTTCAGATTTCTGTAACATTTTAACCTCAAGTGACTAAACCACACAGGAAGTTCATCGAATTTACACCCATGTACGCTGCAAAAGCACAAAATATTACCAAGTAGTTTTGGTCTAGTTTCCAGTGCAAATATCTTATTACAATTTAAATAAAACAAAACTAACTTACAAATATTACTAAAAAAAAGTACTAGTTCCATTGGCAGATTATTTCACTTACAACATAGAAAAAATATCTTGTTATAAGTGAATTTAAGTTGAGTCAAAACTTCAATACAGTTCCGTTTGGGTTGCTAGGTAACACCGCCGGGTTCTGCTGGAGTTGCTAGGTAACGGAACAGTGTGACTCAACAATCTGGAAGGTTTTTTTTAAACATCTCATTTTCCAGACATCAACTTATTGCCAAAAATGGCTGAGTGTTTTTTTTTTTTTGCTTTTAAGTGATTGGGCTGTTTTTTAGAAGCAGTAGAAACCCAAATGGAAGAATGAACATATTCAAAAAATGAATTTTGCATAAGTAGAGTCAGCTGTGTGGTCATTTTTTCACAGTATTGAAAGGGCATGGAAATGTAATATTGGCAAATAGTGGCTCTAATAGCAATATTAATATTGGTTATTGGTAACGGCTCATTTTTTCAGATCGGTTCTGTCCTTAGCTGTGAAATGTAGCACTGAGGAGTCTGTGGTGATTTTCTACACTTGAGGTTAAACAGTTAGAGATCCAGATTATTCTGTAGGACATTGAACTGAAAGGTGGTTTATCTCACGACTGCTCTTTTATTTTGTTCCTTTTTCTCTCCTCCTTTTCAGAAGAGTTTCAAGACGCTCACACATGAAGCTCTGAAGCCACTTCCTTTCTGATTGACGACCCTTTTTGGAGAATTTTAATCTGTTCTGAGTTTTAGCAGATAACTGCGGCAACAGATGCAGTTCATGCTTTTTAAAAATCTTTTACACTGGATGCTGTTTTTTAAATGTTGCACAATTTTTTACAAAAACTACTTTTCTATTTACATTTTTTCAAGATCAGGACCTTGTTGCAGATGGATCAATGTTATCTTTCACATTGTTAGTCTTACCCTTTTGGACAGTAAAATGGTTTTAATCATATTTTTAATCATAAATGGATGTATGAACACATGGTTACTCGGGGTAAACTTTTTTTGATCAGGATGCTCTAATGTGCTAAATCTTTAGCATATGTGTGATCTTAAATGTCAAATGTTTAAAATGAAAGTCTTTTCCCTGTTTTGTTTTTTTTTTTTCATTAAAAGATACTTGCTATAAAAGAACTTGGATGTTGCATAATTTTTCTTTTAAAACAAACTAATCCAGAAACATGTAGCAGCCAGATGATGCATAAAATGGACGATTGTTCCCACAGGACTGGGAAACATTTCTTGCAATACTAAATACGTAAACATGGGAATAATTGATCCACAGTGCTGGACTTCAGCGTAGTTCACCTTTAGGATAAAACTGCACCCACTCTGAGTCCTTATCCTGCCTGTTTTCATGATGATGTGTCCCAAACTGACTTTGACTGGTTTCAGCAGATATGGGTGTGTAAGCGGTGGAGGTGTGTGTGTGTGTGTGTGAGCAAGATAAAAAATAAATCTCAAGATAATATCAAATATCAGTTTCAGACACTTTCAGCTGAGAGCAGTTTCTTCTCACCGTAACGAAATAATGAATGGTCTCTGTTACTGAACTTTAATTTCATTACTACACCAGTTTTTGACCCACAAAATAAAATGTAAGAGGCTCTGTGACCCCAACTCCAATAGCAAGACAGCAAATATATCGACCAATGTGTTGCTTTTATTTATTCAACTCTAGTTTTTAATGTTTTAAACTAAATCTTCTTTCTCATTGCCATTTTTGGTACTTAGGTTATTTGTTCAATAGGATCCCAAGACCCCAAACTGACATTTTTGTGAATGGATACATTCCTGCAGCTTTGCGCTACAAGTAGAGTTTTTACGGTTGATATGCAGGCAGCGAAGGTTGCAGGACTCTGGTTTAAACTGTTAGCCAGATAAAGAAACTTTTTCAGTCAGGATAACCTGACATTTTGTTCAGGACCCAGACGTTAGTTACGATATGAAAGATGTTCATGGAAGCAAATCTAATCTTTCAGGCAGCGTTGCCTTCAGTTTTACTGTTAAGGGGTCACGTGATTTCATTATGTAGCCATTCCCTTCCCAAACCCACATGATGGATGTCAGGGCTGAAAGCTGCGTTACTATTTTATTGACAAGAAACTAATTTAGAGGTAAGAAAATCTATATATATTTTGACCAATGGAAAATTTTGTGTGGTACTTACAGTTACAGCTGGAATTGTAAGACTGTCAGTTGAAAATGTAGCTTGTCATTCAAAATGTGGTTCGTTTTTCCTTTTAGCACAATGCTAATAAAGCTAGCTAAACAATGGCTGATAGGTGTGCCAAAAGTTACTCCACAAGGATATTACCACCCATTACAGGCTGGTATTACCTTGCCAGTTTTTTAAAACCCTAAAACAAAAGAAATTCATCACCAGCCGGTAGGTGGCAGTGTATAACCTTTAGTAGGTATCCAAGCTGCTTGTTAAGAGAAGTGGGGAAGTACGCAGAAAGTTGAGAGGAGCAGTTCCAGCAAAAGTAGATAAACACTTTATAGGAAGAACATGAGGGGGCTTGTAGTAAATTTTATTTGGTTTCCAGCACAAAGCACCAAAAAGATGAGGCAAAAGAACATTTTATTTAGCATTGCAGGAACTACCAGATTTAGAGTAACAAGATGGTCAAAAACTCTAGTTATTGCAAAAACATCCAGCAAGCAGGGAACGGTGTAAGTTGTATAATAGGATATATATATATATATATATATATATATATATATACTTTTTTTAAATTACTTTTTGTGATGTGGTTCACACTCCTTACCGGTTGGTGGCGGTAATGTGTAGCTAACGTTTTAGGCCAACGGCCAATAAAACTCAAGAAGAAGGCCAAGGACCAAGGCAGAAGAGGAAGATGAACGCATCCGCACTTCACTTTGAGCCGAAGGTAAGATGCTGAAGATTTTAATAAGACAGCAGAGTGACATGTTTGGGCTTTTCGTTTCTTCGTGTGTAATGGCCGTTACCGTTATGCTCGCAAATTCTCGATCCTAACAGACCAACGCGGCGAAAGTTTTGACAAGTTGATGTAACTTTATTTTCTCCGTTAAAACGAGTTTTAATGTCAGTTGGCTTTCGTTTGGTGCTTTGTCTAAATAAAAATATAAGACGTTGTTTTCGTGATGCGTTAAAACGCGGTCAAGAGGTCAGCCTCGCCAAGTGGCTCTGAATTTGGGAACTTGTTTTGACAAAAACGGACAGGAACAGTCCTCCCATCCGCTTCACGCTTACGAAGCTGAAGTTGGTTTCCGATTGCAGGTTCCGACTCGGAAAATGGCTAAAGGACGATATTTTTCAGCATCTTTAATCTTAAAAAAAAAACAAAAAACTACAACACCTAGACTCTTCAAACCTGGGCTGGATTATTCTGCTCAGATAGCAAAATATTTAAAACCATGTTTGGGATTTGTGAAGCTTCAATAAAGGTTGATTTCACCACTTTTTTTTTTTTTTTTTGCCTCTGGATCATACTAGAATCGCTCCAGTTCCAAAACTACATCTAGACATTTCAAACCTGCATAGCAGAATATTTTAATCCATGTTTGTGAAAAGTTCAGATTACCATTCACACTCGTTCTTGCAGTTTCCCCCCCCCCAAATTCAATTCCAATTCAAAACCACTTTATTAATCCCAAAGGGAAATTAAATGTTGCCGTAGCTCATTAATTCTTCAAACAGTCTTTATAGATAGATGGCGATGTCTGTTGCAAGGACAGATCTTCTGCCGTTTCCCGAATAGGAAACCAACTTCAGCTTCGTTGCTCGCTTGGACAGACAAACACTCAGCTGGAGTCAGACGGGCCTGTCTATGAACGACAGAAATGCTACTCCAAATAACTCCACACACTGGTGTAAGACCACTTTCAGCTAGACTAAAAACTTCATCCGATGTCTTGCAGCCGTTTCATCAAACTTGTTGAGAGTTTCACATTTTCACACATTATAAAAAATGGTTTCAAAAGCTTTATCGAACTTTGGTAAACATTGAATACCGCTTTTATATCCTGATAAATATTACAAATGTGAAGCTTTGGTAGGTTTTGATGTGGGGGGAGTAACATGTTTACTGACTTGACTGTATTGGATTTATTGATCATGATGATTCTTCTTGCAACATTTTGCCTGATTTAATCATTTAATTGATTAGGTCTTGTTCTTGAACCGGTATGTGACCTTTAGTATATTTCACAAGCTTTTTATCATATAAAAAAAAAAAATTCAATAAATCGCTATGTGCATAAATATTATTTTATCCAGCAGCTGCTGCCTCATCGGTTCTCAGAAAAAGGCTTAAAGAAAAAAAATCAGAAATCTGGTTGCGTCAAACGTGACATGAAAATCAAGACTACTCAACTCTCCAGCAAACAGAAAAATGTTGTTTGGAGGTGGAGTACTTAGTTTGGGTCTTAAAACAGATTTTAATGCACAATATTAGTCAGTCAGGTGGCTGGAAACAAATCGGTTCATTATATTTGGAGCACTGAAATCTGCAGGATGTTGAAGCGTGAAGGTAGTGACTGGGTGGGTGGTGCGAATGTGAAACTACCCGAGTTTGCAGATAAATGGAAACCATTGAGCTGCTGGGTTTCCTTACCTGACATTTCCTCTTGTTGGGCTGCTTATGTTGGCCACCTGCTCTAAGAAATCCCCCATAAACATTTTACTGTCAATGTAAAATGAGCCATATTAACCTCTACTTTTGAAGTAATTAATTAAATTTTTAAAAATCACGCTAATGTATATTAACAGTAATGCATTGACATATTACACTTTATTCACTAAAACAAAATTGGAGTAAAGTTAAGCTTAGAAAGAAGGGATGCACCAATCTGAAAATCTGGCTGTCATTAATACCCGATATTAATACTTCTCTTATGGCTGATAACCTATATTTTCCATCCATCCATCCATCCATCTTCTTCCGTTTCATCCGGGGTCGGGTCACGGGGACAGCAGCTTCAGAAGGGAGGCCCAGACTTCCCTCTCCCCAGCCACTTCTTCCAGCTCCTCCGGGGGAATCCCAAGGCGTTCTGACCAGATGCCCGAGCCTCAACTGGCTCCTCTCGACATGGAGGAGCAGCGGCTCTACTCCTAGTCCCTCCCGGATGACCGAGCTTCTCACCCTATCTCTAAGGGAGAGTCCAGCCACCCTGCGGAGGAAACCCATTTCGGCCGCTTGTATCCGTGATCTCGTTCTTTTGGTCATGACCCAAAGCTCATGACCATAGATGAGGGTGGGAACGTAGATCGACCGGTAAATCGAGAGCCTCGCTTTTTGGCTCAGCTCTCTCTTCATCACGATGGACCGGTACATCGCCCGCTTCACGGCAGACGCGCACCAATCCGCCTGTCGATCTCCCACCTGTTGATCTCCCGCTCACTTCTTCCCTCGTTCGTGAACAAGATCCCCAGATACTTAAACTCCTCCACCTGAGGCAGACGGAAAAGGGTAGATAGCCTATATTTTCCTACAACACCATGTTTCTCTGTCTTCAATTTGGTTTTAAATAACATCTCTAAAGAGACTGTGGTGTGAATTTAGAAACAAACTGTTGGACATGAATAAGTGAGTGGACTAGATCATCATATGATAGCTGTACATTTGGGAAAACTTGACATTATGATGACATAGTTGCATCATTTACAATTTACTACCTGCATTTTCCTAACTACTCTTCAGTCCTCATCGCTCTCCCTAGCTTTATGATCTCGATCATCACCACAACATATCAGTTGTGGGTCAGACAACAGTGACAGTTCCTCTGAGCAGCCAAAGACCTTATTGGTGTTGGGGAAATTTTCTTTAACACAGAGGGAGGAGAAACTGTTTCGGAAACCTGAGAGCCTTGAGCAGAACACAGCATACTGTTTTACAGGGAGGGTTTCATTCCACGCACATACTTTGACAATCTGCTTAGTTACAAAACAGATTCCAAGCAAATGTGTCTTCTTTCATGAGGGAAATTCAAGGACGTCATGAGGGTGCAAACAAGAAACAATTGAATAACTTTATAGTAATAGAGTTCAGAGAAGCAGCTTAAGAAGGCTTTCCCATGAGCCTGTGCATTACCCAAGAATCACTATACTGTTATGCATTGTTTTACTCAGAGTAATCTTAAAAATTTCCACTACGTTGTATATCACCATCACCATATTAGTGTATTTGTATTGCAAAGGATTATTTGAGTGCAATACTTGATGGCTGATGCATCCAGTGTTCTGAACTTGTATTTTGCATGTTATTGCAGTTGTTAGACAATCTTATGGCAACAAATGTCCACACCAGACCATAACATTGCCCAACGTCATAGGTTGATGGGAGTTTGGATCAGAGCAGAAAGAAGAAAACTAATATAGCCACTGTTATCATTAACGGAATATTTTCTAATATTGCATCCAAGCAGTCATGTTGCTGTTGAGACATTGCACACTTGATATTGGACACACTTCAATATATTGTGCAGCTCCTGCACAGAGCTCTGTGGCACAGAGCCACAGAACTGTGTATCTGTGGCTCTGGAAAAGTTTACTTTGCACACTAACATTTCATCTCTGTCTACTTGAAAGTTGAAGAAATGGGTAAATTTACAAAAGGGTGAAAGGGGAAGAAACCTGCATCCATTGATGCTAATGTTAACTACTTTTAGAAAAGAATCAAAATCCTGTAGCGCCTTCCTGCTTTACATTCACTTACTGTATGTTGACTTCTGTCTCTGCTAGGAATGACGTGAGTGATTAATTCCCCTCCCCACCTCAGTCTTGGACATAAAACTGTCTCGAGTAACCATTGTTGTTAATTTTCTCTCTCCATCTCGCTGTTCTTTCCTGTCAGGGTATTTTGCATCGTGTGTAGCTTCTGGGCCCTGAACAAGCAGCTGGAGGGATCGCAAGATGTTCCTCATTGACCATCATGAAGGCTGCATCCTTGTAGCTGGATGATCTGAAATCCCAACTAACATTAGCTTTGAGCAAAGTTCACGGTGTTGTTGATTGGATTATGTTCTGTACTATACATCCACAATACCAACTGCCTTGGCCATAAATCTATCAAATTTCCTTAATTAAAATTGCTGACCATCATGTCTTATCCCATGTATAATCCATTTGCCTCTGGGGATACAAATGCCTCCCAGGGACAATATGGACTCTCTACAGGACAGACACAGGGGACCATATGGAGGACTATACCTAATCTCGGACCTGGATCCAGCATAAGCTTCCCTGGACAGTCATTTGATGGATCTAGTTTGCCTGAAATCAACAGGCCTGAACCAGGTCAAACCACTTCAAACATCCATTTACAGAGCACCTTCAATATTTCTGCCAGAAATCAAATAACATACCAATCTATTCGTCAAGGCACCACCACAACAGAGTCGAGCTTTTCTGTCTCATCAGCTTCTCAATATCATCAACAATCCAATGTTTGTGATGGTTCTCACTGGTTCCCAGTTAAAAATTCCTCAGAGTCTTCTTTAAATCCTTATGATTACGCAGCTCAACCAATCGGCCAACCTCTAGCCCAAGAGCTTGAGCTCACACCTTGCCTAGCTGAAAAGATTTTACTGCATTATGGATTTCAAAAAGAAGACTTGAATGAACTCATAAATTACCCTGACGAGGAAACTACAGCTGAGAAGCTACCCTACACTTTGCAAAAGATTCGTATGAAGAATGCCAACAGAGCTTTACCTGCAGCCACGTCAGACGTAACGTCTCAACCAAGTTCAAGTGGAATTGTTAGTTTGAAAAAGCCAACGATATTTCATGATGAACCACCATCGATCAGTTGTCATACATCTGGGGATGAATGTACAAATGTTGAGGGTAAGACTGTTGAGAAGCTTCTCAGTAAGGCTCAGAGTTGTGGATTCACTTTGTTGAAGAATGATGAGGCTAGCAGTCAGGCTAAAAGAGCGTCTGAACAACGCTTGGAATTAAACACCAGTGGTTCCATTTCTTCACCTGACCAACTGGGCTCCATTACCGGCTTGAGCTCAACAAGGAATATTGCAGCTCCGGCCCAACAGGTGGAAACTCAATCAATCCCGACTTTGCAATCAAGCATCCCTGCCTTTTCTCTACAAAATAAAAGCAGGGACATTGTATCGCCAAAGTTTGGCCTCTATGGGTCTCCACCTGTAAAGGCACCAACATTTACATCAAAAACACAGTCACCAAGTAATATAAGCCAGGGTGTATGTTTAGGCGGACCTGTCCTTGTTCACACAGAAAGTAAAACTCAAGACCAAAAGTCAAAGATCACAAAGACGGCACCGCAGAAGCAGTCACAATTACAGATCACACAAGCTGTGCAGCCTGCAGAGCCCACTGCTCTGAAACAAGTTCCTGCTCCCTCTTTCATCCCCACTGTTGCAGAAGTTTCACATCCCATTCTACAGTCTGGCAACAATGTCGTCTCTTCATCTGTCCCAACCGTGGATCTGGTCAAGATCACTGATACACAAGGATCTAAACACCAGTCTCCAGTAAAACCTGCAGCCTTCAAGGGTCTGCCGTCACCAGCCAAGATGCATGACTGTACTGCAAGCAAACCAAGGAAGTTTCCACATACCTGTTCTTTATGCAAGACAAACTGTTCTCAATTGAAGGTGAGTCAAAAGTTGTTTTCTCTAGTTAGCTGGTGCTTGTGATTTGTTTTTTTCTTTTCGTATAACATTCTGTGGTGGTTGTTTCTTTCTCTGTTAAATTGGTCACGGTGTATAAAGTTGTTTACACTGATTTCCACTGACATTTAGTTCATAGTAAACTGAAATCAATGTGGGAATCTGCTAACAAATATGTGTTTAGTACTCAGAATTGGTCCTAATATCAGAGAGGAATTCATCTATTAGGTGGGAATGCTTTCATAAATGGTCTTTAAAAACAACAGTGTATTTGTGAAGAATGGTAAGAAGACACATTAAGGCAGTGGTCTCAAACTACTTTCCTCAAGAGTCAGAGTCCTGAATCTTGTAGTTGTGTCCCTTGGCCTACCCACTTGAATTAAATGGTGAAACTGCTTCATTAGCATGCAGTTAGCTCTACAAAGCTCTGCTAATGAGCTAATATTGGAGCCAGTTGTGCTGAAGCAGAGAGGCATTTATAAGTTGCAGCTCACCAGCCTTGTGCCTTAAAGGTAAGGGAGATCCCAAAGAAATACTGGGTTAAGACATGAGAGAAGCAAAACTAGTCATAGGAAAATATTTTCCTGCATAAACGGGGTTACTATCGAGTGGTTTATTTTTGTGGACTTACCAGAATTTTTTAAAAATTACATTAGTAATTTAACTTTACTTTAGGCTAAACCTTAGACACTGACTTCATCTCGCATCTCACTCCATGTGGGTCATCTTATTCCTGTATGTAGTAATATTTCAACCCAGGGTAAGAAGTTTTACTTTCTCAGTCATGTCTCATTTTATTGCATGTTTTATATATTTTTTGGTATTTTTTTTTCTCACCTTGTGCATTTATGACCTGGAATGATGTTTTTTTCAAACCTGAATCTGAAATGTTGCCATTCGAGATGTAAGATCTGGACATCAGACTGTGAAGTTAATCTCTGCATTTGGTTTCTCATATTACTGCGTTTCTCGATAGATTTCATCATTACAGTCAGCCTGTCAGCTCTAGTAAACATCTAAATTTCTGTCCCTTAACTGTCTGCCTTCAGAAATCACAGTATAAACTTTAAATTAGTGTTATACTAATGACGGTTATACATGTTTGTTTGTTATTGTAACTGCTAGGATTGGACTGACCACCAGCAAACCAGTCTACACGTTGGGAACTGCAAACGTCTTCGGGAACAGTCAGTCTTTTGGGTTTTTTTCTGGGATATTTTTTACATTAAAGAGGAGTGTTTTACAATCTTTGTAA
Organism: Poecilia reticulata; assembly: GCF_904066995.2. NCBI lineage: Eukaryota > Metazoa > Chordata > Actinopteri > Cyprinodontiformes > Poeciliidae > Poecilia > Poecilia reticulata. The sequence goes on along the minus strand of NC_088847.1, from coordinate 22,720,482 downwards.
ATGGACAGCAATATTAATCAAAATGCAAAGAAAGTACTTTAAAGAAAATTGTACGGGAATGATATACTTTTCTGATCTGTTGTTGGAGCCTGATATGAAAATTCACCATTTCAAGTTATTTTACATCAATCCACCATGTTGCCAATGAATCATTGACACTAGACTTATAGAAATGCTGTGTTTTATGTCTGTGAACCCACAGACCACTTTAGCTGATCACTTGATATTATCCACTGTCCAGGCATTCTGCTTAAACAGAGAATGACTTTTTAAACACAGTAGATCAGCAGTTTTGGAAATACTTGGACCAGACCATCTGGCACCAACAACTCCACTATATTTAAACTAGTTTACATCTCCTTGCTTTTCTGTTTCCGGTTCTTGGCTTGAACTTCAGTGAGTTTGCCTTCCCCTACACAACTAAGTCTAAGTGGATTTACTTGCTTTCCTGTGATTGGCTGATTTACTATTTGTGCTATAAAACAATTGACCTGGGGTATCTAATAAAGTGGTAAAATGTAGAGTTGTGTTTGCACCTTTATTCTTAAATCAATGTTATTTAACAGCATTCTTAAATATTCCACAGACACCCAGAGTGGGATGGCAAAGTACCAGTGCAAAGGTATATTTCTGTATTTATACAAACAACAATGACTGATGATGAATATAAATCTGAGTTTTGCTATTCTTTTCCTGTATAGTGATGCCATTACAAGTGCCAAGATTTCTCCCTCAACTTCTGACCACACGGCCCATGATCACAAAAGGAAAACCAGTGATGGGACTCATTCCCGGTCTTGCTCTCGCAGCCCACGCCGACGTCGCAGCTCTACCCGTAGAAGCACCACTTCCAGCAGCAGTTCTAGATCTAAAAGTCCTCGCAAACGCCGCAGTTCTGGGCGTAGAAGAACTTCCACCAGCAGTAGTTCTCCCTCTAAAAGTCCTCATCAACGCCGTACTCTTAGGCATAGAGGGGCCACTACTAGCAGTAGTTCTCCCTCCAAAAGTCCTTATCGACGCCGAACTTTTAGGCATAGAGGGGCCACTACTAGCAGTAGTTCTCCCTCCAAAAGTCCTTATCGACGCCGTACTTTTAGGCGTAGAGGGGCCACTACTAGCGGTAGTTCTCGCTCTAACAGCCCTCGTCGACACAGCAGCTCTGAAGGTCGAAGGGGAAAACTGAGCAACAGGACACAATCATTTCACGGTCCCAGGCACAGTCGCAGGTTTGTGTCAATGAAATATTTAAGTTTAGAGACAAAGATGTTCATTTGTATCCATAGTTTCAGGTTTGTCTTTGCAAGAGCTAAAGATTATTAAAGTCTGCAATAATACGTTTGGTTTTTTTTAGAATTTAGAACTTTATGTTTCCATCAGGTCTCGGTCTAGATCTACATCTCCACGGCACAACCGCCGTATTTTCTCCGACTATCAGAGACGTTCAAGTGATTGGGAGAGGCGTCTTTCACCAAAAAGAAGGTTTAAGACTCTTGGTTTACCAAGACGGAGCTCTAATATACCATCATCTCCAAGGACAAATATTGAGCAACTACGGTCGCCAAGGATGGGCCAGGAGCAACTCTCACGTACGACTAGAGAGCGAGAACATGGTGATGAAAAACGGCAGTCAAGCAGGAGCCCCAATCGATGGTTGTCTCCCAGAAGTGAGGAGAGAAAGGGGCCACGAGGAAGGAGTCATGAACGTTGTCGGTCACCAAGAAGGAGCAGTGCGCAACAGTTGTCTCCAACAAGACCAGTAAGGACAGATAAGCAACAGTCCTTATGTCATGACAAACAAAGTTCACCGCAGAAGAATCACAAGGCACAGTCATCGCCAAGAGGAAGTGATGGGAAGCAGTGCTTATCCGAGAAGCGTGAGGAGCGCTCTTCAGTAAGTGGAAGCCATAGGCGACAGCTGTTCCTGGTGGAATCTCCGAAAAAGAAGCCATGCAGTGAACAAATTCTAACAAAGCAACTCATGAATTCAGGTTTGTTGTTACAACATTTGGTATCAGCCATAGGCCTGTCACAATGAGCAGTAAATCAATTAGTCATATGATAAATTAAAACGCAACGATCGCACCGCCAAATTATCATATCTGCTCGTGCACTTCTGAATTTTTGTAACTGTTAACATTTGTTAGCACAAAACCCTGGTGGGCCGCTAGTGGACTAGCCTAGCGCCCCACTAGCACCAGGTTTAGCAGGTTTTCTAGGGGAAACCGTGGAGTTCATTGGACGCTTCCAATATTGGTCAGTCTATTGGGCACAGTTGACCAAATATTTTTATATACTTTCCAAAGCAAAGTACTAGTTGAAATTACTTGGACTGTATTGGATTTGTTGTTTTTAGGTTTGTTTTGCACCAAAACTAATGCTTTCTTTTTGGTTTATTATTCAAGCTTCTTCTGTGCCAGAGCAGCTAAACACTGCCAATGTGTTCAAGCCTGTAGCTCATACTGTTGTACTGGCTGAGCAAGCTAAAAAACGGCCATCTTCATCATCACAAACATCATCAATGACCAACAAAATGGAGGCTTCCACATCATCAAGAGGCAGCAGCCAAACATCTGTTTCCTCGTCATCTTCCTTCAACCCAACAAAGTTAAAGTTGGACACAAATTTGAATCTGGTGCAACCTAACCTTCCAAGGAGTGAGGAACATTCTACGACTATATCCAAGGTGGGTGTTTGGGTTTCATATTCTTGATATTTGTACGTCAGACATCATAGTTTCCTATTAACCAATGAGAAAGTTGCGTCAGTCTTAGACTCTCTTGCTGCCTCACTGCCTTAACTGACTGCAGATATGTATTAATATATCATAGAAAACACACTTTCTCTTAGTTCACTGTTACACTCATGTTTTGCTCAGCAATGAGAGGGAGAAAACCGCAAATATGTTGAATTCTGATGCTTGTGGTGGACAATATTTAAATCCAGATCATATATTTCATCACTTGTCATTCATAACAGCAGCTGCAGTTCTTTTGTTTTTAACAGCCAGCCAAATGTACATTTAATCTTTTATTTCTTACTTTTTTCCCCAGCCTCCATTTGCTCATCACAGTAAACCGTCACCTCCAACCATGTTGAGGCTCAGAGGCAATTTTGATACTCTCTCCCATGGTGATGTGATCGCAGCCATGGAGTCCTTTGGAAAAACCAAATCCCTCTTACTGTTTAAGTCTAAACAAGAGGTATGGAAAATGTAGGATAAACCCTACATCTGTCTCTTAATGCTATGTGAATATTTTTGCTTTACTCTGTGCACATTTTATTTTTCACAGTATCTTTGTGTGAGTTTTAACAAGTGAATTGGATAAAATCACATTTACTAAAACCTGTGATAAAATTGGAACAAAATTCAAATTTTTTGTCATATTTTAATCTAATTGCAAATAGGCTTAGTTGAATTAGAATATTTACTTACTTTGTAGGCTCTGTATTATTTACTCCCCATCTACATCTTCTTAATACCTATACATAGTTTGCGTAAAACTAAAGTATTGGCTTAGTTTCAGGAAATTTGGCGAAAAACATGAAATTGCTTAAATCTCACACAATCAAATTTAATTATAATTTCTCTGATTCTTTTACATTACTATGAAATATGACACGCAAAGGCCCTTTATGGATGTGATTCATTTGTTCACACAGTAATCACACTATCCTAGTAAACTAGACGATACAAAATCCCTTCAAAAGGGTCCATGGTTGGATGTAACGGTAGATTTTATTTGAGAAATATTTATTTTAGATGTAAAGACAATACAGTAGTAATACTGTGTGCTGTTTGGTTTTTATCAATTTTAATAAAACGCTATCAAGCGAACGTCGCGTGTTGGTCACGCTGCAGTGCATTCTGGGTAAATGACGTCTAACGGTCCCAACAGCTTTAGCACTTCCTTGCCAAATCAGCGATGAGTAACGTCTTTAAGTCTATTCAAATTGAACCGGAGCGCGTTGAAATCAATCGGGTTGTAGAAATCATAGGCGGTAATGGGGGATGAGGACCAGACAGAGGAAGAGTTGGCTGTAGCCGCAGCTGGTGTTTGCCGCTGCTGCCGCCGCCGCCGCATTCAGCTTCATAAATGACACAGTGAATGACTCTTACCTCTGGTCGGACTAAGTACTTCTATAGCTCTGTGTCCGGTTCGGCGTTCGTCCGCGGCGGCAGTAGTCCCGCCGGTACATCAGGGTGTTAAAAAAAAACAAAACTCAAACGCATGAAGGCTAAACTTGATCACGTTTGGTTTGGGAAAAAAATAAGAAGTTTGGTTTCCATGGAAACCAAAATGCCATGGAAACCAAAATTCTAGTAAGAGTACTTTACCCCGTGTAAACTAACAGTTTAGGAAACTAACAGGAGCTACATCTTCAGATGTAGATGATCCGTCATCAAACAAGTTGCATTAAGAGAAACTTCACTAAAACGAAAAAGAAATCGACCAGTTAAAGAACTGGAAATAATCTAAAATGTATAACAAAAAATAGTTTGCTCTGAAATTGAGGAAACTAAAATTGTCTGCGTTTTTACTGCTTGCCAACTCTTTGTCTTTCTTGTAGCACTTGTGTGAAAGTAGTTAAATCAGTCCCATTTTCCCTCCCATACATTTATAGGCGACTGTGTGTTTTGAAAAAGAGGAAGATGCTGCCAAGCTTAAAGGTTTAAAAAGCCTTGAGATAAAAGGAGTTTCCCTCACATTTGTTGCAAAGCAGGTATGTTTCTGCAGTTAATGAGTTTGCTTCTGTTTAGTTTTCTCATGTTACCAATAACCTGACCAATTCACAATAAATCGATTTGTAGGACGGAATTTCAGAGGCCTCTTTATCTGCGTCTCCAGAGGATCAGAAAAATCTTAGTCCAGAGTAAGTTCTTCCACAATCTCACTGATATCCAGTGTGGCATGACAGTCGTAAGACTTTGAATTAGAGATGGTGACTGTTTTTAGTGCGTTTTTAAACCTTTTTGTCTTTCATGTTCTTCACAGAACGCCCGCTGTGCCCCGTCAGTCTGCTTCTGCTAGAAACTTGGTTCTCCTGCCACTTAAAAAGCTTTTGTCTATCCAAATAAGGTCCAAAAAGAGCACAGCAGTCAAGCTTGTGAAAAAAGCCAAAGTCTTGGCTTCCAAAGGAAAGTGTGTCTCCAAGAAGCAGGTGGTTCAAACTGTGAAAACAGTCAACGTGGCAGCAAAACGGTCTGTAAAATCAGCTAAAGACAAGAAAGAAGCTCCAAAGCCCGACAAGATACCCAGTCCCAGTAACAGTGGACAAAAATCAAAAGGCAGGGATCACATCCCGACTGCAACAAAACCAAGGCTGAAAGAAAATAATGACTCCTCTGTGGGTAAAGTGATAAAAGTATCAAACAAAATCCTACAGGGTGAAAATCTTCCACCCAGCAGCAAAAAAATGGAAGTAGTTGAAGCAAAACCATCTGAGTCTGACAAACAGGCCAAAATCTCAACAACAAGCCTTCAAGAGTTTGTTGCACCTGAACAATCTGAAACAACAAAACAAACCCAAGTTAACATAGTTAGTAGTGAGACGGAAAATGTGGAAAATGCTGAGTTGGGAACAAGTGGAGCGCCGGAGCCAATAAAAATGGAAGAACCGAAAGAGCCAAAACCTGAAGAACCACCAAAAGCTGGGACTGCAGCAGGTGAATTTTCAACCGGTTTGCCTCTGAAACGAATGGCCAGTGAAAATCCAGAGACTTCTGTCCAAATAAAAACTTTGTCGAATCCAGAGTCGACTGCACAGAATCTGAAGTCCAACGAAAAGCAGACAGAACCGCAGACTGCAGGAAGCTCTGCTGAAGCTCCAATCGAAACAAATCAAACGGGTAAAGACAACTGGACAATAAAAAATATATGTCTTTACCCTTTTCCCCTCCAAATTAATTTGCAATTTAAGAAAAAATAAACAAATTTGTTTGATATTTTCTGTCCTTTAAAGAAGCCGCAAAGCCACCTAGTCCAACCATTGAAACCACAGCAGAAGAGCGTGAGAAGCAGCTGACTGTTGGGGAGAGGATTGTCCCCGATTACCTGAATCAACTGAACCTAAACAGCAAAGGTGATTGTCAGACATATTTTGTTTTGGTGAGATAATTACAGGGACTGGGTTTCACTGCTTTTTACACTTTGACTCCATCCACATACAGATTACGTTCTGGCGTCGAGCATCCTGGGGTCCAGGGTCAGTTTCATTCTTCTGTCTTTTCTGTTCACTTTGACTAAACTGAAGTTTACCTTTTGTCTAATGAAGTAAATAAAATGCTAATTTGGTTTATATTGTTATGTGGAGGTTTTCTGCACCGACATGTTTAATCAGTGTCTATTTCTAAGTGAATCAGTGGTGGGCACCACTAGCTGCGAAGCTAGCTGCACTAGCCCTAGAGCTCTTATCATAAACATTACATTCCGCTAATGCTAAAGCGCTACACCAGCGAGGCATTTCCCTCTGTTAATAGGTTTCTGTTTCTTTTATTTCCTCTCAGCCGTTAAGCTTCGTTTACCCAAAGCTGCTGCTGATCACCAACCTGCCCTCGTATGACAGCTGCAGCTACGCTGAGGAGGACGTTGTAGATCTGCTCTCTACATTTGGATTTCAATACTCAGATGACAGGATCTTCATCTTTCCTCAAGGCTGCATGGTAAGCGCCAGGGTGCTTTAGTTATGTTTATGTTTATCACTGGCATCCAAAGGTTCCTAGACAGCCTGGAAAAGTCTGAAAATTGTATCCTAGTATTTTCCCGAGCTGGATCAGTAAGCAAGTGTCTCTCTATCACTTTATCTAGAAGTTGTCTGGTCTTTTATTTGCTCATCCTGTTGTCAAATAATCCATTCATCCTCCAAGTGATTTCACTTAATCTTCCATAAATTGACTGTTTGTCTATATGTATGTCTACTTTTCTACTTCTGCAATGTTTTGCTTTCACCAGATATAGTGAGAAGACGTCTTGAGTGCTTTTAAAAGCTTTTTGTGGAACTTGAATGACTTTGTTGGTGGTTTTATGTACTTACTTGTTTTTATATGCAGTGTGGATTTTAGCCCTTAGTCTTTAGGTCAATTCTTGTTTGATACTGGAGGAATATTGATATTTTTCTTGGTTTATTTAGACCTGAATAATGTTAAAGTATCTCATCTCCGTGCTTCCCACCCCTGGATTTTCAGGGCTCACATTCCTGCAACAGTTCCAACAAATTAAAGTTGTTTTTACATGTTTGACCAAGCTTGGTAACATATTGGTGTATTTAAGTGTAGAGTTGTGAAATACATTTGTAATTCGGTACATTTACACCTGTGTTTCTTTTTTAAAAGAGATATTTTAAGTGAATTCAACACGTTTTTCTGTATTGGATCAATATCTGCAGAAGCTAAACCTCAGATTTCTGTATTAGAAGTGGAAAAATGTGCATTCCTAGTTGAAATAAAATGGAAGAATTTAGGATTTTATTAGTTTGCCTTTAAAACTGACTACAGATGACGAAGAAGTCTGGAAAAGTTTGAGATTTTTCACACTTAATTGGTAGAAATGCAGTCAATTTGACTGTCATGGACTTTGATGACATCAAATGGTCCATCAATCAAGAAATACCTGCCAAATGTTATGCCATTAAAAATGAGACCAATTGTGTGTTGTTTGTTTTTTTTACTCTTTATTCTGTTTTAGGCTTTTGTGCTGATGCCCACTGAGGAGTCATTGACGGATCTGCTTAAGGCGTCGGAAGAAAACCGCCTCATCTTCAAACAACACAAACTTTGTTTGTATGTCGTGAAAAAAGAAATTTCAATGACACTGGTAAGAATGTTGGTTATTTGAAATGTAAAAATAAAAACCAAAATCATGGATATCTAAGCTTTAAAGTTAAATTTTAATGTTTCTTCTGACTGAAAGTAGTGTTTTGGGCTGGCCCAGTCGGAAGCTGGTAGAAAATTTGTGGAGGGAGATAAAGTTTAGGTTGATGGCAGTTTGGTCTTCCTAACTCAACGAGCTAAAATACCAGTGGAAATTTCTTGAAAAATGTTTTGTTTTTCATTGCTGTAGTGACAAAAATACTATATGATTATTACAAAAAGTATAATCCATTTTCATCATGCCAATACACATTTTCAGATTTTTTTATTTTTTTATTTGAGAAAGATGCCAGTATTATTTAATTATTTTTATTGACTGAACAGATAAAAACATGTTCTTTGTTACTCAAAAACTCCTTTTTGTGCGCTCTGGCTTTACCTCTGCTCACTTTGTTGTTTTCCTTTCAGCCTGGCTTTTATGAATCGATCATGGAGCTAGCATCTTTCGTAAGTGTGACGATCAGATCTTTCTTTCTTCTTTTTTTTGACTTTGATCTTTAAATAAATGACAGCTGCTGGAATACAGATGCGCTTCTCAGCTGAAAAATCAATCTGCAATCCAGCATGTTAAACTTAATGAACTTGCGTTAAAAGGTATTGTAGTATCAGAGTTGAATGTTGAGGATGCACTGCTTCTGACTGTAAATACCCTAAAACTCAGCCGTCTTTACTTATACATCAAAATTCTGCTAACATAAGAAGACATTCAGGAGCCAGTGTTTCTGTTTAATTGTTCGCTGTGTGTTGTTGGAACAGAGTGTCGAGGTGTCGAATGTGATCTTCATCAACAACATTTCCCCGAGCGACGCCATCACTGTCAGAGAGGCTTTGAGGAAGATTGGCGGCGTCAGAAACATCCTGCCTCTGCTCAACAAGGTTTAAACACCAAGTTCGTGTTATACCTGGATGCACAGATTTCTAGTGTTTTTACATTTTCTTGTGATTTTTAGGTTTTCATTGAATTCAAATCCGTTTATAACGGCGATCGCTTCGGAGTTTGGTACAGCCTCCTGAAGGAGGGCTTTACTCACACGATTAAACGCCTGACTGTTCCTGTGAGCTCCAAGGAATCGCAACGTAAGAAAATGCTGATTTATGAAAGTATTAACTGCAGTATGGAACTTTTATAAAGAATGTTTTTTTATTTTTTATTTTTTTAACATATTTGTTAAAATGAGAGGTGGACAGAGTACCCAAAAATTGTGCTCAAGTAAGAGTAGTGCTACTTCAATATATTTTTATTCAAATAAAAGGAAAAAGTAGCTGTCCAATAAAATACTCAAGTAAGAGTATCAAAGTGTTTGGTAAAAAGTCTACTCAAGTACTAAGACACATGTCATCACAGTTTATGAGACAGATAATCTGTGAAAAAAAAAAAATCTCCCTGAGCTACTATTGTCATCTAAAGAATTGAACCGCTTCTAAAACAACCAATCAAATACAGGAGGAGGACCTTAACGCTGTCAATTATCCTCACATATGCGATGCTAAATGTGCTAATGCTGGAGAAACAACTTACCATTACAGGAAAACCAGTTGTCTGCCGTCGGCTAGTGGCTGTGCTAACTAGCCTTAGCATTTGCTACAGAAAGCTAGATGGGGGATTGACAGCACTAAGACCCGCCTTCTGGTTCTAATTGGTTGCTTCTAGTTAGTGCTTCTTAAGGTTTTTCTCAGTTTGTCCAAACCATTTTTGACAAGAATATCTAGGTAGAGAATCTTGTGGTAGTCATCCTACTCGCATCTTTTTTTTTTTGTTGGAAAAATCAAATGGTTTGTTTATGATCTTTCTCCACTGATCTTGTCTTTGGTTGTTCAGCACCATTACTGCCACTGAAAGCCCTTCCAGACCAAGATGTTATCATTGTTGGGGCAGAAACACCAAAATTGCAGTATGGCATCCCTGTAGGCACATGTTCGCCGTTTTGGGTGACCATGACAACGCAGCCCTATGTTTTCCTAACTGCCTTTCCTTGGTTTAACATCCCAAGTAAGAGATGCACAACTTATATGTTATGGTCTAAACAATTTTCTTGGATTTACTCTTTTTTTGTTGTTGTTTTTTTGCTTGTAGATTTTCTGACAATCCACTGGAACCAAGGCTTTTCGGTGAGCGGTCCTTACACGCAAACCTGACTTTTAACTTACTGATTTTTAACCAAAACAGGAAAAAATGGTTCATATATTTGCAAGAACACAAAATCTTACAAAGTATTTTTAGTCTAGTTTCTTGTGCAAATAAAGTAGTACACTTTAAATAAGAAAAACTATGGGAGAATTTTTCTGCCATAATCCAAGAGCACACATTTGCAGTCTGAAAACAGAATTTCATGCTTTTTGTTCTCAAAACTTTTAATACTTCTGCTTATATTTTTATTTTGAAATAAGTACTTCATGTCTTTCTTCTCAAAACTTGTAAAGCTTGTACTAAAAACTTCTTACGCTCACACTTGGTCTCAACTTGGCCTCTCTGCTTGCCTTTGGAAACGCCTTTTGGCTCAGTCGCCTAGCAACCTTTCAGCCAATAGAAAGAAAGTGTTGTACGGGGTGTGTTTGTTTCTTTCTAGCGGCTGTGCCTGTGTAGCTACTATCGATTGTAGTAACCTGCAAATTTTATGATCTGTAAAATAAGGTCATCATTGACTTATCAACCTGAAACTTTGCGAGCTTTCTTAGACAAAACGGTCTTTGCTGACCCTTTTTTTGCAGGTACTCTGAATGGCAGGTAAATTTGAACTTATTATCCAAAATAGTCCAAAATATTATATATTTAATATGTTTAAATGCCTTGCCATAAGTGTGTAAATATATGACAGTTGGGTTTTCCAAATAGCCATGACTTACTTACTTCTGCTGGGATGCAAATAGAAACTGTTACAGTTGTTAATGCAATGGCCAGCATTAACAGCTGCTGTTGCATTAATTTGGTGTGGAGTTCTTTAAACACATCTGTATCTTCTTCAGAATTTTAGTTTTGTAATGTGTTTTATTTGCATGCGCTCTGCATTACATCCTTATGTATAAATATTTTACCTTCTATTACTTCAAAATTATTTACTTTATGAACTGTGCAATAGGTAATTACCCACCCAGCCTCTGTGTTCTGCACCGTAATGCTGACGGGTTTACCAGAGGGAAACTACAAACACGAAGACATCGCCAATCTGGTGTGGCCGTATTTCCCCAAGCAGAACCTTCAGACTCTCTGTTACAACATCGTGGTCCTCCCACTGCAGAGGAGGGTAAGGAGCTACTCTGGTTGCAATGCAGTTTCTCATGGTTTGCCACCTTTCAGACAAATGCAGTTAGCATGAATGAGAACTAGAGTACCCAAAAAATTAACTCAAGCAACAGTAGCACTACTACAACATATTTTTACTAGAGTAAAAGTAAAAAGCAGCCATCCAGGAAATTACTGAAGAGTAAAAAAGTATTTGGTAAAAAGTCTATTCAAGTACTGAGCAGCTGATCAAATTATTGTGGTCAACGGCCTAAAAATTGTCTGAGGTTGTGATGTGCTGTTTAGGGAAATTATTGTTCGTTTTGATAAAGGGAGACACTGAATCAATCAGAAAAATGCGCTTTTGTCTTTAGATATTTTATTTAGAAAATCAGAGTAAGTATCAAAGATCAGCATGTGAGAGAAGTAAAGGAAGAAGAAAGAAGTGAAACTTGACACACACTATTCTCCTTTTATATCTTATCAGTCACGTACACAGTGCCTTCCACCCGTCTCTCTCCTGTAGGGAGTTTCTCTCTGTTTCTCCCGTCTGGTTAATTGGTACCTTTGTCCCTGAATCAAACCCGGTTCAAACGAGTTTCGGTTGGAAAGAGAAGAAGAAACATCTTCACTGAAACCTCAGTTTTCAGCGCTTAGTCGGAAACCTTCATTATCAGCTCATTCTTCCCAGTAAGCATAAGCAAAGTTTTTATTTTCCAACACAGGTGCAGAATCCAAAAAACCCATTGGTTTTCTCAATCAGGTCAACTTTCTGAACTGAGCTACATGTTAGTTTGATATGCAGTCATGATGGCCGATCACTGCTGGACTCCGGAGAGAGAAACCGCTGCTGCTGAGCGTACGAGGCGGTCGAAGAAACCGAACTGAAACGGAACGGAAGTCCATGACATGATGTTAAATTTACATGTACTCACAGAAATCAAAGTGTGTATCATGCGATTAATACACTCTGTTGGATAACAATTTATTTTATCCTAAAACCTTTTTTGGATGAGAAATATTAATGGAAATGAACTGATAACGTCACAAAAATGTCATCAATTTAGTCAGAAGACTGGATTTCTCTAAATCAAATTAGAATAAAAACGTGACCCGATTAAGAAAAATGGATGTCATTTTTGGATTCAGCGCTGCGAAATAGTCCTGATTCAGTTGAAAAAACATGGACAACTTCCAAAAAACAAGTGTTGTCATTTCTAAATATTAAATTATTGATATCAGCAGACAGACCAAAATATAAAGTTTAGTGGAAATTTTGGTATTTTAAGGATGAAAATGACAATAATTCATCTAAGTAACAAAATCAGGCAAAAGAAAAATTTTCCAAATCAGTTTCTTTTAATAAAAAACTTATGAAACTTTATCAAAAACTGCAGGTGTGTCTTTGTTTGGTGAATCTTTGGTTAAAGCATGTTTGTTTTTCGTTCAGTGGGAAGAAAATTCAGAAATTTCACTCAACTAAGAGTAGCGATATTTCATAATAAGATTACTCAAGTAAAAGTAACAAGTACAGCCTAGTAGAAATACTCCTAAAAGTATTTTTAAAAAAGTAACTTAAGTAAATGTAACTAGTTAACTCTGAGAATGATAAATTGTTTGCAACTTATATTCTTAATTTAATGTATGCAACCACAAAAAGTAGTTATTGAGAGGTTTATATCGGAATGTTATACATTAATGATAAAATTTGTTAAACTATGTGAATAACTGATTGATTGATTGATTGATGTTTGGCTTTAACCAGTGGTGGAGAAAGTACTCAAAAAAATGTACTTTAGTAAAAGTACAAATACACAGACAAAAATGTAAAGTAAAAGTAAAACTTCCACATTAACATTTGTACTTAAGTAAAAATAAAAAAGTACTAGCTTTTAAAAATACTTAAGAAAAAGTACTTGCTTAATGGATTACCTAATTGCTAATGTCATTAAGTGAACCGATCGTATTTAATTTTAATACATTAGAAATGTGCCATTTTAATGAACACAGATAAAGCATGTTTTTATTGTGTTTACTCTGTAACATAGTTTAGACTTACATATGTGATTCTATGCATCATAATTTCAGGGATGGGAACATATTGTCTCCTGTCCTAACATAACATAAACTTCATTTATTTGCCACTAGTGGCATTTATTTTTAAATAAATCTAACAGAGAGGGAATGGAAAGAAGGTGAGTGGGAGAGGACAGGCAACCAAGGAGCCACATAGCAGAGTTGTAGTCAAGACCACCTACCCAAGACCAAGACCAGCACAAAAAATTAAGTTTTACCTATCAAAATTGCTTCTCAAATTGAACTGAAAGATCCACATTCCCATAAAAAAACTAGATATTAAATACTTGGAGCTTAAATAAATTTAATCGGTAAAGATCCGTCCAGAAGAATCTGATCGTTCCTGAATGTCATATCACTTTGGTACCAGTGTTGTCCCATATGTGAGACACATCAGTCAACTCCTCCACACATTAATTCAGCGCATGAGTGACAACTTTTTTCATCGCAGATGCGACATATGTGTCTCAGTCAGTACAGCTAGCTTTGCTAGCATCACATCCATAGATCTTACCTTTCTTTAAGCTTTCCTTCCAAGTGATGCTAAAAGTTGGACGAAGTCCCCACCATCTGTGAAAGCAAAGTGCTGCTGATTTTACATGTCGCCATATCTATGATTTATGCAGCGCTATTATATTACTGATGATTAGACAGACACCTTCTCCCGCTCAGAGGAAACCACTGCGCATGTCTTGGAGCTTCGCGTGCAAGTAAAGTCACGTTATCGATTGGATTTTACGGCGCCACCTTAAATCCCTGAACTTCACATTGTAACGGACAAAAAAGAGCAACGTGACAGTTTTGTAGAAATGCAGTGAAGTAGAAAGTACAGATACTTACTGTAAAATGTAGTGGAGTAAAAGTAGAAAATATCCATTATTAAATCTACTTAAGTAAAGTACAGATGCACAAAAATTATACTTAAGTACAGTAACGAAGCACTGTACTTAAGTACTTGTACTTCGGTTACTTCCCACCACTGGCTTTAACTAACCCAAAGTTATAGATTCTCTTTTACTTTCTCGTCCGCTCTAGGCCTTTGTGTTTTTCTGCGACTGGGAGGCGTTCAGCAACTTCATCCTGAATATCCGCCAAAAGCCATTACGTGTGAAGAAGTCGCCTGTGTTCCTCCACTTGGTCATGCAGGGCATTCGACCTGGAAACACCGAGGTGTGGAAACAGTCTGTGCTCCATTAAAAACAGGCCATATTGGCTGCTGATTTACAAACTGTTAAATACGATTGGATATGTTTTGGATTAAAATGGATGGAAAAAACTCTAATCGTTTTAAATAAAATGTTGTTTTGTAGAAATTATTTAAACTTTCTCTGTCATTCTGTTCTCACAGGAAATGATGTACAAAACGATGATGCGATGGAGCAACGTGGTGAGTTCACTCATCTTTTTGTTGAATCTGCAGTCTCAAGCTACAAAAAACAAACAAGTATTCTTGTCCAGTTTCTAGTGCAAATATCTTATTAGACTTGAAATAAGACAAAACTAACTTACAAGTAAGTTTGTAGCAAGATATAGGAGCTTGTTTAAGCAAACGATTCCTTAATATTGATGAAAAAATACTTATTTGGTAGATTATTTCACTAATGGGAAAAATGAAATGATCTGCCATTCAAGTATTTTTTTCATCAATATGAAGGAATTATATCAGATATAAAGGAAAATATTACAATATATCCTAATCAATAAACTAAACATACAATAATTTTATTAAGTAAATAAAAAAGGGATGTGTAAAACATAAAAACAATTTTGAGATTTGCAGTTTAAGTGTTAACTGGAAAAGATGTGACAAAATTTAGTCAATGTTGAGCA